>NC_084849.1:7203406-7513406 GCF_033115175.1 Lepus europaeus
AGAAGTGTGTCGCAATGTCACGTTCCTAGATGGAAATAACTGCTCTAGTCAATGTGAACACAGCAAGGACTCTTGTCACATAAAGAGCAACAAAGACCTGGGCTCCATGGACATCAAGTTCTGGCTTTGCCCTTGCAAAGATGTTTATAGCAGAATACATACCTGTGCCTCTGCTGCCTTAGATCCAGAGCTCTCCATCTGAAACCACAGCACCCACTGAGGTTGGCCACTTGTCATGCAGTGCTCCCGCGGGGGGGAAGCTTGAACAAGATGGCTGCCTGCTACCTGGTGGAAAGCCCCACAGCTGAGACTCCCGTCTCCTGGAGCCAGGGTCTGCGGGTGACACACAGACTGAGAAGGGGCCTAGGCTGATGCTCTCAGCAGCAGACGGCCCATCCCGAGGCTCGCAAGAGGCCAGGGTTGTGCAGTGGTCACGAGCGAGATGACACGTCCCCCAGGACGCGTCCATGCTCCACAAAGGCCTTTCCAGAAGCAGCTGCAGAGGCGGCCACTCCATCAAGTGCGACCGACAGCTGAGCCCACGGGGACCGGTAAAGCCATGAGAAGGACCACAAGCCTGAGAGCTCGCGGCGCCGGTCGGTCACAGCGCTTAACCGGAGAAGCAGAGGAGCTGTGCTCCTACCTGAGGATTCTGACGTTTGCGGTCGCGTCAAATGATGCTCCGTCATATGCTAAGGGGAGTTCGCGCGATTCGTCGCGGACTTTCAGAATTTCATCTTTATGACCTATTATCTGCTCACAATATTCACTCAGCCATCACAGGCCCATTACAAATGCAGACCCCTTGGGGGACTGGTTCCAAGACCCCCTTGTCTCCCTTGCTCAGGCCCCTTGTACTCAATGGTACAGGGCAGGCATCTGGCCCAGCAGCTAGGCTGCCAGGTTTGGACTCCCACCTTCTCCTGATCCCACCTTCCCGCTCACATGACCCTCGAGGAGCATGGTTCAAGAAGTCAAGTCCCTGCCACCCATATAGGAAACCTGGCCTGGGTCCCTGGAATGAACCAACAGGTGGTTAGTACCTGCGTATCATGGGCACACATCCCCCTGGACTTAAGTCATCCTTAGACTCCTTGTAACGCCTACTACAGCGTGACTGCTGAGGGAATCACCGCGTCAGTTAGGGGAGTTACGTATGTCCAGTCATTTCAAGTGCCAGACCGGATGAACTGTTTTGGCTGGTCCTTAAGCCACACAGGGCTACTTCAAAACACAATCTAAAAAAATTCACTAAGAATTTTTCTATTGCTACCAAGAAGCACTTAATACAGCAATCCAAGAAGAGATGTTAAGGTATTTCAAGGTGAGACTACATTTCCTAGTTTAACTTTAGACAAACCAGCAGCAGCTACTTGGTTTCTATTTAAGTTTGCTTACTGTAACCTGCTGGCCTGAATTTAAAGACTTCCTACCACCAAGTAGCAACTGTAGGGGAAATGTTAATTCTGGAATTCAGTCTCATGAGAAGTGCAGACCAAGAACACAGCCCAGGAAGCTGTGTGGGGAGCAAGTGATCTACTCGGGCTGCTGCAGGCAGGCACCTGTAGCGCCCCAGAAGGGGCTGTGATGGCTGTGGAGGTCTTAACTCACACACTGACCCTGGGAACCAGCAAAGACAGGCAAGACTTCCTTCACAGCCAGCCAACCTGACCTCACACGGGCCAGCCATCTGCCTCCCTGCGTTCCTGGTTGTTTTCAGGTCTGTTATTTCATGGGTAGATCCTGAGCACCTGAGGACAGATGTGTGTTACTGCAGAGTACAGCTGGGGACCAGCCCTGTGGTGTAGCAGGTGAAGCCACCTGCACCGGCATCCTTCATGGGCGTCGGTTTGAGACCCGGCTGCTCCTCTTCCAATCCAGCTCTCTGCTATGGCCTGGGAAAGCAGTAGAAGATGGCCCAAGTCCTTGAGCCCCTGCACCCACATGGGAGACCTGGCTTCAGATCAGCACAGCTCTGGCTGTTGCGGCCAATTGGGGAGTGAACTAGCGGAAGACCTTGCTCTCTTTCTCTCTGTGTGTAACTCTGACTTTCAAATCACTAAATAAATCTTTAAAAAAAAAAAAAAAAAGAGCTGGAATCTCAGCTGAGCAGTTAGGCATTGCATAAAATCGTATCTGCCTGCTAGCAGCAGCCTAAATCCACAGCTGGGCTCCACTCACCCGAAAGCACACCCTGATTCAAGCGGACCTAAAAGAATTCAGAACCACACATGAGAACTAATGCCCCAAGATTGGCATGCTGTGTAGTGCTGGAAGGGTTAAAAGAAACTGCCACCAGTGAGAGATTCAAACTCTGATGTAGCTGCCCTTTAACAGATTTTAGACAAGTCCCTTGACCTCACAGACGCCAGGTTCCCCGTGTGTGAACAAGCGATCTGGGTCAGACTGCTGCTTCCCGGCATGCTGGGGAGAACTCAGAAGCCCCTGGCACAGCACAGGCAACAGCGACTCTGCAGCCCCCCCCTTACCGATGAGCGAGCAGTGGGGTTCGCTGTGACATCTTTGAAGGTGCTCCCACCTCCTCTGAAGGGTGCTAGACCATGTGCAGAAACTTGCTGTTTACCCTAGTGAATCAGGAACTGAGACAATGTAAACAAAAACATATTTTAATCTAATTTTATTCCTAAAGTTGAAATTAGCTAGCAGGTAGCACTAAAAATACACCTTCACCATACAAAACAGTGTAAACGCTTGAACGTTAATAGAGAACTTAGCACACACACTCCTAATGGAAGAAGCCAGACACAGCCCTTGCTATAAAAGCTGTACCTGGACAAAGATGGCCGTGTTTGGTCTAAGGCCTGGCAGCTGACTACAGAATGTCCATGATTCCCAATTATGTTTAAATGCAGAGATAGCAACGATGTGGAAACCTACATTCATCAGGTATTAGCATTGAATACAGGACTGGTCAGGTGACCATGTTCCATACCAGCCACTTGTGGACAGTGACCTCATCCAGAGAACAGACGTTTCAGACATCCGAGTGGTTTCAGTTAAAAATAGGATGGAAGGGAAAGAGACCAGGACGTCCTCCAAGAGAGCAGCTTACGCTCCCTGCCGTCAACAGCCTCGCTCCCACAGTCAGTGCTTGTGGGACGTGTGAAAAAGCCCAGCAGAAGCAGGGAAGCTCGTGTCCACGGGTGGATGGGATCACAGAACGGACCAACGTTTCCACAATCTAGGGTGCACCTTTCTGTTCCCAGTCCATAGTGAAAATAATTTTTAAAAACAGATTCACTCTGAACAGGAAGGTTCCAGTCCCTTCTGCGCACTGAAATGTTTTGGATCGAGTCTGGGGGCGTCGGTGCTGCTGAGGAGAACCTCGGCTCAGGACTTGAACACGTGCACGGCCCGCACCACGTACTGCCGGCAGATGGGACACTCACTCATGCGCTTGCCGCACTTGGTACAGGTGACCATGTGCCCGCACTCCAGCAGCACGCAGTCGATGACAGCGTCCATGCAGATCCGGCACAGGCTGTCGTCGTCCTCATCCTGCAGCTGCAGCCGCTCGCCATCTGAAAGGCAACCGAGAGTGGGGCTGCAGGCACGTCTGCCCGCCTGCTGGCCCCGGGCCAAAGCTGAGCAGCCAGCTGCTGAGTGACCCCTGCAGGCCCAATACTGCCCCAGGGAGGGACAAGGACCGTAAGACTGCCTGTGCCCCAACACAGCCGGCTAAGGAGCGATTTAGAGCAGAGGGGGATTCCTGTAATTAGCAAGAGAAACTCCAGAGTGGCCTTCTACCCACCAGCCTTAGGATCCAGACCCGAGTCACCCCCGTGATGTGGCCGGGGCGGGCTGGGGGAGGGGGCACAGTCTGCGGCGCCTCCACAGTCCAGTCTGGAGTAACTGCGCAGCCAGCAGCGAAGCCTTGGCGGCATCTCATTCACTCCGTTCCTGGCACCTTGCACAGCTGGAGTCTGTCTCAGTTAAACGGAACGTGCGCTGTGGCCAGATTTAGGTCGTCAGCAAGAAAGTCAAAGGACGAGGTGAAAGCGACCTCAGGCTGGAATCTGACTGCAGGGCTGTGGGCTTCTACAGAAACCAGCAGTGACGTGGGGAAGGGTGCAAGCTTGGAGGACCAGCAACCTTTGCACTTGAGAGAAATGAACTTCACCGCCTGCCTTGTGAGTTCACAGCCCGTGTCTACAATGTGACCTGGGTGTGAAGTAGGGGCTAACATTTTTTTAAAAATTGGATTATTGAAAGGCAAAACAACAGAGTCAGAGATTTTCCATCTATTGGTTCAGTCCCCCAAATGTTTTCAACAGGTTGGAGCTGGACCAGGCCAAAGCCGGAAGTCAAGATTTCTTTCTGGGTCTCCCACATGGGTAACAGGGACCCAAGTACGTGGGCTGGATCAGAAGCAGAATAACCAGGACTCAAACCAGTATTCCAGTATAGACTGCTGGTGTCACAGTGGAGGCCTAACCCACCGCTCCATGGCGCCAGGTCCTGTTCTTCCCAGTCTTTTCAATTCAATGAAAGCATAAAGCAAAGGAGCCAGTCTGTCGCACTACCTGGTAAGGCTGTGGGGGTTCATGCTGGCACTCAGTGGTTTGAAGCCAGCCAGGCTGGGAAAGATGCCAGCTGTGCTCAAACAAAATCCACCAAGTGGGAGACAGAACCAAGGGAAAGACACTGGAAGCCATATATGTTGTGGCCTCCTCTACCCATAAACTCTTTCAGGGTGGGAATTATATCATCATGCATTGTACATTGCCTGTTATTTAATTTGCAAATTAAAATGACTTCTCCATTCACTGTTAGAACACCATTTCCCCAAAAATCTAGGACAACTGAAAGATAAGACCAAGGCAGACGGCTGGCACTGTGGCGTAGCGGGTAAAAGCCACCACCTGCAGCGCTGGCATCCCATATGGGCACCAGTTCAAGTCCCAGCTGCTCCACTTCTGATCCAGCTCTCTGCTATGGCCTGGGAAAGCAGCAGAAGGATGTCCCAAGTCCTTGGGCCCCTGCACCTGCGTGGGAGACCCAGAAGAAGCTCCTGGCTTTGGATTGGTGCAGCTCCGGCCACTATGCCAACTGGGGAGTGAACCAGCAGATGGAAGACCTCTCTCTCTCTCTCTCTCTCTCTGCCTCTCCTTCTCTGTGTAACTCTGACTTTCAAATAAATAAATAAATCTTAAAAAAAAAAAAAAAAAAAAAAAAGACCAATGCAGGATCATCTTAGAAACACATGTGCCAGGAACCGGCATTGTGGTGCAGCAGGTTAAGCCTCCACCTGCGACACCAACATCCTCTGTGGTCTTTGGTTCAAATCCTGGCCACTCCACTTAATGATCCAGCTCCCTAAAAATGCGGCTGGGAAAGCAGCAGATGACCCAAGAGCTTGGATCCCTGAACCCATGTGGAGACCTGGATGGAGTTCCAGATCCCTGTCTGGCATGACCCAGCGCTGGATGTTGTGGTCATTTGATGGAAGATCTCTCTTTCCTTCTCTCTGTAACTCTGCCTTTCAAATAAATAACTAAGAAAATAAACAAGGGGCAGGCACTGTGGCATAGAAGGTTAAGCCTCCGTGTGTAGTGCTGGCATCCCATTTGGGCACTGGTTCAAGTCCTGGCTGCTCCACTTCTGATCCAGCTTTCTGCTATGGCCTGGGAAAACAATGGAAGATGGCCCAAGTGCTTGGGCCCCTGCACTCATGTAGGAGACCCAGATAAAGCTCTTGGCTCCTGGCTTCAGGTTAGCCCAGCTCTGGTCATTGCAGCCATTTGGGGAGTTCACCAGCAGATGGAAGACCTTTCTCTCTGTCTCTCTCCCTCTGTAACTCTGTCTCTCAAATAAATAAATAAATATTTAAAACAAACAAATAAAATATTTATGTGCCAAAATCCTTTCTTGTTTATTGTTAGGGTAAACCTGCTTATCAAGAAATGCTGTATTATAACTGTCTTTTAAAAATTTTTAATGGGGGCCAGCGCTGTGGCATAGCAGGTAAAGCTGCTGCCTTCAGTGCTAGCATCCCATATGGGAGTCCTGGCTGCTCCACTTCCAATCCAGCTCCCTGTGGTGGCCTAGGAGAGCAGTCGAAGATGGCCCAAGTCCTTGGGCCTCTGCACCCACATGGGAGACTCAGAAGAAGCTCCTGGCTTCAGATTGGCCCAGCTCCAGCCATTGAGGCCATCTGGGGAGTGGACCAGGGATGGATGACTTTTCTCTCTCACTGTCTCTGCCTCTTTGGAACTCTGCCTATCAAATAAACTAATCTCAAAAAAATTTTAATGAATATTTCTGTTTTATGTACTTGAAAGACAAAGCAACAGGGAAGCGGAGGGGGAGAAAAGAGACAAAGTGAGTGAAAGAGAGAGAGAAATCTCATCCATCTGCTGGTTCAATCCCCAAATGCCAGCAACAGATGGGTGGGACAGGCTGAAGCCAGGAACCTGAAATTCCATGCAGCTATCCCACTTGGGTGGCAGGGACCCAAGCCCTTATCTGCTGCCTCTAGGATCTGTTAGCAAGAAGCTGATGAGAAGCAGAGTAGCAGGGGCTCAACCAGCACTCTGATACGGGATGCAAGCATCCCAGGCAGCAGTGTAACTTGCTGTACCAACAACACCCAATCCCTATAACGAGCTTTTAAAGAAAAAATTCAACATGATAAAAAGTAATGATGAAAGAATGATTTACGTTTAGATAAGAGCATATGACTTACCAGGCTGAAAACCACTTAATTTTTTTCTTGCCAATAAATGCTCTATGGTTTGGCCCTGTAAACAGCTAACAGAGTTTCTGTACCATACTTCATCAAAAAGTAAGTTGTTCTTTAAAAAGTAGGTTTTTGTGACTTGCACAGAAACCTAATACTTGAAGCTAAGAAGAACTACCTAACACTTAGGCTATAGGGAACCTTTTCCCACTGTTAGGGTTCAAAAGCTACAAGTGAGATAAACAAGTTACTGACCTTCCACAGGAGTTAGTTAGAAAACATTTTTATACAGACAAGAATTTTGTCAGGATTCTATCAAATAATTAAGGCAAGAAAAATCAGACTGAACAAATGATTAACTCACATAGCAAATACGTTCTCAGAGCAAACATGACAATGCACAGATCTGTAAACAGGCTCATAACTACTTCATACACTATCAGAAGGTATGAAGTCTTATCAAAAATAAATCTAAAAGGGGGCTGGCGTTGTGGCACAGCAGGTTAGGGCCCCGGCCTGCAGCACCTGCATCCCATATTGGTGCTGGTTCAAGACCAGGCTGCTCCACTTCCAATCCAGCTCTCTGCTATGGCCTGGGAAAGCAGTAGAAGATGACCAAAGTCCTTGGGCCCCTGCACCCAAGTGGGAGACCTGGAAGAAGCTTCTGCTCCTGGCTTCGGATCAGCTCAGCTCTGGCCATTGTAGTCATTTGGGCAGTGAACCAGCAGATGGAAGACCTTTCTCTGTCTGGCTCTACCTCTCTAACTTTTTCAAATAAATAAGATAAATATTTTTTCTTTTTAATCTAAAGGGCATTTATAGCCCAGAGGTTAAGATGCTCAAGTCCCAGAGCAGGCCTTGCGGTGCACTGGTTAACCTCTGCTTGGGGCTCACAGCCCTTATCAGAGTGCTGGCTGGAGTCTCAACTACTACACTTCTGATCCAGCTTTCTGCTAACACACCCTGGAAGGCAGAATACGGCCCAAATGCTTGGGCCCCTGCCCTGCATGCAGGAGACCCAAATGAAGCTCCAGGCTCCCGACTTGTTGCAGGCATTTGGGGAGTAACCCAGCAGATGAAAGACCTGCATGTCTGTCTCACTCCCCACCTCTCCTTCCCTCTTGTCTCCCTGTTGCTCTGTGCCCAGGGCCCACATCAGAGTACCTGAGTTCAACACTGTGCGCCAGATCCTGACTGGCTTCCCACTAACGCAGATCACGGGAGACAGCAGTGGCCGTTAAGAGCTGGGCTCCTGCTGCCCACATGAGACTGGACTGAGTGCCCATGTTTGGCCTGGCCCAGCGCTGGCTATTGCAGGCATTTGGGAAGTGACCAACAGATCAATGTTCACTCAAACCCATTCTAATAAAAATAAGTTTGACTTAACTGAGACAGAGTTCACTTTGTTAAAGCCTAAGGAAGGATACTATAGGGAAAAAAATGAAAACAAAGTTAACTTACATGACTTCTGGTTTTCTTCGTTCTCTTTGTATAACCGGTTTACTTTCTCTACCAGCTCCCATTTCTCACAGCAGCCAGAATAGTTGACGAAGTTCCGAGCCAGGATTTCCTTCAGTTGGCGCACACTCATCCCTTCCACATCTTCAAGGCTTGACAGGTCAGACAGCGAGGCTCGCACTCTCTTCTGAGAAAGCCCAGGAGTCTGCAATCACAGAGTGTCCGTCACCTCCGTCCCCACCCGTGCAGCCCCCACCCCTGCAGTCCTCGCTGGCCCTGGACGTCCTTCCCAGACTGCTCCACAGTCCTTGCAGTGTTTTAACCAAGCATCCTACATTCAAACCAGGAGAAACTTTTTTTTTTCATCAAGAGAAAGTTCACATGGGCATCGTCCCTTCCTGCCAGACTGACATGTCAAAGAAACCAAATTTTACAGGCAGTCTCACCCTCTCCTCCAAGGTTTCTTCATCATCGTCGTCGTCATCATCTTCATCATCGTCATCATCCTCTTCTGTGTTTGCTGAAGCTATTTCACTTTGTACCTACACATACACACCCAGAATGTTCTCATTAGGTCAGGGACCGTATTTTCCTAACAGTACCAACCTGTATTTATCAGGGACACAGCTCAGTACACTCCGTTCTTTGGATCCCAAATCTTGCTGCCCGTCTCAGAGTTGGGCCCTACATGACTGCATAGAGAATTTACTTTCCAGGCCGGCGCTGTGGCTCACTTGGTTAATCCTCCGCCTGCGGCGCTGGCATCCCATACAGGCGCCAGGTTCTAGTCCTGGCTGCCCCTCTTCCAGTTCAGCTCTCTGCCATGGCTCGGGAGTGCAGTGGAGAATGGCCCAAGTGCTTTGGCCCCTGCACCTACATGGGAGACCAGGAAGAAGCACCTGGCTCCTGGCTTTGGATCAGCGCAGCGCTGGCCATAGCAGCCATTTGGGGTGTGAACCAACAGAAGGAAGACCTTTCTCTCTGTCTCTAACTCTGTCAAATTAAAAAAAAAAAAAAAAAAAAAAAGAATTTACTTTCCATAAAGTTATCTCAATTCCTGTGTGTGTGAATTTGTACAATATATCCAGAGTATTAACTCCCTAAAGAGGGCCCCATGATGGAATGTTACAGCCCTTAAGGATGTGGGGTGGCACCACATCCTTACCAAAGGATCCACAAATGGCTGGTTTAACTGGGGCCTCTCAGACACAGCCAGAAGAAAGATACTCCTCTGCCTAGACCAGCCCAAGTGTTGGGGACATCCAATGTGAAAGACAATCCTGCTGCATCCCACACATTCCAATTCCAGAGATGGCGGGCGTTCTAGGCTTCTTCACTGATGCCGGAGGCTACTTCTAGTCTCTCAAGTTCCTCCACAACCAGAGGCATCCTTTTCATTAGAAAAAAACACAAATCCCTTCAACTTGAGTTTACACCTTCTTCCACTTTTTTCTTTTTTTAAAATTTTTAAGAAAGAGGGATAGACAGAGATATCTAATATCCCCTGGTTCATTCCCCAAATGGCTGCAACAGCTGAGGGTGGGCCAGGTCAAAGGTAAGAGCTAGGAGCTTATTCCAGGTCTCCCAGATACGTGCAGGGGCCCAAGCACTGAGGTCATCCTCTGCTGCTTTCCCAGAAGCATTAGCAGGGAGCTGGATCAGAAGGGAGTAGCTGGGTCTCAAACCAGCGGCCACATGGAATGAGGGTGTCACAGGTGGCGGCTTTACCCACTACACCACAGCACCAACCCCTAGCTCTTTTGATTCTATTTTGTCCATTAACCCAGTGGTAGTCTAGGCCAGTTTCCAGTAACAATATTCCACCCCACTGATTCACAGGCACCATGCTATGACATCCAATGACCCATACTTCCCAAATGATGCCATATACTCAAAAGTAGTTCAAAGGTCAGATGTGTCTTTTTTTTTTTTGACAGGCAGAATGGACAGTGAGAGAGAGAGAGAGAAAGGTCTTCCTTTTCCGTTGGTTCACCCCCTAGCGGCCGCTGTGGCTGGCATACCACGCTGATCCGAAGTCAGGAGCCAGGTGCCTCTCCTGGTCTCCCATGCGGGTGCAGGGCCCAAGGACTTGGGCCATCCTCCACTGCACTCCCGGGCCATAGCAGAGAGCTGGCCTGGAAGAGGGGCAACCAGGACAGAATCTAGCGCCCCGACCAGGACTAGAACCTGGGATGCCGGCGCCGCAGGCGGAGGATTAGCCTATTGAGCCACGGCGCCAGCCCAGATATGTCTTTTGTTTACATAATTATGATAGCTCAGGGCCAGTTCTGTGGCATAGTGGGTAAAAGCCACTGCCTGCAGCAGAGCATTGCATATGGGTGCCAGTTCACATTCCTGCTGCTCCACTTCAGATCCAGCTCCCTGCTGATGCACTTGGGAAAGCAGCAGAAGACAGCCCAAGTGCTTGGGCCCCTGCACCCATGTGGGAGACCTGGATAAAGCTCCTCAGGCCCAGCCCTGACCGTGAAGTCATCTGGGGAGTAAACCAGTGGATGGAACATCTGTCTCTTTCTCTCTGCCTCTCCTTCTCTGTAACTCTTACAAATAAGTAAATAAATCTCTTTAAAAAATGATAATTATGACAACTCTTATTTGGGAAAAAAAAAAAGTCCTAGCTAAAGCTTATCTAATTTATGAGCATTTGGAAGGCAACTAGATGAAAGTTCCCTCTGCTTTAAATAACGACTTCAGGGGCTGGCACTGTGGGTAAAGCTGCTGCCTGCAGTGCCGGCATCCCATATAGGCACTGGTTTGAGTCCTGGCTGTTCCACTTCCGATCCAGCACTCTGCTATGGCCTTTGAAAGCAAAAGATGGCCCAAGTCCCTGGGCCCCTGTACCCGCATGGGAGAACCGGAAGAAGCTCCTGGCTTCGGATCAGTGCAGCTCTAGCTGTTGTAGCCATCTTGGAAATGAACCAGCAGATTGAAGACCCCCTCCCCCCACCGCCGCCTCTCTGTAACTCTGCCTTTCAAATAAATAAATAAATACTTCAAGAGCCAGCACTGTGGCTCAGCAGGTAAAGCCACTGCTTGTGACACTGACATGTCAAATCAGAGCACTAGTTAGGAGAGTCCAAGCTATTCTACTTCCCATCCAGCTTCTTGCAAATGCACCTGGGAGGCAACAGATGATGGGCCAAGCATGTGGGTTCCTGCCACCCATGTGACTGTTGTGGCCATTTGGGGAACCAATCTATGTAAGATCTCTCTCCCTATCTCTATTGCTCTGCTTTTAAAATAAATAAACCTTTTTAAAAAATAACCATTTCAGGCAAACATTATATGCATAAATTGTTTTTTTTTTTTTTTTTTTTTGGACAGGCAGAGTGGATAGTGAGAGAGAGAGACAGAGAGAAAAGTCTTCCTTTTTGCCATTGGTTCACCCTCCAATGGCCGCTATGGCCGGCACATCTCGCTGATCCGAAGCCAGGAGCCAGGTACTTCTCCTGGTCTTCCATGCGGGTGCAGGGCCCAAGGACTTGGGCCATCCTCCACTGCCTTCCCGGGCCATAGCAGAGAGCTGGCCTGGAAGAGGGGCAACCAGGATAGAATCCGGCACCCCAACCGGGACTAGAACCCGGTGTGCCGGCACCGCAAGGCGGAGGATTAGCCTGTTAAGCCACGGCGCCGGCCCATAAATTGTTTAAAACAATTCTTTCAACATTTTAGGATTACTCATACACAAGTGAATATCAATTAGAAACCCTTGCATGTTATTCAATCAGGATGCCCAGGGACTTCATTGGAATAAAATTCTTTTCTATTTTAAAGAATTTAAGATTTTTTTTTTTTTTAATATTTGACAGGCAGAGTGGACAGTGAGAGACAGACAGACAGAAAGGTCTTCCTTTGCCGTTGGTTCACCCTCCAATGGCCGCCACGGCTGGCGCACCACGCTGATCCTGAAGGCAGGAGCCAGGTGCTTCTCCTGGTCTCCCATGTGGTACAGGGCCCAAGCACTTGGGCCATCCTCCACTGCACTCCCTGGCCACAGCAGAGAGCTGGCCTGGAAGAGGGGTAACCGGGACAGAATCCGGAGCCCCGACCGGGACTAGAACCCGGTGTGCCGGCACCGCAAGGTGGAGGATTAGCCATGGCGCCGGCCCAGAATTTATTTATTTTTTGTTGTTGTTTATCTGAAAGGTAGAGTTAGAGAGAGAAGGAGAGACAGAGACAAATCTTCTGTCTACTGGTTCACTCTCCAAATGACCTCAATAGCCAGAGTTGGGTCAGGCCAAAGCCAGGAGCCTGGAACTCCATCCAGGTCTCCCATGTGGCTGGCAGGGGCCCAAGTTCTTGGGCCATCCTCCACTGCTTTCCCAGGCACATTAACAGGGAGCTGGATCAGAAGTGGAGCAGCTGGGACTTGAACTGGCACTGATATGAGCTGCTGGTGTTGTAGGCAGTGGCTTAATCTGCTGTGCCACAACACTGGCCCCTGAAATACTACCCCTAACCACATTTTACATTTTAGGGAGAGATTGTCTATCTGCTGGTTCACTCCCTCCCAAATGTCCACAACAGCCAGGGATGGGCAGAAGCTAGGAGCCAAGAACTCCATCCGGGTCTCCCATGGAGGCCCAAGTATTCAAGCCATTTTCCACTTCCTTCCCAGGTGCACTAGCAGGGAGCTGGAGAGGAAGCAGAGTAACAAGCTCACACTCTGACAGAGGACAAGAGAATCACAAGCGGTGGCTTAATTCTGAGTCACAAGGCCAGCTACAACACTACTAATTTTTGTTTTGTTTTGTTTTTGTAATTTAAGTGCAGAGAAACAAATGGAACAAATTTCTATCCACTGGTTTCCTCTCCAAATGCCTGTAACAGTCAGTTGGGCCATGCAGAAGCTGGGAATTCAGTTCAGGTCCTCCATGTGGGTGAGCCCTTTACCTGCTGCCTCCCAGGGTCTACCAGGAAGCTGGATCAGGAGCCAGATTTGGGACCTGAATCCAGATTCTCTGATATGTGATGTGGGTGACCTGCTAGGCCAAAAGCCCACCCCAGATGACTATTGTTGTTTAATTAATTTATTTATTTGAAAGGCAGAATGACAGAGAAAGAGAGACACAGAAAGAAATCTATCTATTGGTTCATCCCCTAAATGCCCTCACTATCACATGGGTGGCAAGAACACAAGTACTTGAGCCACCATCTGCTGCCTCCCGGGAATATTACCATGAAGCTGGACTGGAAGAAGAGGCAGCCACTGTCATAAAGGATACAGACATCCCAAACAGCAGCTTAACCCTCTGCATCACAAGCCCACCCAACCCAGATTGTTTTTTATGGTCACTGACACTTGTACAAATAGTCCCACAAACAGGTATCTGCTACTTTTTCACAGTCATTACTTCAAATGAGGTCAAGAGACTGAAGAACTATTTGTGGACCTTTCAGTGGGCTCTGGGGCCTCCTGGCATCTAAGCACTGAGATTATACATCCGGAGAGCCTACGAGTGGAGAGTTCAGCTGGATGTGGAACCTCTGCTCCAGCCCGTGACCTCTCATTTAACAGAAGTCTTCAAGTGCTAAAGTCCCCCCATATATGGCCAAGAGTAAGTGTGCCAGGCCCTCAGTAATCAGTCACACCCTCGTACCTGTGCCAGCGCTCCAGCTCTGGAGGTCCCATCTCTATCCATAAGCTCTCCCTGAAACGAAGACACAGTAGCAGAGGGGGCTGTAGAGTTTGAAAAAAACGAATGTGTAAAAAAGCTAGAAGTCTGGGACCGTGAAGAGTTCAGACTGCCTGTGTCCAGGTGGTCCTCAGAGCCTAGTCTGTGATGGCACAGAACCAGATCCACCAAGTCTTCTTTCTCTCGACAAGTGTCTGTCGGGACATTTCTGAGCATGAGATACTGCCGCAGATCCTTCACCTTCAGCCGCATTAACTGAGGGCGCTGAAAGGCCGTCGCTTGCAGCAGGTGACAAGTAGAGCATCTACGGAGGTTTTCTTCTAAGACCGAACAAACGGAGCAAAAATCTTTCTTGCAGTCACAACATACGTGCTGAAGAAAAAGAGCAGAAGCATTTAATGCTAGTAAGATGTAAGTCATGTGAGAATACTAGTTTTCCTTCTGCCTTCTATTACAATTTAACTGTTGTTTCTCATGAAGCTCCCTATTGCACTAAGTACATGCACAGGCATCTTAGCATTCCAGAAGCCAGGAAAAACAAAACAGTCACTGCCAAGGCAGTGTGGATTCACAGAAGTTGAAATCCAGGGCTTTAAGAAAAACACACACTCTTGTATTAATGAATTAAAACCTTTCCGCCCCTTGGTACAAACATGTAATCAGCAGAGCAGAGCTGACACCAACCACAGAGCAGAAAGCACAACTACAAGCGCTCTTCCGGTTCTTTTCCAGTGTGAACAACTTCCTCACTTAAAGAAGAAAAAAAGCCAAACAGATTAAAAGAAAGGCAACTGATCTCTCAAGGTCAATCCAGGAAGTAGAGGTCCCCACTAATGCAGTAATCAGTTGCACAGCCTCAATCACAATCAAAGCCATTCCACAGAGAACATCAAAGTGGACACTATACTGCAGGCACATCTGGCTATGTACTCTTCCCACAAGTTAACACTTTTCCCCTCAACTATTTCAAAGGACTAGATGGTGACCAGCAAAGACACCAAGATGGCCTAGTAACATGATGGTTCTAAGAATGACTCTCTGTCCTAGTGGAAACTAAATAATTTATGTTGAATATCTAAACAGTAGTTATCATACTAATTTCTTCATTGAGGAGTTAACAATACGGGTAGAGAAAATTTTTTTGAAACTTGAGATCACAGCTACAGTAAATCATCTCTGAATAAAACTGCAGACTAAATTTGTTTCCAAATGTAAATATCATCAGAAGAATTAAAAGGTACAAACCAGAGTTCAGGAGAAAGGATGCCTAAGCAGCATGAGAAATAACAATGTCTATTCAGAAAACATGAACACTACTGTAATCCTTTCAATGAGTAATTTTACAAAGGGGAAATGTTTAATGAGACTAAACTTTAGATTAAAAAAAGAAAATTCATTAGCTATTCAAAATAACCCTCAATCAAGAGTTTTGATCCATGTCTTTTGCGCACAACATTTCATTCAACTCACCTTTTTTCTAAAGACTGAAAATGAAAGTCCACAGGCTTTGCAAACTATATTAGGTCCTTCCGTGGCTGCTGGTGGGTAGGTGGAAAAATCAGGGTTTGGTGTAAATCTGAATGGACCGGTACCTCCTGCCAATCCTGACTGCTGGCCCCTGACAGCTCCGGTTCCCATGACTTCATTCAGCAGCCCACAGCACGAAGCCCACATAGACGTGGCCCCCGCCTGAAAAGGAACCACAAGTACCACAGTTCAGAAGTGCAGGGCTGGCGTTTGACACACACCTCACATTCCACTTGGGCTGCCCACATCCGCATCAGAATGTCTGGGTTCAAATTCTGACTCCACTTCTCATACCAGATTCCTGCTGATGTGCGAGCTGGCAGGTAGGTGATGGCTCAAATAGTTGGGTTCCTGCCACCCACACAGGAGACATGAATTGAGTTCTGGGTTTCTGGCTTTGGCCTGGTCTAGCTCCAGCTCTTGAGGTCATCTGGAGAATCAGTAGATACAAGCTCGTTCTCTTTTAAATACAGTTTTGTTTTGTTTAAAATAACACTGTTCAAAAAAAAAAAAAAAGCTGAGTAGAACCTAGGCTGTCTAGCACCCTCAGCCCTGATTCCATGCTGGAGAATTAATAGGCGGGGCAGCCTCAATATGCAACTTTATGAGAATCAAAATGACACAAAGTTTGATTCTGGAGTGTTTTTGATTTTTCAGGTTTAGATTAGGAATGCTCAACTGGTCTTTCAGTCTCAAGTATTTCAGACAAGGGAATACTCAACCTATATTCCTTCAGATACCAAAATTTAAAGCTAACTGGAAAGAAATTATTTTCCAAGAATACCTGGCATTGGATATACTTATGGTATCTTGTTAGGAAAAGGAAAAAATAGCATGATCCAAATTGAAACACACACACACACACACAAAAAAAAAAAACCCCACATCCATCCAAACATACAAAGATGCATATACACTGGACAGAAAAAAAAAAAGACTGGAGAGAAGTATGCCCTGTTCGATACTTGAGACATGCTTATACCAAAAAAATGTTCATTTTTTTTTTACCTTAAATTCAAATTTCCTGGGTGCTATGTATTCTATCTGGTAACTTTGGGCTGCTGGTTATCGTACAAGATACCAAACTAAGGTTCTATAGGCCAAAGATTTTCCTAGCTATTATTTAGCAGAAAGAACCTAAATTCAGATTACCTACGATCACTAAACCTCTGTTCTCTCATCTGCGGCTGTGGACAGTATACTATGGCATTTATAGGTAACCATTTTATTTTTATTAAAAACAATAAGGAAGGACCAGCATTGCGGCATAGCAGGTAAAGCCACTTCCTGCAATGTATATGCTGGAATCCCATATGGGTGCCAGTTCATTTCCCACCTGCTCCACTTCCAATCCCTGCTAATGGCCTGTTATAACCAGCCTAAGATGGCCCAAGTGTTTGGGCCCCTGCACCCATGTGAAAATCAGGATAAAACTCCTGGCTTCTGACTTGCCCAATGCAGGCCATTGCAGCCATTTGGGGAGTCAATCAGTGATAGAAGCACTCTCTTTCAAATAAATACATCTTCAAATAAAAGGGGGGCAGGGCAGCACTGTGGCATAATAGGTAAAGCCGCTGCCTACAGTGCCAACATCCCACATGGGTGCCAGTTTGGGTCCCAGCTGCTCCACTTCCAGCTCTCTGCTATGGCCTGGGAAAGCAGTAGAAAATGGTCCAAGTGCTTGGGCCCCTGAACCCACATGGAAGACCCAGATGAAGTTCCTGGCTCCTGGCTTCCGATCAGCCCAGTTCCGGCCTTTGCAGCGATTCAGGGAGTGAACCAGTGGATGGAAGCCCTCTCTCTCCCTCTCTGTAATTTTGCTTTTCAAATAAATAAATCTTAAAGGGGGGGGGGGGGGCTGGCTCTGTGGCAGGTAAAAGCCCCAGCCTACAGTACCAGCATCCCTTATGGGTGTCAGTTCAAGTCCTGGCTGCTCCTCTTCTGATCCAACTGCCTGCAAACAGGCCTGGGCAAACAGTAGAAGATGGCCCAAGTCCTGGCTCCTGGTCAACACAGCTCTGGCTGTTCAGGCCATTTGGGGGTGAACCAGTGGTGCCCATATGGATGCCAACACTGGCCCCAAAATAAATCTTTAATAATAAAAAAAAAAAGACAAATTTACTTTGGTGCAAAAGTTTTTAATAATTCAGGATGGTTTTTTTTTTTTAAAGATTTGAGAGGCAGAGTCACAGAGAGAGAGAGAGACACAGAGGTCTTCCATCTGTTGGTTCACTCCCCAAATGGCCAAAACAGCGAGAGCTGGGCTGATCCAAAGCCAGGAGCTTCTTCCAGGTCTCCCACACGGGTGCAGGGGCCCAAGCACTTGGGACATCTTCCATTGCTTTCCCAGGCCGTAAGCAGGGAGCTAGATGGGAAATGGAGCAGCCAGGACTAGAGCCCATATGGGATGCCAGTGCCACAGGCAGAGGATTAACCTACCATGCCACAATGCTGACCCCAAAACAGTTTTTTCATAACACACATTTCCATGTTCTTTTTTTTTTTTTGACAGGCAGAGTGGACAGTGAGAGAGAGACAGAGAGAAAGGTCTTCCTCTGCCGCTGGTTCACCCTCCACTCCAATGGCCGCCTTGGCCAGCGCGCTGCAGCTGGCACACCGTGCTGATCCGAAGGCAGGAGCCAGGTGCTTCTCCTGGTCTCTCATGGGGTGCAGGGCCCAAACATTTGGGCCATCCTCCACTACACTCCCGGGCCATAGCAGAGAGCTGGCCTGGAAGAAGGGCAACCGGGACAGAATCCGGCGCCCCGACCAGGACTAGAACCTGGGGTGCCGGCGCCACTAGGCGGAGGATTAGCCTGTTGAGCCACGGCGCTGGCCACATTTCCATGTTCTTGAAGACTATATATACTCATGTGTTTCAAAAATTTTAAGATTTATGTATTTGAAAGGCAGAGTTGCAGAGAGAGATGGAGAGTCTCTCTCTCTCTCATACACAGGAGAGGTAGAGGGAGAAGAAGGGGGAGATATCTTCCACCTGCTGGTTCTCTCCCCAAACAGCCACCAACACCTAGAACTGGCCCGGTCAAGAAGCCAAGAGCTTCATCTTGGTCTCTCATGTGGGTGCAGGGACCCAAACACAAGGGCCATCATCTACTGCTTTTTACCAGGCCATTAGCAGGGAGCTGGATGGGAAGCAGAGCAACTGGGACTTGAACCAGCACCCATATAGGATGTTGGCACTGCAGAAAGTAGTTTTACCTGCTATGCCACATTGTCAGTCCTAATAATTCATACTTTTAATACCTCAGGGGGCCGGCAATGTGGTGCAGTAGGTTAGGCATCTGCTTGCAGCACCAGCATCCCATACAGGTGCCAGTTCAGGTTCTGGCTGTTCTAATTACAAACCAGCTCCCTGCAGCTGGTCTAGGAAGGTAGTGTAGGCCCAAGTGCTGGGGCCCCTGCACCCCAGTGGGGGGCCCATGCACCCTAGTAGGAGACCCAGAAGAGGCTCCTGGTTCCTGGCTTTTGATCAGCCCAGCTCCGGCTGTTGCAGCCATTTAGGGAGTGAACAAGCAGAAGGAAGGCCTCTCTGTCTCTCCTTGTCTGTAACTCTGCCTCTCAAGTAAATACATAAACATTAAAAAAAAAAGTCAGTTTCTAAATATATAACTCAGACTCCAGAGCCATGGTTTGCTTAATCCATAAAGGCAAGAAAATCCAGATTTTTTTAAAAAAGATTTATTTTATTTGGAAGACAGAGTTACAGAGAGAGGTAAAGACAGAGAGAGGTCTTCTATCCACTGGTTCACTCCCCAGATGGCCACAATAGTCGGAGCTGTGCTGATTTGAAGCCAGGAGCCAGGAGCTTCTTCCGGATCTCCCACGTGGGTGCAGGGGCCCAAAGACTTGGGCCATCTTCTACTGCTTTCCCAGGCCATAGCAGAGAGCTAGATTGGAAGAGGAGCAGTGGGGACTAGAACGGGCACCCATATGGGATGCCGGCACTTCAGGCCAGGGCTTTAACCTGCTGCGCCACAGGGCCATCCCCCAAAATCCAGATTTGCTAACAGTTACTTCAAAGCAATTATTCTTCTAAGCAAAAGATTCATCCACAGTTCCTTTTTTTTTTTTTTTTTTTTAAAGATTTATTTATTTGAAAGTCAGAGTTACACAGAGAAGGAAAGGCAGAGAGAGAGAGGGGTCTTCTATCCATTGGTTCATTCCCAATGGAAGGAGAGGGGGAGGGAGAGAGGGAGAGAGGGAGAGGGAGAGGCCTTCCATGCACAAATTCATTCCTTAAATGGCTGCAACAGCAAGAGCTGGGCCAATCCAAAGCCAGAATCTAGGAGCTTCTTCTGGTTCTCCCATGCGGGTACAGCGGCCCAAGGACTTGAGCCATCTTCTATTCTTTTCCCAAGCCATAGCAGAGAGCTGGATTGGAAGTGAAGCAGCCGGGACTCAAACTAGTGCCCATATGGGATCCTGGCACTGCAGATGGCAGCTTTACCAGCTACTCCACAGTGTAGGCCCTTAAATTATTTTTTTAAAAAAGATTTTAAAGAGAGATTCATTTATTTTATTTGAAAAGCAGAGTAAGTATATATCGACAGACAGCAAGTTCTTCCATCTGCTGGTTCACTCTCCAGATGGCCTCAATGGTCAAGGCTGGGGCAGACAGAAGTCAGGAGCTTCATCTGGGTCTCCCATGTGGGTACAGGGGCCCAAGTACCTGGGTCATCTTCTGCTGCTTTTCCATGCACATTAGCAATGAGCTGGATTGGAAGTGAAGCAGTTGGAAACCAGTGCCCATTTGGGATGCTGGCTGGCATTGCAGGTGGTAGCTTAACCTGCTAAGCCACAGTGCCAGCCCCAAATTATTTTTTCTTGGTAAAGATTAATTAAAGTTTTATTTATTTTATTTGAAATGTACAGTGAGAGAGAGAAATCTTCCTTCCACTGATTCACTTTCCAAATGGCCATAACAGCCAAGGCTGGGCCAGGCCAAAGCCAGGAGCTCCACTCAAATCTTCCATATGTGTGGTAGGGGCCCAAGCATTTTAATCATCTTCTGCTGCCTTCACAGGCCCAATACCAGGAAACCATGTGGGAAGTGGAACAGCAGGGTCTCAAATCACTACCCCAATATGGGATACTGCTTTAAAAAGAGTTACCTTAACCAGCTGCTCCACAGTGTGGCCCTCAGTAAAAGATTAATTAAAAGATTATGACCTAGCAAACCAAAAATTTGAAATGAGATTCCCTTTCAAAAGCAGCAGTGTCACGTCTTGCCCTTCATACCAGTTTTTTTTTTTTTTTTTTGACAGGCAGAGTAGATAGTGAGAGAGAGAGACAGAGAGAAAGGTCTTCCTTTTTGCCGTTGGTTCACCCTCCAATGGCCGCTGCAGTCGGCACATTGTGCTGATCCGAAGCCAGGAGCCAGGTGCTTCTCCTGGTCTCCCATGTGGGTGCAGGGCCCAAGGACTTGGGCCATCCTCCACTGCCTTCCCGGGCCATAGCAGAGAGCTGGACTGGAAGAGGGGCAACCGAGATAGAATCCAGTGCCCCAACCGTGACTAGAACCCGGTGTGCCGGCGCTGCAAGGTGGAGGATTAGCCTGTTAAGCCACGGCGCTGGCCAACCCTTCATACCAATTTTACAATGAGTTAAGGAAGGATATAACTGCTAAAACCACGTTAATGGTACAATTATTAAAATCCTTGACTGACATAAAACCTATGATCAAGTTGGAGAATTCTGGAGAAAGATTTTGAGTATCTCCCTCTTCCCCACCTCCCCCCAAAATCTGGAATACTTATTTTACTGAGCTATTACACCAGTTTTAACACTTTCCTTGTGTTATGTTTAAAAAAATAAGTAGGCCGATGTTGTGGCACAGCAGGTCAAGAGACCACCTGCAACACTGCCATCCCTCACGGGAGCCCCAATCTGAGTCCCGGCTGCCCCACTTCAGACCCAGCTCCCTGCTAATGCACCTGGGAAAGCAGCGGAAGATGGCCCAAGTGCTTGGGCTCCTACATCCATGTGAGAGACCAGGATGGAGCTCCTGGCTCTTGGCTTTGGCCTTGCCTGGCCTGGCCCCAGCTGTTGTTGCCAGTTGAAGTATGAACCAACAGATGGAAGTTCTGTTTTTCCCTCTCTTTCACTCTGCCTTTCAATTAGATAAAATAAATACCATTTCAAGTTTATTCACAGTTGCAGCCTAGAAAACTTAAAGAGGTGCCTCATTATCTGCTTTAGGAGCTTTATGTGGTATATTTAACACAACTGGTTAATTGCAAAACCCACTTTGCCCATGTAAGTGAAAAATCTACACTGCTATCTTGGTCCTGTGAAATCCAGAACTTGCTATTTAGTGTACATTCTACCTTCATTACTTTTGGCAAGATATTCTCCCTTAGCACTCAGTTGCATTGTTTCCTTTCCTTCATTCATTAATTCTGAGGACTGTAAGAGGATAGATTATATTACCTTTTTTTTTTTTTGACAGACAGAGTGGACAGTGAGAGAGACAGAGAGAAAGGTCTTCCTTTGCCGTTGGTTCACCCTCCAATGGCCGCCGCGGCTGGCGCACCGCGCTGATCCGATGGCAGGAGCCAAGTGCTTCTCCTGGTCTCCCATGCGGGTGCAGGGCCCAAGCACTTGGGCCATCCTCCACTGCACTCCCTGGCCACAGCAGAGAGCTGGCCTGGAAGAGGGTCAACCGGGACAGAATCTGGTGTCCTGACCGGGACTAGAACCCGGTATGCCGGCGCCGCAAGGCGGAGGATTAGCCTAGTGAGCCGTGGCGCCGGCCTGATTATATTACCTTTTTAAAAAGTACAGGGGCCGGCACTGTGGTGCAGCGGGTTAAAGCCCTGGCCATACGGGATGCCGGTTCGAGGCCCAGCTGCTCCACTTCCCATCCAGCTCTCTGCTGTGGCCTGGGAAAGCAGCGGAAGATGGCCCTGCACCCACGTGGGAGACCCGGAAGAAGCTCCTGGCTCCTGGCTTTGGATCAGCACAGCTCCAGCCATTGCAGCCAACTGGGGAGTAAACCAGCGGACTCTGTCTCTGCCTCTCCTTTTCTCTATGTAACTCTGATTTTCAAGTCAATAAATAAATCTTTTTAAAAAAATGTGATGCTTGGATCCTAGCCCCAGAGCTTCTGATTTCACTCGTCTGAGGTATATCCTGGGCATGAGAAGTTTCTAAACTCCTCAGATAATTCTGATAAACTGTCAAAGTCAAAAAGTTTAAGGCCCACAGTGGCTTAGTTGGTCCATTTGGGGTGCCAACATCCCATATCAGAGTGCCTGGGATTGAGTCCTGGCTCCTCCACTTCCAAACCACTTTCTTGTTAATGCTCCTGGGAGATAGCATATGATGGCCCAAGTAGCTAGATTCCTGCCACCCATATGGGAGACCTGGCCCTTAGCTACAGCCTGTTCCAGCCCTGGATGCTGCAGACATTTGAGTGAAAGAACCAGCAAAAGGAAGATATCTCTCATTAAAAAAAAAAAAAAAAGGCCGGCGCCGTGGCTCAACAGGCTAATCCTCCGCCTTGCGGCACCGGCACACCGGGTTCTAGTCCCGGTCGGGGCACCGATCCTGTCCCGGTTGCCCCTCTTCCAGGCCAGCTCTCTGCTGTGGCCAGGGAGTGCAGTGGAGGATGGCCCAAGTGTTTGGGCTCTGCACCCCATGGGAGACCAGGATAAGCACCTGGCTCCTGCCATCGGAACAGCGCGGTGCGCCGGCCGCAGCGCGCTACCGCGGCGGCCATTGGAGGGTGAACCAACGGCAAAAGGAAGACCTTTCTCTCTGTCTCTCTCTCACTGTCCACTCTGCCTGTCCAAAAAAAAAAAAAAAGGTAGGGGACAGCACTGTGGTATAGTGGGTAAATCTGCCACCTGCAGTGCCAACATCCCATATGGGTGTCAGTTCAAATCCTGGCTGTTCCACTTCCAACCCAGCTCCCTGCTAATGTGCCTGGGAAAGCAGAAGAGCAGAAGATAGCCCAAGACCCAGGGCCCCGCACTCATGTGGCAGTCCTGGATGAAGCTTCTGGATCCTGATTTCGACCTGGCTCAGCCCTGGCTGTTGAGGCCATTTGGGAAGTGAATCAGTGGACAGACTTATTTATTTGAACTTCAGGGTTACAGAGAGAGAAACAAAGATCTTCCCATCATCCCCAGATGGCTGCAATGGCCAGTACTGGGCCAGGCCAAAACCAGGAGCTTCATCTAGGTCTCTTACATGGGTAATGAGCCCAAACACTTGGGCCATCTTCTGCTGCTTTTTCCAGGCCATTAGCAGAGAGCTGGATTGGAAGCAGAGCAGCCAGGACACAAACAGGTGCCCATATGGGATGCCAGCATTGAGGCAGTGGCTTTACCCACTACCCTACAAAATATTGGCCCCAACAAGCAAATCTTAGAAAAAAGGCTAAGGTCTGCTCAGTGTAAGGGAAGATCTCTTTCCTGCTTACATAGTTTCAGCTGGAACACCACCCTCCATATTCCCTCCAGAATGCCTGTGGTCACTTGTGAAGCTGTGCTCCCCAAAACCTGTCTGCATTTCTTCTTACAATAATGCACAGGCCTCGAGCTTTGCACTTTCCTGTATGGTTTCCTCAATATGGTTTCCCCAATCCTTTCAGAAAGGCTCAGGTGAACTTTTTGCTTTGAGGCAAAGACAGAGCTGGAGCCAACGCTGTGACATAGAGGGGCTAGAGCAGCTGTTTACAGTGCCAGCATCCCATATGGACACGGGTTCGAGTTCTGGCTGCCCCACTTCCAATCCAGCTTCCTGCTAGTACACCTGGGAAAGCAGCAAAAGATGGTTCTAGTTCTTGGGCCCCTATCACCCATGTGGAAGACCTGGGAGAAGCTCCTGACTTCAGACCAGCCCAGCTCTGCCCGTTGTGGCCATCTGGGGAGTGAACCAGCAGACAGAAGCTTGCTTTCTCTGTAACTCTTTCAAATAAATAAATCTTTAAAAAAAGACAAACAAAGCTCCCATACATTGGTTCACTCCCCAAATGACTGCAAAATTCAGGACTAGGCCAGTCAATCCAGATCTCCCATTTAGGTGGCAGGAACCCAAATACTTTAGCCATCACCATAACCTCTAAGCATATGCATTAGCAAAAAGCTGGAACCAGAGATGGGTATTGGACCCAGGTACTCTGAAATGAGACATAGGCGTCTCAGGCAGAGAGAAATAGAGATATCTCGATCTATCTTCCATCTGCAGGTTCACTCCCCAAATGCCACAACAGCTAGGGCTATACCATGTTGAAATCGGGAGCCTAGAACTCAATCCAAGTCTCTCAGTGGGTAGCAGGGACTCTAGCCATCATTTGCTGTCTTCCAGGGTACATAACAGCAAGAAGCTGGATTGGAAATGGAGCGAAGACTTAAACCCAAGGACTTTACCATGGGGTCCAGGTATCCCAAGCAACTTAACCACTGTACCAAATGCTTGCCCTGATAGTCTGCCCCTCAGTTGAGTTTATAACAATTTAATGATTCTAGGGGCTGGCGCCATGGCTCACTTGGTTAATCCTTGGCCTGCAGCGCTGGCATCCTATATGGGCACCACTTCTAGTCCCGGTTGCTCCTCTTCCAGTCCAGCTCTCTGCTGTGACCAGGGAGGGCAGTGGAGGATGGCCCAAGTGCTTGGGCCCTGCACCCGCATGGGAGACCAGGAGGAGGCACCTGGCTCCTGGCTTTGGGTCGATGGCGGCCATTTGGGGAGTGGACCAACGGAGGGAAGACCTCTCTCTCTCTCACTGTCTAACTCTATCTGTCAAATAAAAAAATAAAATAAAGTAAAATATAAGGCCGGCGCCGCGGCTCAATAGGCTAATCCTCAGCCTTGTGGCACCGGCACACCGGGTTCTAGTCCCGGTCGGAGCACCGGATTCTGTCCCGTTTGCCCCTCTTCCAGGCCAGCTCTCTGCTATGGCCCGGGAGTGCAGTGGAGGATGGCCCAAGTCCTTGGGCCCTGCAGCCCATGGGAGACCAGGAGAAGCACCTGGCTCCTGCCATCGGATCAGCGCGGTGCGCCAGCCGCAGCGGCCATTGGAGGGTGAACCAACGGCAAAGGAAGACCTTTCTCTCTGTCTCTCTCTCTCACTGTCCACTCTGCCAGTCAAAAAAATAAATAATAAGATATTAAAAAAAAATAATGATTCCGGGGCCTGCACTGCGGCATCAGCATCCCAAATAGGTACTGGTTCAAGACCCAGCTGCTCCACATCCGATCCACCTCTCTGCTAATGTGCCTGAGAAAGCAGCAGAAGATGGCCCAAGTGCTTAAGCCCCTGCACCCATGTGGGAAACCCGAAGGAAGCTACTGGCGCCTGGATTCAGTCTGGCCCAGCCCATCTCTCTTTCTATCTCTCCCTCTCTATAACTCTGCCTTTCAAATAAACAGTAAAATATATTAAACAATTTAATGATTCTTGTTAGTTCCTTTCCTTTTCCCCCACATACCAACCTCAAACTTCTGGTGGAATTTAGTACCTTCTTTCAGTTTGCTGGCCCAAACTTTTATTTCCTAGTTTACTCTTCTACATGCTTTCTTATGTGATATCTCCAATATTGGGAGAAAGTTGGTGATTTCTGGGTCAAAAGCAGCTATCATTTAAACTTTTTATTCTCTTCCTCCAAGTTGAAGATTCCACCTCAGAAGATAATCCTTCCAGGATTGGGCTCTGTCTACATTGCCTCCCCTTTAGTGTATTTTCTCTTTCCGTATTTTCCCATAAAATACCAATTTCATGAATTTCTTATGCATGTTCCCTCAAGGTACACACAACTGTCACCTTGAGATATGCCTAATAAAGCTTGAAGTATCCTATACTTCAATCTTACCCTCTCAAATCTGTCCAAATTTCCTGTTACTACTTGAAGGATCTATAAAAGCAATTGGGGGGTGGAGCGGCACTGTGGCACATCAGGTAAAGCCACCACCTGCAATGCTGGCATCCCTTGTGGGCACCAGTTCAAGTCCCGGCTCCTCCTCTTCCCATCCAGCTCTCTTCTATGGCCTGGGAAAGCAGTGGAAGATGGCCCAAGACCTTGGGCTCTTGCTCCAACATGGGAAGACCTGGAAGAAGCTCCTGGCTCCAGATCAGCACAATTCCGGCCACTGCAGCCATCTGGGGAGTGAATCAGCAGATGGAAGACCTCTCTCTCTGCCTCCCCTTCTCTCTGTGTATAACTCTGACTTTCAAATAAGTAATTCTTTAAAAAAAAAAGTTTTGGAGACCTAAGTTCATATTCTTTCCCTTTCCATCTCTGTCTTCCTTTTCCTTTGAGTTTCCGCCAGTTCAATCAGTCTGTATTCATTTTCTTTTATGCATGCACTCCTCCCATTTTGGTAGTTAAGATTGTAGCAAATTTTCCAAATTATTTCCTTCGAAGTTTTCTAAGCAAACCCAGTTCCGAGAAAGACAATGTCTTTACTGGGTACAACTCTCTGGCTTTTGAATCTGCATTAAGTTCACTGAGTTGTGGCTCTGCCTCAATTCCAAAAAGGCGTATTCCTTATATGACAAATGGAAATTTTAATGTTTGCTTTTTTACTTCACACCAATTAGAGAACATGACTTAAGCTTTGTAGCCAACTAACTGGTCCTGCTAATATGCTACCTAATCACCAGCACAACTGAGCAAGGGCAGCTTACCACCTAGTTGAGTGGAGACCAGAATGCCATCCTCCCTATAGAAAAACTGAGAAAGTACCGAGTCTGGCCAAGTGTAGTTCTTTCACTGGAACCAACAACATCAAGTTCTTTTTTCCCCCCAGGTAACAGAAAGGCTTGAATGTGCTCCTCCCAAACCATTCCGTCAGAACGAATTAGGAATTCCCTCCCCTCTATAGGAGGGGATGGCAAAGAATTAGCCACAAACCTAAATAATTTGCCGAGAGAGTGGCACCGTCAGTTTCCAGCACAGTGACATAGGTTACCACAACAACAGACCACCAGCCTCTCAGTAGGATTCATGTGATATAAGCCCAGTCCACACCATCATCTCAGTCAACAAAAGTTAAGAAGAAATAGGTTCCATTTCTCTGCAACAGCAGCTTAGCCCTTTTTCTGGTTAAATGCCAATTTTCAAATGGACTCAACATTCAGTGTCTGTGTATGAATGACCTAATGCACTTTTAGACTCCCGAGTGGGAGGGAGAGGTAGCAAGGGAGGTTGGGTGGTAAAGATACTTCAAAATGCTAACTTTAAAAAAATCAACAAAAAGTTTACCACAAATCTTGAATCCTCAACTACATCAGGATGTGATTCCTTTTAATGATGTCATCAAATGTAAAATTAACTAGCCAGACTAGAAATGAAAAATAAATGGGGCCGGGACTGTGGCACAGCAGGTAAAGCCACCGCCTGCAGTGCCAGCATTCCATAAGGGCACCGGTTCTAGTCCTGGCTGCTCCACTTCCGATCCAGCTCTCTGCTGTGGCCTGGGAAAGCAGTGGAAGATGGCCCAAGTATTTGGGTCCCTGTACCCGTGTGGGAGACCCAGAAGAAAGCTTCTGGCTCCTGGCTTTGGATCAGGGCAGCATCTGCCATTACAGTTAATTTGGGAGACCTCTCTGCCTCTCCTTCTCACTCTATGTAACCCTTTCAAATAAATAAATAAATCTGGAAAAAAAAAGAAAACTAAGTACCAAAAATTTTTTCTAAGTCATTTGATTATAGGTAAACAGCAGTAATAATAATCCTACAGGTCTACTTTACTTACTGTAACTCTACATGAAATACAGTAATATATTTCACACATTAAAGATGAACCTTGGAAGTTTCAAATTGAAAAATGTTAATTTTCTCAGGGGTTTTAAGCTCCTAGGATCAAACAAGGATTCAGTTCTTCCACCAAAGATTTTCCTCAGAGAATTCTCCCACTACAGGTTTTGTTTAAACTCTAGATAACCTTGAACTGCCAAAAGTCAAGGTCCCTGTGTTTAGTAGGAAAAAGATGTCTCAAAGCTTAGTGCCAGTGATTTTAAAAACCAGTTTCATAGTTTAAACTCTTCTACAGAATTCAAAGCAAAGCAGAAAAAACAGATGAGATAATAAGCAAAGTCTTCAATCTATTTAGAGCCATTTAAGAAACATGCTCCTCTGAAGCAGAACTTATTGAAACTGCTGCTTCAATTGACATAAATTTGAAGAGAATTCTGCCTTCCTGACAACTGAATCTCCAATCATATATACGAAGGAAGAAATTACATCCTAAATTCTTTCTCTCTTTAATATATGGACATTAACTAGGCTGCAAAAACAGATGTGGACCTTAAAATGTAGTAAATTTTAGGCAAGATCTTGGCCAAATTGAAAGATTTTTAATAGCAATGTGTGTAGATCATAAATATCACTTTCTTTATGTTGAGGTTTTTTTAAATAATGTACTTGACCCTTACCACCACTGCCCAACCTTTCATAGGAAAAAAAAAGATAGGTAAATTAGATTTAGTAAATTACTATCTCCTTGCTATTTCATTTTGAGCATGAAAAGATGAATGTGGTTAGAACAATTATAAGTAAAATCAATACAAATATGAAGAACAGGAAGAAGGGTTAAATCAAATTAACACAGGACAATTTGGATTTTTTTTTTAATCCTTCATAGAGAGTTAATTAGCTCCAATGATAAACAGTTACATGAATTTGATAGGCAAACCTATTTCAAAACATCAGTCACTAAACAAAAAAATTAAAGGAGAAAATATCCATTCCACACATATATTAAAATCAGCTACTCCTAGGTTTAAGTGAGGATGTACTTACCTATTTGCTTAGCTTTTAAATTTTAATTCCACTGAGAGAAGTACTACTTACAGGAACATTCAGAGTTAGATTTCCATGACTTCTACAATCACTGACTCTGCCTAGTAACCTCCAGATAAGTACAGCCACAATTTAACAATTTCAGTATAAATCAACATAAAATTAAATAAACAAAGAAGCCCAAATACTGAATGTTGTAGCTCAAGTTTCATGGAAACATAAAATAAAAGCAGCATTCATGACGAGTCATCTAGCACAGCTTAATGACTATTTGGGTCTACAGTTTGCTTCAGAAAATACAGTACCTTTTCTAATTTTCAACTTTGCTTTTAAAACTAACTTAGAAAGCAGTATCTTCACTTACATCCAAAAGACACTTCTGTATTTAAAGCACTTAAAAATTAACACTGGATCTGTCCCTAATTCTCTTCCTCCACATCCAGCTTCTTGAGCGGCCACAAATTTAATGCTAATAAAGATACTGGCGGCCGGCGCCGCGGCTCACTAGGCTAATCCTCTGCCTGCGGCGCCGGTACCCTGGGTTCTAGTCCTGGTTGCTCCTCTTCCAGTCCAGCTCTCTGCTGTGGCCCGGGAAGGCAGTGGAGGATGCCCCAGGTCCTTGGGCCCTGCACCCGCATGGGAAACCAGAAGGAAGCACCTGGCTTCAGATCGTTGCAGCGCGCGGCCGTAGCGGCCATTTGCGGGGTGAATCAACAGAAGGAAGACCTTTCTCTCTCTCTAACTCTGCCTGTTAAAAAAATTAAAAAAAAAAAAAAAAAAAAGGTACTGGCATACTTTGAGATATTTGTGAACATGTATGTAAGACCTCTGCTTTGTTTTTGTATCTTAACATATCAAATTGATGGCTTTAGAAAGTGAAGCTACTAAATACATCTTCTAGAAGGGCGGGGCGGCAACACTGTGCTGTAGAAGGTTAAGAGTCCATCTGCAGTGTTGGCATGCCATACGGGTGCCAGTTCAAGTACACTTCCAATCCAGCTCCCTGCTAATGCGCCGGGAAAAACAGCCGATGGCCAAAGGCCTTGGACTCCTGCACCTCCTTGGGAGACCCAGAAGCAGCTCCTGGCTTTGGCTGGCCCAACAGTGGCTATTGCGGCCATTTGGGGAGTGAACCAGAAGGAAGATCTCTCTGCTTCTGCCTCTCCTTCTCTGTAATTCTTTCAAATAAATAAGTCTTTAAAAAAAAAGATAAAAACAAAGCTACTTCCAGACGTTTTAGTAGGCATTCTAAACTGACGTAAAATCTTAAAACTAAATTGGAAAGTTAAAGAGTAGAACAGGAGTTCGGTCTGTAACTGACTGTGAACAATCAATTGAGATAATTCACTACCTCCGGACCAGCCAATTGGAAAGTTAAAAAAAACAAGTTATTACAATATGTTAGCACTTCAAGGCCCAGCTCAAAAGCTACTTATTCCAAAAATCCAGCTTGCTTCCTGCAGCCAGAAGGATCCTTTCTAGTTCTTGTGGGTTTTGTACTTTGGGGATCCATCATTGTGCCTTGCAACGCCATCACCTGCAAATGTCTCTTCTCCTTCCTAAAGTGTGGGGCGGTATTCTGAATTATTTCTACTCACCGGCTCTTCCTCTTGGCTAAGACATCATAAGAAATGTTCAGCTAACTATCTGCTGAATTTCCCTAGCCACTGGACACTCCCTTTCAGTCTTCCACAGTTAAGTCCTTAATGCTTTGTGAAGGCACTGTTAATCCGGCAGCTCGTTCTGTTGTTTTCCTTACCCACACCAAGCCACCTCTTCCTTCGAGTAACGACACCGTCTACCTGTGAGAGAGTAGCATCGCCTCCTGACTCAGCCCAGTCTGCTCTAACTTCGGCAAATGAATCAATGCCTCCACTCGCTGCGGTGCGCAGAGCTCTGCAGAACGCAGCCATCCAGTCGAGGGAACCGTCTCCCCAAAGTAGGTCAGGATCCGGCCCCCCCTTCTCAACTTCTCACCAGCGAGGCTCCCACGCTCTCACTCCCACCTTGGGGGACTCAAGCTGCCACACTTGCTCGCGGCGTGCCGAGCGCCGGCCGACACGCACCCAGTTCGCGGGCGCCCTACCTAGGTCCCGGCCCCAGCGCGAAGCCCACAGAGACCACCAGCCGGGTGCGACCCCCGCCCCCCCCGCGCCGTTTCTCACCTGTTGGCCCGGCCCCCGCCTCCCCCGCGTCGCTCCTTCCCCTCGGGTCCCGTGACGCTCCCGACATTCGGGTTAGTTCAAGGACTCCGGGAGGGAGAGGGCACGGCGTGGGCAGAGGCACGCCGGAGCCCAGGCCTTGGCACCGGCGGGCCCCGGAGGAAGCGCACAGGGCCGGGCCAGGCCGGAGAGGGGCCCACCAGGCGAAGGCGCGGGGGGCGCCGGCCTCTCCTCGCTCCCAGGGCCCGCTGACCGGAGGAGCGCCGGCAGCCTGAGAGAGCCGGGAGCCCGCGTTCTCCTCCCCGTGCCGGCCGGCTGGGCGACCTCCTCCGCCGGAGGTCTCTGAGGTGCCGGCCGGGTAACCGCTGGGGCGTGAAGAAAGGAGGCGCTCCGGGCGCGCTGGCCACGTAGGACAGGCGACAAGGGTCTGCCCGGCCTCCCCGGCCTCTCACCTTCATGGCCGCGACCGCCCCGACTCGGTCGGCTCTGCCGGGGAACTCAGCACCATAGCAGCCCCTCGCCCAGCCGCCCGACCGCCTTGCTTCTGGGCGGCGATTACAGAGCCTCCTGAGGCGACCGAGCGTCCGCACGTAAGGGGCGTGGCCACGCTCGCCGCGCGCCCCGGGAAGAAGGCCGAGCGGCGGCCGGGTAAGCCAATCCGGAGTCGGCGCTCGGGGGCCGGTCTCCAGAGCCAATGAGGTGCCGGGAATGGGGCGGGGCCTCCGGCGCCGCGGGGTGGCCGGGCGAGAACTCCGTTCCGCCGGGAGGAGGAAGGGGAGCGGCTGGGTGTGGCGGGCGGCGCTGCCCTGAGCGGCGCTGTGGGCTGGGTGGCGGAAATGGAGGAGCCTGCGGGTCCCGAACGGGCTGCTGCCTCAGAGATCCGCCGGGAAGCGCGCCGGGTGGTGGGAAGGTCGTACCGTCCGAGCAGGGCCTCGGATTTCTCCTCAAGTGCTCTCGTGGTGAGCGGCAGCTGCCCGCGCTAGAACGCGACGCCTGGAAAACAGGGTTTATCGAAAACACTTGGAGAACCAGGGGCTCGCCAATCCTAACGGCCCTATTAGAGCGCCAGGAAAATAATCAGAACCCTCGCTCAATAGAAAATTCGCGTGATTCCTCGGAATGAGCATTTTTGGAGCAGAGAAATGAAGGCAGTGAATTTAAGATGCCAAGTTCTTCAGCCTGACTGGATGGCACTCAGTGGCTTTTCGGACACATCGTTCACCTCTCGTTCAACCAGGGTGTAGAAATTTAAATAGACGTGAAGATGTCAATTTGCTGCTCTTCTTAAGGACCTCATTATTTTTTTAAAAGATTTATTTATTCAAGAAAAAGAAAAACAAATAAAAGAAAAACGATTTATTTATTCATTTGTAAGTCAGAGTTACACAGAGAGAGGAGAGGCAGAGAGAGAGGTCTTCCATCCACTGATTCACTCCCCGACTGGCTGCAATGGCTGGAGCTGCGCCGATCCGAAGCCAGGAGCCAGGAGCTTCTTCGGGGTCTCCCACGAGGGTGCAGAGGCCCAAGGACCTGGACTATCTTCCATTGCTTTTCCAGGCCATAGCAGAGAGTTGGATTGGAAGTGGAGCAGCCAGGTCTTGAACCGGCACACATGTGGGATGCCGGCACTGCAGTCAGCAGCTTTACCCGTTACATCACAGCAACGGCCTCTTTAATAGACTTCTTGAATATACTGTGTTAGATCAAACCACACACCAAACTGGGCCATTCATTCTCTTAATCAGAAATTGTTTTCCTTGCTTCAAACAATTCACAGATAATGTAATTTCTCATCCAGGATAGTCCTCAGTTTTCTTTGAAAAAATACACAAAAATCTTTTTCCTCACCTGTCAGGGAAACAGCTAGGTTTACTGGAAGGGGAAGTATTTTAATATTTTTGTATTTTTTTTTATTTGAAAGGCAGAGAAACATAATAGAGAGCTCCCATACACTGGTTCACTCAGCAAATGTCCCCAGTAGCCATAGCCAGACCAGGCTGAAGCCAAGAGCTAGGAACCCAACCCACATGGGTGGCAGGGACCCAAATACTTGAGTCACCTTCTGCCTCTCAAGATGTGTGTGAATTACCAAGAAGCTGGAATTGAAGTGGAGTCTCCAGCGCAAGGTGTCCCAGGTGGTGCCTTTAAGAGCTATACAAAATGCCACCCTAGAAGAAAAGGTATTCTCATGATGTAGGTTTAAAGAGACTCGTCAAACTTGGCTCAGGTTACAAAGCTATGGTACTGTTTCATCAGGAGTTAATAAATAAGGGCTGGCACTCTGGCTTAGTAGTGTAAGACCACCACAAAACACCAAACACCGGAGTAAGGGAAAGGGTTTATTGACGGGGAGGGGGCAAAGAAGGAAGGGAGGGGATAGAGAGAAAGAGAAAGAGAGAACAGGTGCAGGAGGCAGGTCTTGTTATACCTTTGCAGGGAACCTCTACCTGGAAGAGGCTCCTGGCTCCTGGCTTCAGATCAGCTCAGCTCTGGCTGTTGCAGCCATTTGGGAAGTGAACCAGTAGATGGAAGACCTCTCTCCCTCTGCTCCCTCTGTAACTCTACCTCTCAAAAAAAAAAAAAAAAGTTAATGAATAAACACATGAAAAGATGCTCAACATCACTGGCCATTAGAGAAATGCAAATCAAAACCACAGATACTATGAACATCTATTAGTATGTCTAAAATAAAAAAGACATAAATGTTGGTGAAGATGTGGAGAATTTGGAATCCTCATTAGTGCTGGGAATGTAAAATGGTGCAGCTGCTTTAGGAAAGTCTGGTGATTCTTTCAAGATATTAATTACGGAGCTAGCCTATAACCCAGCAATCCCACTCATAGGTAATGTTTTGGGGTGGGAGAGTGGTTCAAGGTTAAGTTACCACTTGAGATACGTGAATCCCATACCAGAGTACCTAGTTCATGTCCCACCTGTTCTGCTTCCCACATCTTGTTAAAGCACACGTGGGAGGCAGCAGGTGATGACCCAGTTATCTGGATCCCTGTCACCCACATGGAATTCCAAGTTCCTGTCTTCAGCTTGGCCTAGCACAGCTCCTGTGGACATCTGGGGTGTGAACCAGCTGATGGAAGATGTCTGTGTGTCTACTTCTCTCTCTCAGCCTTTCAAATAAGATGAAAATAGTGTTCATAGCAGCATTATTCATAGTAGCCAAAAAGTAGAAACCCAGATGTTCTTTATCTGATGAATGGATAAACAAAATGTGGTCTGAGTGAATTAGGGCTGACGCTGTGGCTCAACAGGCTAATCCTCCGCCTTGCGGCGCCGGCACCCCGGATTCTAGTCCCGGTCGGGGCACTGGATTCTGTCCCGGTTGCCCCTCTTCCAGGCCAGCTCTCTGCTGTGGCCAGGGAATGCAGTGGAGGATGGCCCAAGTGCTTGGGCCCTGCACCCCATGGGAGACCAGGATAAGCACCTGGCTCCTGCCATCGGATCAGCGCGGTGCGCCGGCCGCAGCAGCGCGCCGGCCACAGCGGCCATTGGAGGGTGAACCAATGGCAAAAGGAAGACCTTTCTTTCTGTCTCTCTTTCACTATCCACTCTGCCTGTCAAAAAAAAAAAAAAAAAAAAAGAGTGAATTACTGATACATGCTACAAGGTGGATGATCCTGTAAAGCATGCTAAGTGAAAGAACCAGACACAAATAACCACATATTGTATGACTTCACTTATATGAAATGTCCAGAATACCCAAATCCATAGAGAAAGAAAGTAGAGTAGTGTTGTTGCCTAGGGGTGAGGGAGCTGGGGGAAAATTGAGTAATGGCTACTGGACACAGGTTTATTTTTGGATGATTTAAATGTTCTAAAATTGTTTGTGGGGATGATTGCACAATCCTGTGAATATGGAGTTGAACCATTTCTTTAAAGAAATATTTATTTTATTTTAAATGATTGGAGAGAGAGAAAGAGGGAGAGAGAGAAGGAGAGAGGAGGGGAGAGGGAGAGAGAGAGAGAGAGAGAGAGAGAGAGAGAATCTTGCATCTGCTGGTTAACTCCCCAAATGGCCAGGAGCTTCTTCCAGGCCTCCCCTGTGGGTGCAGAAACCCAAGCACTTAGGCCATCCTCTGCTACTTTCCCAGGCTCATTAGCAGGGAGCTAGATCAGCAGTGGAGCAGCTGGGACTCTAACCAGCATCCATATCGGATGTTGTCGCAGCAGGCAGTGGCTTAATATCTGCTATGCCACAAAGCCAGCCCTGAATTGTACCATTTAAATGAATGAATTGCCTGCTGTGTGAATTCTATCTCACTAAAGCTGTTATAACAATATTGAGAAACAACAGAAAAAGAGCTAAGGCAGCTGCAGAGTGGGAATTAAAGCAACCATGGGTAGGGAGAGATTTCAGTATTGGGGAACGTTTTGTCTTTAGATTTATTTATTTATTTGAAAGTCAGAGAGAGAGAGAGAGAGAGAGAGAGAGGAGAGATGCCTGCTATGCACTGGTTCATTTCCCCAAATGGCCACAACATCCAGGGCTGTGCCAAGCTGAAGCCAGGAGCCAGAAGCTTCCTCTGGGTCGCCCACATGGGTGGCAGGGCTCCAAGCACTCCGTCCTTCCTCTCCTGCCCTCTCAGGCACATTACCTGAGAGCTGGATTGGAAGCAGAGCATCCAGAACTCAACTCTGCACTCTGACATAGGATGCTGCTTATCCCACTTCGCCGCAATGCCAGTCCCCATCACACTTCTTCAATAAAAGAGATGCATTACGTGATTAAATATTTTTCTCTTTTTTCTTTTCTTTTTACTTTATTTGAAAGGCAGAGCTACAGACAAAGGGAGAGGCAGATATATATATATGTGTGTGTGTATATATATATATATATCTTCCGTCTGCTGGTTCACTCCCCAAATGGCTGCAACAGCTGGAGCTGAGCTGGTCTGAAACCAGGAGCCAGGAGCTTCTGGTTCTCCCACATGGGTGCTGGGGCCCAAGCACTTGGGCCGTCCTCCACTGCTTTCCTAGGTGCATCAGCAGGGAGCTGGATCAACCGTGGAGCAGCTGGGACTAGAATTTGTGCCCATATGGGATGCTGGCACTGTAGGTGAAGGCCTAACCTGCTACACCACAGCGCTGGCCCCTAAATATTTTTCTTTGTTTTTTGTTTTGTTTTGCCAGGCAGAGTTAGACAGTGAGGGAGAGAGAGAGAGAGAGACAGAGAGAGACTTATAGACAGTGAGAGAGAGAGAGAAAGCTCTTCCTTTCATTGGTTCACCCCTCAAATGGCCACTATGGCCGGCATGCTGTGCCGATCCGAAGCCAGAAGCCAGGTGCTTTCTCTTGGTCTCCCATGCAGGTGCAGGGGCCCAAGCACTTGGGCCATCCTCCACTGCACTCCCGGGCCACAGCAGAGAGCTGGACTGGAAGAGGAGCAACCGGGACAGAACCAGCACCCCAACCAGGACTAAAACCCGGGGTGCCGGTGCTGCAGGCGAAGGATTAGCCGAGTGAGCTGCGGTGCCTGTAATATTTTTCTTTGTTTCAAACTTTCTATAATGACAAGCCTCTTTCAGTTGTGACCTAATTATGCCAATTGTGGTTCAGGAAAATCAGATTTATTTGCCAACTTATAGATTTTTTTTTTTTGACAGGCAGAGTGGACAGTGAGAGAGAGACAGAGAGAAAGGTCTTCCTATCAGTTGGTTCACACTCCAATGGCCGCTGTGACCGGCGCACTGCGGCTGGCGCACCGCGCTGATCCAAAGCCAGGAGCCAGGTGCTTCTGGTCTCCCATGGGGTGCAGGGCCCAAGCACTTGGTCCATCCTCCACTGCACTCCCGGGCCACAGCAGAGAGCTGGCCTGGAAGAGGGGCAACCGGGATAGAATCCAGCGTCCCGACCAGGACTAGAACCCGGTGTGCTGGCACCGCAAGGCGGAGGATTAGCCTATTGAGCCGCGGCTCCGGCTATTTGCCAACTTATAATCAAGACATCGTAATACTGTGAACTTCAGACAAAAAGTAGGATGGCCAAGACACATGGGATACTTGGTTGTGGCTTAACTGCTTGGTGGGCTGTTCTCTGAGGTTTCTTTAATCCCTGAAAAAAGAGTTATTTTATTGAATTTACAACTGCCCAAAGTCAATTAAATAATTTCAAAACCTCTAAAGTTCAAAAATAAGCAAAAGTTTCATTGTCTAAATTTTTTTAAGTTACTGAACAATCTGTTTTTCTCAGGAGTGTATGTATTCATAAAACTATCAGAGGAAAGGGGAGCTATTATAATTCTACTCACAGACTCTCTCAAAGGTCATGGGAGAAGACAATATAAGCTTTTTATAAGTTGGTTAGCAACTTGTAGCACAAAACTGTTTCTTCTTTTGGAATATTTCAAACATGTATGAAGTAAACAGAATAGTAGAATGAACCCTCATGTTTTCATCACCCAGTTTTAACACTTCTCTACATTCTGCCATTCTTGTCTCATCCCCAGCACTTGTATCTCTCTACCCACACCACACTTACCCCCATCTGAGTTAAATTGCATCGTTAAATTAGTGCTTGATTTTGGTTGCCTAGATATGAGCCAGACGAAACCATCTGAGTGTTGGACCTAGTCAAGGTAATCCATCCTTTTTGTAGCCATGGCTTATATTTCATGGTCGAACAAAAGGACTCTCTTACCATCTTCATTTAACCCAAGTTTGCAAATGTCAAAGTTGTTGACAGATTGTAAAATCTACTCAGTGGTAGAATGAAAAAGTCTCTCTCTATTTGGTTGCTCAAGCCAGGTTCTATCTGAATTCCAGCTGTCTGATCCACTCCCTCTACATGGTGTCAACAACCCTTACTGGACTTCACAAAGCCATCTCTGCAGCTGGAGAACAGATGGCTCCCAAGAAAATCCTTAGTTTTGGGCTCACATAATCTTTTGGGAAGTCTACTGGTAAATTACTGTCGCCTTGAACAAGTAATCCTCTTTTGCCTTCAGTTTCTCTACCCGCAAAATGGAGATAATGATTATTAACTAGGGACTTATGTGTGAAAGTCTGATGAAGACTTGAAGGACCCTGAAAGTGAAATACAAGCAGAACTTTAAAGTGGTTCCCAGAGAGTGAAACAAATAAGGTGGGACCAGTTGATATTTCTCTGAAGGTGTGGCATTTAAAAGTTTTTCCCCCCATCATCCTCCTTAGTAGGCAGAAAAGAGACAAGATTTTCTTCTTTACGTGGCTTGGTAAACTGAGTCACAGAAGCGCGTTCTGTTGCCTGAGGCTTAGTGAGGCAGTGATGAAAGTTAGAACTGCTGCCAACTCTCCTATCCCACTTGCGGTATTATACTTACCTGTGTTACTATTCTTCTAACAAAGAGGCAGAGCTTGTAAAACAGGCTCATTCTTGTCCAGTAAATCTGCACTCACATAAGACCTCTCTGTGGGTATTGTAAACATCCAGTATTGAGAAGCAATTCACCTCCCACTGAAATGCAGGCCCTGCACAATTTCACCCTGGAATTCATACCTGAAATCATTGACTAACCACAGGTGCCAACCACTGGAGAAAAGGGATATATGGAACTCAGACTATTGAGATGTCAAAAAATCTCAGAATGGTGCAGTATCAAATTGCTGCAAAGCCAGTGACTGGAGCAACAAATACATCCTCTCAAAGCTTCGGAGGCCCAAGGTCTGAAAGCGAAGTGCTGGCAGTGCTGTGTTGACAGTGCTGTGCTTCCCTTGAAGCTCCCGTGGCCCTGCATTTTTAGTAGATGAAAATAAATACTAAAAGAAAAAAAGAAATGAAAATTTAAAAAACAAAAAATTTAAAAAGGACTCCTGTGTCTGATAGCAGAGTGCCTGGGTTCAAGTCTTGCTCCTGCTTCTGATTCCAGTTTCCTGCTTATGTACACCCTGGGAGGCAGCAGGTGATAGCTCAAGAACTTGGGTCCCTGCCACTCATGTAGGAGACCCAGATGGAATTCCGACTCCTGGTTTTGGCCTGGTCCAGACTTGGCTGTTGAAGCCATTTGGTGAGTAAAACAGCAGATAGAAGCGCTCTCTCTCGCTCCCTCGCTCTCTCTCTCTCTCTCTCCACCTTTCAAAAGCAAAGGGGGTTTGGCCGGAGCTGTGGCTTAACAGGCTAATCCTCCGCCTTGCGGCGCCGGCACACCGGGTTCTAGTCCCGGTTGGGGTGCTGGATTCTGTCCCGGTTGCCCCTCTTCCAGGCCAGCTCTCTGCTGTGGCCCGGGAAGGCAGTGGAGGATGGCCCAAGTGCTTGGGCCCTGCACCCGCATGGGAGACCAGGGGATTCGCCTGGCTCCTGGCTTTGGATCGGCACAGCGCGCCGGCCATAGCAGCCATTTGGGGGGTGAACCAACAGAAGGAAGACCTTTCTGTCTCCCTCTCTAACTGTCTAACTCCGCCTGTAAAACAAAACAAACCAGAAGTCGGAGCAGGTATTGAGCCTAGAAGTAAGATACTAGTTAGGACACCTATATCCCACTCCAGAATGTCTGGGTTGGATTCTCAACTCTGGCTCCTAATTCCTGCTTCCTACTAATGCAGACTCTGGGAAGCAGCAGTGATGGCTCAAGCATGGGTCGCTGCCACCCACAGAGGAGACCTGGATGGAGTTCCTGGCTCCTAGCTTTGACCTGGCCCAGCTGTGGCCGTTGTTGGCATTTTGGAGAGTGAAACAGCAAATGGAAGTCATCTCTGTCTCTATGCCTTTTAAATGACATGGAAATAAATAAATAAATATTTTTAAAAACCATCCTATCCTTAACTACAACTGGTAAAATCAAAAATAAAATGTTATAATTCTCCATTTATGTATTTGAAAGTCAGTACTCTGTGAATTCTACAGAATATTAATTTCACACTGAAATGGATCAAATTTTAAAATTCATTTATTTCAAGTCAAGATTCTCAGTACAGCTAACATCAAACAGCTACAGAAACATGAAAATATAGCATTTCAAAATTCACCAGTGGGTATCATTGCTAAACCTCAGTTATCACGTTTAACATAAGCTTTCATGCTTATCATGTTATTAAAAGTAGATCAGGGGCCGGCACTGTGGGTTAACTGGTAAAGCCGCTGCCTGCAGTGCTGGCATCCCGTATAGATGCCGGTTCAAGACCTGGCTGCTCTACTTCTGATCCAGCTCTCTGCTATGGCCTGGGAAAGCAATTGAAGATGGCTCAAGTCCTTGGGCTCCTGCATCCGCGTGGGAGACTCGGAAGAAGCTCCGGGCTCCTGGATTCAGATCAGCACAGCTCCAAACATTGCAGCCTTCTGAGGAGTGAACCAGTGGATGGAAGACCTCTCTCTCTGTCTGTCTCTCTCTCTCTCTGCCTCTCTGTAACTCTATCTTTCAAATAAATAAATAAATCTTAAAAAAAGGATCCGTGCAGGCATTTGCCATTGTGATTACTACACTGTTTTAGATGCCTCATCTAATGTTGGGGTTCACTAGATTCACTCCCCAGCCCCGGCTCCTCACTCCAGCTTCCTCCTAATGGGGATCACGGAAGCAGCAGCAATGGCTCAAGTAATTGGGTTCTTGCCACCCATGGGAGAGAATTGGATTGAGTTCCAGGCTCTGGAATTCATTCCTCACTTCCTCTTGCTCAGATATTTTAGGAGTTTTGGGAATAAACCAGCAGATGGGAACTTTTTATCCGCCTTTCAGTTTCTCTGCTCTCAAGTGTTTAAACTCATTTATGTATTACAAGGGAGAACAACAGAGAGACAGACATAGATCTTCCGTCTATTAGTTCATCTCCCCAGTGCCCGTAACAGCCAGGGCTGGACCAGGCCAGAGCCTGGAGCTGGAATCTCAACCTGGGTCTCCCATGTGGGTGGCAGGGACACAAGCACTTGGGCCATCACCTGCTGCCTCCCAGGGTGCTCATCAACAGGAAGCCGTATCAGAAGCAGAGGCAGAACTGGAACCCAGGCACCTTGATAAGGGCTTTGAGTGTCCAAGCAGTGGCTTAGCTGCTGTGCCACATCATGGCTTCTGGAATCATTTTGTTAAGTAAACAAGATCAACTTTCCCCACCTTTGTTGAGAAGCGCTCAAGAGGCAGGGTCAGAAAACAGTAAGTGGGACTCAGTCTGATCCCAAAGATCACGAAGAACGTGTTTATTAAATCCCTAATCATGAGTGACGCTGTTTCACACTAAGTGATTCACAGAGAGAATTACCTACATCTTGCCTCTCACCCCCTGACAGTTTACGAGCCCAGGCAGACAGACAGGCTGACGCTCATGCACGTTTACAACCAAACTAGACAGGCACGATGAAAGATGAACATCAAATCAGCTGAAGATGAACAAGGGAGCATCCAGAGACGGAGGGATTCAGAAAGTTGGGCTGAGGAGTGTTGCCCTGAAATTTTCTGATTTTACCTATGCAAGAAAGAAAGATTAGTTCTTTTTTATTTTTAAATTAATTTTATTTATTTGAAAGGCAGACAGAAAAAGACAGACAGAGATCTCCCATCTGCTGTTCTGTTCATTCCTCAAGTTCCTGCAACAGCTGGGGTTGGGCCAGGTTGACGTCAAGAGCCAGGAACTGTGGCCGATGCTGTGGTGCAGTAGGTTAATCCTCTGCTTGCGGTGCCGGCATCCCATATGGGCGCCAGTTCTAGTCCTGGCTGCCCCTCTTCCAGTCCAGCTCTCTGCTATGGCCTGGGAAAGCAGTAGAAGATGGTCCAAGTCCTTGGGCCTCTTAACCCACGTGGGAGACCTGGAAGAATCTCCTGGCTCCTGGCTTCGGATGAGTGCAGCTCCAGCCATTGCAGCCACCTGGGGAGTGAACCAATGGAAGGAAGACCTTTCTCTCTGTCTCTCCCTCTTACTGTCTGTAACTCTACCTCTCAAATAAATAAATAAAATCTTTAAAAAAAAAAAAAAAAAAGACAGGCTAATCCTCCGCCTTGCGGCGCCGGCACACCGGGTTCTAGTCCCGGTCGGGGCACCGATCCTGTCCCGGTTGCCCCTCTTCCAGGCCAGCTCTCTGCTGTGGCCAGGGAGTGCAGTGGAGGATGGCCCAAGTCCTTGGGCCCTGCACCCCATGGGAGACCAGGAGAAGCACCTGGCTCCTGCCATCGGAACAGCGCGGTGCGCCGGCCGCAGCGCGCCTACCGCGGTGGCCATTGGAGAGTGAACCAACGGCAAAAGGAAGACCTTTCTCTCTGTCTCTCTCTCTCTCACTATCCACTCTGCCTGTCAAAAAAAAAAAAAAAAAAAAAAGAGGAACTCCATCTGGGTCTCCCAGTGGTGTAGTAGGGAACTGAGTATTTGGGCCATCATCTGCTCCCCTCAGGGCGTGCGTTAGCCAGAAGTTGGATCAGAGGCAGAGGCAGGACTCAAACCCAGGTACTCCTTCTGATATGAGATCAGGCTGCCCTAAGTAGATACTTAAGTGCCAGGCCAAATATTTGCCCAATTTTTAAATTTTTTTATTTGTTTGTTTGAGAGGCAGAGAGACAGAAAAGCGAGAGACTGAGAGAGGAAATCCCATTCACTCCTCAAATTCCTACACTGGCAGAGACTGGGCTGGCCTAAAGCCAGAAGGCTAGAACTCAATTCAGGTTTCCCATATGGATGGCAGGAACCCAATTACTTGAGCTGTCACTACTCCCTTCCAGGCCCACACCAGCAGGAAGTGGGAGTCAGGAATTGGAACCTGGTATTGAAAGCAGGCACTCCAATATGGAATGTGGGCATCTAAGCTGCTAGGCCAAAAACCACCCTTAGCCTTTTTGAGCAATGTTGGCAAAATTTCCAAACATAGCTCTTAACTATGCACTAAAGATATTTTTGTTTCAAGTGACTCAATTCAATTGAATTCTTATTTCCTCTAATTAGAGTTAACTCTTTAGAATGACCTATTTTATTTGAATAGCTAATTATTTCACCACTTAACACATACACACACAAATACTTTGTAATGAAGTGAGCTGAATCCTAGGTTATGTTTAAAACAGGGCAGGGGACCAGTGCTATGGTGTAGCAGGTAAAGCCACTGACTGCAGCGCTAGCATCCCATATGGGTGCCGGTTTGAGTCCCAGCTGCTCCGCTTCTGATCCAGCTCTCTGCTGTGGCCTGGGAAAGCAGTGGAAGATGGCCCAAGTCCTTGGGCCCCTGATCCCATGGGTCCTTGGGCTTCTGGCTTCGGAATGGCCCAGCTTAGGCCATTTCGGCCATCTCGGAAGTGAACCAGCAGATAGAAGACTTTCTCTCTCTCTCTTTCTCTTTTAAATAAATAAATAAATAAATAAATAAATAAAGGCAGATTTACAGAGAGACAGAGGCAGAGAAAGAGACAGAAAGGAAGGTCTTGCTCAGCTGGTTCACTTCTCAGATGGCTGCAACAGCCGGAGCTGCACGGATCTGAAGCCAGGAGCTGCCAGGAGCTTCTTCTGGGTCTCCCACACGGGTGCAGGGGCCCAAGCACTTGGGCCATCTTCTACTACTCTCCCAGGCCATTGCAGAGAGCTGGATCGGAAGAGGAGCAGCTGAACTCAAACCAGCACCTATATGGGATGCCGGTACTGCAGGTGGCGGCTTTACCTGCTACACCACAGTGATGGCCCCACACATTTCATTTTAAATTGCTCAAACTGTACTATATTTATTTATTTTTTAAGATTTATTCACGGGCCAGCGCCGTGGTTCAACAGGCTAATCCTCCTCCTTGCGGCGCCGGCACACCGGGTTCTAGTCCTGGTTGGGGCGCCGGATTCTGTCCCGGTTGCCCCTCTTCCAGGCCAGCTCTCTGCTATGGCCTGGGAAGGCAGTGGAGGATGGCCCAAGTGCTTGGTCCCTGCACCCCATGGGAGACCAGGAGGAAGCACCTGGCTCCTGCCTTCGGATCAGCACGGTGCACCAGCCGCAGCGCGCCTGCCGTGGCGGCCATTGGAGGGTGAACCAACGGCAAAGGAAGACCTTTCTCTCTATCTCTCTCTCTCTCTCTCTCACTGTCCACTCTGCCTGTCAAAAAAAAAAAAAAAGATTTATTCACTTTATTTTTTATTATTTATTTATTTGACAGGTAGAGTTACAGACAGTGAAAGAGAGAGACAGAGAGAAAGGTCTTCCTTTTGCCATTGGCTCACCCCCCAAGTGGCCACTACAGCCGGAGCTACGCCGATCCAAAGCCAGGAGCCAGGTGCTTCTTCCTGGTCTCCCATGGGGTGCAGGGCCCAAGCACTTGGGCCATCCTCCACTGCCTTCCCGGGCCACAGCAGAGAGCTGGACTGGAAGAGGAGCAACCGGGACTAGAACCTGGCACCCATATGAGATGCCAGCGCTGCAGGCGGAGGATTAGCCAAGTGAGCCACGGCGCCGGCCCCAATATATTTATTATTATTAATATCGTGGCTATTTTTGACTTTTATAATCTTTCTTCTGTTATCAGTTAAGATTGTTCAATTTCAAGTTACTGACCCAAATATGTGTTGAGATAATAAATTCAGGGTAGAAGATACTACCGTGACTGAATAGGCCTATTTAGCAAGATCCTTTAGGACAACCTAATCCAGTGCTCTTGCCACTACCCTCCGAGAGAGTCCAAACTCTGACGGTAGATTGCGTATTGTCAATCAAAGAGTTGTGGCACAGTGGACAGGCTATCACTCAGGACACTTGCATTCCACTTCAGAGCATTTGATTTGAGCCCCTGCTATTACATGCTTCCAATGGGTCCATTTCCTGCTAATGCATCTGGGAGATAGTGAATGGCGGCCTCAGTACTTGGGTCCCTATCAACTACATAGGAGACCCAGATAGAGTTCCAGGCTTCTGGCTTCATCCTGGCCTAATCTTGGCTGCTGCGGGCATTTGGGGATTGAGTCAGTGAACGGAAGAGCTCTGTCTCTCCCTTCTTCTCTTCCTGCCACTCTGCCTTCCAATAAAGAAAGATATCTTTGCAAAATCTAGTGCTCTCACACTGGGACCAGGACACAATGTATTTCTCAGAATTTCTTTTCTTTCTTTCTTTCTTTTTTTTTTTAAGATTAATTTATTTAAAAGTCAGAGTGACAGAGAGAGAGAGAGAGAGAGAGAGAGAGAGAGTCTTCCATCCACTGGCTCAATTTCCAGATGGCCCAGAGCTGGGTCAGGCCAAAGCGGAGCCAGCAGCTTCATCCAGGTGTCCCAGAATGGTGGCCCAGAAGCAGGATGAGGTAGACATATTGATGTATTGGGTGAGTCCATTGACATGAAAAGCCCAGAACAGAGACAGAAGCAGAATGGTGGCTGCTAAGGGTTGAGAGGAGGGAGTAATTGTTTAATGGACATGAAGTTTCCTTTTGGGGAGATAAAAATGTTTTAGAACTAGTGGTGATGGTTGCATAATACTGTGAATGTCCTATTATCATTGGATTTTTTTAAAAAAGATTTATTTATTCATTTGAAAGTCAGAGTTACACAGAGGAGAGGCAGAGAGAGAGAGAGAGAGAGAGAGAGAGAGAGAGAGAGAAAGAGGTCTTCCATCCGCTGGTTCGCTCCCCAGTTGGCTGTAACTGCCGGAGCTGTGCCTATCCAAAGCCAGGAGCCAGGAGCTTCTACCGGGTCTCCCACATGGGTGCAGGAGCTGAAGGACCCAGGCCATCCTCTACTGCCTTCCCAGGCCATAGCAAAGAGGTGGATAGGAAGTGGAGCAGCCAGGTCTTGAACCGACGCCCATATGGGATGCCAGCGCTTCAGACCAGGGCTTTAACCCGCTGTGCCACAGCGCCGGCCCCATCATTCATTTTTTTAAATTTTTTTTTTTTTGACAGGAAAAGTTAAATAGTGAGAGAGAGACAGAGAGAAAGGTCTTTCTTTTCCGTTGGTTCACCCCCCAAGTGGCTGCTACGGCTAGCGCTGCGCCAATCCGAAGCCAGGAGCCAGGTGCTTCCTCCCAGTCTCCTGTGTGGGTGCAGGGCCCAAGCACTTGGGCCATCCTCCACCGCACTCCCGGGCCACAGCAGAGAGCTGGACTGGAAGAAAAGCAACCGGGACAGAATCCGGCGCCCAAACTGGGACTAGGACCCGGTGTCCCGGCGCCGCAGGCAGAGGATTAGCCAAGTGAACCGCGGCGCCAGCCTCCCATCATTCATTTTAAAATGCTTAATTGTATGTTATGTGAAGTTCACTTCAGTTTTTAAAAAGGTTAAACATATATAAAGAGCTAGCCATTCATTTTGAGCTTGTAAAAAGTTGTTTAAGCTCTTTAACACAGTAGGGACATAAATGACATTCAAGTTAGTTTCTTTTCACTTGCATGTTCCTACTTTCAATGCTTATTTAATCAGAAGTGTTTACATGTAGAAAATTGTTGGCATGATGTTATCCAATTTAATTTCCTCCTTAATGCTTTCTCTGGAAAAAAAAAAGGAAATCATATAATTTGTGTTCTTAGGATAATTTGTACTTAGGAAGAATCCAATCCAGAAGCAAACCATTATTTTCCTATTACTCTAAGAGTAGCTGTGGAGGGCCGGCGCCGGGGCTCAATAGGCTAATCCTCGGCCTGCGGTGCCGGCACCCAAGAGTTCTAGTCCCAGTCAGGGCGCCGGATTCTGTCCTGGTCGCTCCTCTTCCTGTCCAGCTCTCTGCTGTGGCCCGGGAAAGCAGTGGAGGATGGCCCAAGTGCTTGGGCCCTGCACCCCATGGGAGACCAGGAGAAGCACCTGGCTCCTGGCTTTGGATCAGTGCGATGCACCGGCCGCAGCGGCCATTGTGGGGTGAACCAATGGAAAAAAAGGAAGACCTTTATCTCTGTCTCTCTCTCTCTCTCTCTCACTGTCCACTCTGCCTGTGGAAAAAGAGTGGCTGTGGAGGAGTTAAGAGATCAGTTGAAAATTTATGCTGTGGCCTATCTGGTTAAGCCACTACCTGTAGCGCTGGCATCCCATATGGGCTCCGGTTTCAGTCCTAGCTGTTCCACTTCTAATCCAGCTCCTTGCTAATGGCCTGGGAAAAGTAGCAGAAGGTGGTCCACGTGCTTGGGCCCCTGCACCCATGTGGGAGAGCTGGAAGAGGCTTCTGGTTCCTGGCTTTGGACCGACAAGCTCTGACTGTTGCAGCCATTTGAGGAATGAACCTGCAAATGGAAGATCTCTCTGTCTGATTCTCCCTCTGTCTCCTTGTAATAAATAAATCTTTAAAGAAAGAAAATTTATACTTCAAAACATTCATTATCAAAAGTGTAATAAACAAAGTGTGCAGTTATTTCTCCAAAACTGGTTCTTGGTACCTCTTTGCCAAATGCATTTTCTGTCTATATATTTTTGAAGGGCGGGAGTTTGGTCTAGCAGTTAAGACTGTTGAATCCACATTGGAGCATCTGGGTTCAATTCCTCACTCTAGTTCCTGACTCAAGCTTCTTGCTAGGCAGATCCTGGAAGGCAGAAGTGATAACTCAGTAATTGGTTTCCTACCACCCATGTGGGAGACCAGCAGAGAACTGGATCAGAAGTGGAGCAGCCAGGACTTGAACCAGCAGCCATATGGGATGCCAACACTGCAGGGGGCAGCTTTACCCATTATGCCACAGTGCTGGCCCCCCTTGTTGTTGTTGTTGTGGTTGTTGTTGTTGTTTTGAGGCATTCTGGGGCAGCAGATTAAGTCACCACTTGCAGTGCTGGCATCCCATATGAGCTCCAGTTTGAGACCTGGCTGCTTCACTTTTGTTTGTTTGTTTAAAGATTTATTTATGTATTTGAAAGTCTGAGTTACACAGAGATAGGAGGGGCAGAGAGAGAGAGAGAGAGAGAGAGAAAGAGAGAGAGAGAGAGAGAGAGAGAGAGAGAGGTCTTCCATTCGATGGTTCACTCCACAATTGGCTGCAACGGCCGGAACTGCACTGATCCAGGAGCTTCTTCCACATCTCCCTTGTGGGTGCAGGGTCCCAAGCACTTGGGCCATCCTCCACTGCTTTCCCAGGCCATAGCAGAGAGCTGGATAGGAAGTGGAGCAGCCAGGACTTGAACCGTCGCCCATATGGGATGCCGATGCTTCAGGCCAGGGCATTAACCCCTGTGCCACAGCGCCGGCCCCTGCTTCACTTCTGATCCAGCTCCCTTCTAATGTACCTGAGAAAGCAGTGGAAAATGGCCAAGTGCTTCCACCTGCGTGGGAGATCGGAATGGAGTTTCTCCATCTCTGTCAACAACAAAAAATAGTAGACTGCCGGGCTGGGCATCTAGCCTATGCATAAGATGCTTTTTATGAACCTGTGATTCAGGGGCTGGCGCTGTGGTGTAGCGGGTAAAGCCACTGTCTGCAGTGTTGGCATCCCATATGGACACTGGGTTGAGTCCCAGCTGCTCTGCTTCTGATCTGGCTCTCTGCTATGGCCTGGGAAAGCAGTGGAAGATGGTCCAAGTGCTCGGACCCTCTGCACCTGCGTGGGAGACCTGGAAGAAGCTCCTGGCTCCTGGCTTTGGATTGGCGCAGCTCTGGTCTTTGCAGCCAATTGGAGAGTGAACCAGCGGATGGAAGACCTCTCTCTCTCTCTCTCTCTCTCTCTCTCTCTCTTTCTCTCTGCCTCTCCTTCTCTGTATGTGTGTAACTCTTTCAAACAAATAAAAATAAATAAATCTTAAAAAAAGAGCCTGTGGTTCATATTAGGGTACTTGGGTTCAGTTGTATCTCTGCTCCTGACTCCAACTTCCTGCTAATGCAGATCTGGGAGGCTGCTGTGTTGATTTAAGTAACTGAGCTTCTCCAGCCACATGGGAGACCTGGACTGATTTCCCAAGTCCTGACTGTGGATGAGACCTCTCTCTATTTTTCTCTCTCTCAAATAAATAAACCAATACACAAGCAAATAAATAAACAAATAGGCTACAGAGTAGGTTTTTGGCAATTCTTCAGCTTTCCCTGGATCCAGACTTTTTACTACACGACTTCTGCCATTCTTCTAGCTAAAAAGGCAAAGTCTGTTTCCCAACCCATGAACCTAGGCTGGCCTTTTGCTTCAGCAAATGGAATGTGGCAGAAGTATTGATGTGTGCTACCCCTAAGCTTAGGACTCAAGAGTTGGGTGTTTCTCCTTGGTCCCTTGCACCTCTACTTTTACCATGACAGTATTCTCTAGGGAGGCCTGGTAGAGGAAAACAGACACAGAAAGAGCCATCCTTGCCATTGTAGGTTAGCCAACCAGCCCTCAGATTGTGATCCAGCCCCCTCGGCAAGATCAGCAGCGCTCCCTAGCCAGCCGCTCTAATGTGCGAGCATACATGCTCATTCTTACACCTCGGAGGGTTCCTGGTTGTGACACAGCCTTATCATGGCAGCAGAGCTATGTTAGCAACATGCTGTGTTGCTACTATTTGACCCTAAGCATTTGTCAAATTTCAGAAGTCCAGAAACTCTTTTAAATGGAAATATCTGCAATTTTTAACACACCAAGGAATTAACATCCTGCAAAGAAGGAAAAGCAATGAGGAAATATAATTTTAATTTCTATTACTGAGAGTAGCCATTTGTACTACAGACTGCCGGGAAGCCAATATTGAGAATAAGTCAGGGTGCCTACATAGAAGTAAAAAAGATGATTTCAAAATGCACTGTTATACTTCTGAAAATTACATACCATATATAATCTTTCACTGATTAGCACTAGGCAAAGTGGGAAGTGGGTTCAACCAAGCAAACGATGAAATTTGGCAATAGAAATGTAAACTCAACTCCAATTAATTAATTTGTCCATTGATCCTTGCAGCTGCAGATGGTAATGTCTATGTTGGAAGAAATAGGAGCTCCAGAGACATTGAAGAGAGTTCCCTTCCCCAGGGAGCAAGGTCAGCTCAATTGGTGAGCTTTGAGAGGCTGAAATGTTACTTTGGGTCTGGAAATACTTAGTGATGCTTGTTAGGCTACCGATTAAATTTCCCCAGCAGCTCAGAACTTTCGGTATTGATTGAGCTGTGAGATGCTTCATGACTCTATCAAAGTCAGGGCTCATTTTATTCAATAGAAGATATTTTCTTAGATTATGACAAGAGGATGCTTAAGCACACACACAGGAGAGAACTGGCCCCACATACGTTTTCCTTGTTCAGAGGAATCAGAGCAATTAACCATTTCCTGTAACATGAGGTCTTAGAATTGCACAACAACCGTGGGTAGGGTCTGTCCTTTTCATAGGCTCTAGTCCTGATCAGCAGCAGGTGAAGCATGCGTCCGGTGACACTGCTTGGCGTGTCAGCGTGGAGCTGCTGGAGAGCTACTGCCTCATGAGCACTGGGGAAAATCGGCTTTACTTGGCTCGATTCTCCTTGGAGTGTACATTGCTCAGAGATCCACAGAATCATGCATATGCTCACCCACCCACTACTCAGAATGGTTTAAAAATCTTTGGTAAGTTCTCAGTTCTTTCATTGCTGAACATGATTCATGTTTGTTTTGTTTTGTTTTGTTTTGTTTTTGACAGGCAGAGTGGATAGTGAGAGAGAGAGACAGAGAGAAAGGTCTTCCTTTTTGCCGTTGGTTCACCCTCCAATGGCCGCTGCGGCCGGCGCATCTCGCTGATCCAAAGCCAGGAGCCAGGTGCTTCTCCTGGTCTCCCATGCGGGTGCAGGGCCCAAGGACTTGGGCCATCCTTGGGCCATGATTCATGATTAAACAGCAATCTGCATTCCTCTTCTGCATTAAAAATGTAGAGCCCACCTCATTCGATGCTAGTGGGAATGTGAAATGGTGTAGCCACTTTGGGAAACAGTCTGACAGTTCACAAAAAAGTTAAATGTACAACTACCACACGGTCCAAAAAGCCCGTTCTTAGGTTTATAACCAAGAGTTGAAAACGTGTGTTCACACAAAAATGTATGTACAACTGTGCGCAGCAGCACTATTCACAATTGCCAAAAGGTGGAAACAACCTACACGCCCACCATCAGATAACAGAACAACAACAACAAAAAATATGGTCCACCCATAGATGGGAATGGTACTGAGGCATGAAAAGAATGAAGTGCTGGTTCATGCTCCAACTTGGATGAACTTCAGAAACATGATGTTACAGGCTGGCGCTGCGGCACACTGGGCTAATCCTCTGCCTGCGGCACCGGCACACCGGGTTCTAGTCCCTGTTGGGGCGCTGGATTCTGTCCCGGTACCTCCTCCTCCAGTCCAGCTCTCTGCTGTGGCCCGGGAAGGCAGTGGAGGATGGCCCAAGTGCTTGGGCCCTGCACCTGCATGGGGGACCAGGAGGAAGCACCTGGCTCCTGGCTTTGGATTGGTGCAGTGCGCCATCCGTAGTGGCCATTTGGGGGGTGAACCAATGGAAGGAAGACCTTTCTCTCTCTGTCTCTCTAACTCTGCCTGTCAAAAAAAAAAAAAAAAAGAAAGAAAAGAAAAGAAAAGAAAAGAAAAGAAAAGAAAAGAAACATGATGTTACAGGAAAGGAGCTGGACACCAGAGAGCTTGAATCCATTTACATGAGATATTCCGAACAGCCAATCCACAGAGATAGAATACACAATAGTGCCTGCCAGGGGCTGGGCGTGGTGGGGTGAGAAGAGAGAGGGGTAACTGCTAATGGGGCGGGGTTTCTTTTGGGGGTGATGAGAATGTTCTGGAATTAGTAGTGATGGTTGCAGGCTTTCTTTCCCTGGTTGGCAGGTTAAACTAATGGGAGACTCGAGGGGGCTTGGAAGGTGGGAGAACGGGTGGAGCCCTGGCACCTGCCTTCTCTGTGTCAGGCAACAGCCTCCAGCAGCCTTTGTATCTTACCCGGAAGCCCCAGCTCCTATTGGTGGCTCTGGCAACCAACCACCTCTTTTCTTTGTTCATTCCATCCTAGGAGTGGTGGCAAATTCTTGTGATGGCTAATCCCTAGCCCCTGCTTGGCTTCCTAGATCTTTTGTAACCCGTGAAGTGAATTCTCTGCCCTCATTTTCCCATTTGGAACATCGTGAGTGCCTTCTATTTCCTCTGGGTGCTGCTGGATAAACTCTTCAAAGGGCCATTGGCATTCCTTTTGGTAGTGTGCAAAACTGCCAGTTTCCTTGAAACCTTATGAATGTTGTATGTTATCATTGTTGGAGGTGTCATGTCCCCTACCCCCGTCTCATGTGTTGGCGTCCTATCTCCTGTACCTCACAACATGGCTTGTATTTCAAAATAGGGTTTTTGCAGATATAGATAGTTAAAAAATAGGTTTATATTGATATAGGTGGGGGCCTCACTCAACATGACTGATGTGCAGTCCTGGCTACTCAGTTTCTTTCTTTCTTTCTTTTTAAGATTTAGTTATTTATTTGAAAGTCAGAGTTACACAGAGGAGAGGCAAAGAGAGAGAGAGAGAGAGAGAGAGAGGTCTTCCATCCAATGGTTCACTCTCCAATCGGCCGCAACAGCTGGAGCTGCACTAATCCGAAGCCAGGAGCTTCTTCCAGGTCTCCCATGCGGGTGCATGGCCCAAGGCCTTGAGCCATCTTCTACTGCTTTCCCAGGCCATAGCAGAGAGCTGGATTGGAAGTGGAACAGTCGGGTCTCAAACCGGCGCCCACATGGGATGCCTGCGCTTCAGGCCAGGATGTTAACCTGCTGCGCCACAGCGCCAGCCCCAGTTATTCGGTTTCTGAACCAGCTTCCTGCAAATGCGTTCTCTGGGAGGTAGCAGGTAACAGCTATTCTAGTTTTTGGGCCCCTGCCACCCAAATAGGAGACCTAGATTGAGTTCCCAGTTCCTGGCCTTGCCCTGGTCCAGCCTTGGCTGTTGCAGGAATTTGGGGAGGGAACAAGTGAACAAATTTGGGAGATTTCTTTTTCTGTGTCTCTCCATCTCTCTCCCTTTAAATAAAATGAAAGTGAATAAATACAAATTTTACAAAGGAATGAACTACTGATACTTGCTTTAACTTGGATAAAGCTCAGAAACAACATACTACATAAAAGAAGGCACCACAAGGGGCCACCTACAAATCTGTATATGTGAAATATTCCATGTAGGGCAAATCCCTGAAGACAAAGAACAGCTTAGTGTTTGCCAGGGGACAGGAAGGGGAGAACAGGAGTGACTGCCAGTGTGTATGGGTTAGTGTATATGGGTTTTCTTCTTGGGGTGATGAAAATGTCTTGTGCTAGATAATAGTGAACACTGCTCTGAATGTTCCTTTTTTTTTTATTCAGGGGAGAGCATGAACACAGTCCCCCACTACCACAAATTATGCAGTCGAGTTTCCCACATTTAGGGAAATCGCAGGGGTCAGCACATCCGGAATGCAATGGATGAGCATCGCTCTGGGAAAACCACCTTCATGATCATGGTATCTCCCCTGCCAGGTAAGTCTGTGAATGTTCTTTTTAAGATTTATTTATTTTAGCCGATGCCGTGGCTTAACAGGCTAATCATCCGCCTTGCGGCGCCGGCACACCGGGTTCTAGTCCCGGTTGGGGCGCCGGATTCTATCCCGGTTGCCTCTCTTCCAGGCCAGCTCTCTGCTATGGCCCGGGAAGGCAGTGGAGGATGCCCCAAGTCCTTGGGCCCTGCACCCGCATGGGAGGCCAGGAGAAGCACCTGGCTCCTGGCTTCGGATCAGCGAGATGCGCCGGCTGCAGCAGCCATTGGAGGGTGAACCAACGGCAAAAAGGAAGACCTTTCTCTCTGTCTCTCTCTCTCACTATCCACTCTGCCTGTCAAAAAAAAAAGATTTATTTATTTTATTTGAAAGGTAGAGCTATACAGAGAGGAAGACACACACACACACACACACAGATCTTCCATCCACTGGTTTAATCTTTAAATGGCTGCAAGGGCTGGGACTGGGCCAGGCTGAAGCCATGAGCCAGGAGCTTCATCTGGGTCTCCCACGTGGGTACAGGGGCCCAAGGACTTGGGCCATCTTCTGCTGCTTTCCCAGGTGCATTAGCAGGGAGCTGGATTGGAAGTGGAGCAGCCAGGACTGAACCAGAGCCCCTGTGGGATGCTGGCATTGCAGGCAGCAGCTTAACCCGCTATGCCACAGTGCAGACCCCTCTGTGAATGTTCTAAATGGCACTGAGTTGTACATTTTTTTTTTTAATTTTTGACAGGCAGAGTGGACAGTGAGAGAGAGACAGGGAGAAAGGTCTTCCTTTTGCCGTTGGTTCACCCTCCAATGGCCGCCGCGGTAGCGCGTTGCGGCCGGCGCACCGCGCTGTTCCGATGGCAGGAGCCAGGTGCTTCTCCTGGTCTCCCATGGGGTGCAGAGCCCAAACACTTGGGCCATCCTCCACTGCACTCCCTGGCCACAGCAGAGAGCTGGCCTGGAAGAGGGGCAACCGGGACAGGATTGGTGCCCCGACCGGGACTAGAACCCGGTGTGCCGGTGCCGCAAGGCGGAGGATTAGCCTGTTGAGCCACGGCGCCGGCCGAGTTGTACATTTTAGACAGTTAAAATGGTAAATTTTGTTATGTGCATGTTACCACAATAAAAATTCTTTAATAAAAATGAAAAGTAACAAGTCATAGAATGTTAGCTGTGCAGAGGTGGGTGTTTGGCACAGTGGTTAAGATACCACTTGGAACCCCACATCCAAACCAGAGATCCTGGGTTCCAAGTCCTGGCTATTCTGTTTCTGTGCCAGCTTCCTGCTAATGTGCACCCTTGGAGGCAGCAATTGATGGCTCAAGTACTTGGATCCCTGCCACCCATGTGGGAGACCTGGGGTGAGATAACAAAAAATAAGCACTAGGCACAGTGTGTGTTGCCAAAGTTGAATTGGTTTTCCTTTCAAGGGATGTAAAAACAAGAACTGACAAATCATTAATAACAACACTTTATGGGGCCAGCACTGTGGCTTAGTGGGTAAAGCCGCCGCCTGCAGCACCAGCATCCATGTGGGCGCCAGTTTGATTCCTAGCTGCTCCACTTCTGATCCAGCTCTCTGCTATGGCCTGGGAAAGCAGTGGAAAATGGCCCAGTCCTTGGGCCCCTGCACCAATGTGGGAGATCCAAAAGAAGCTCCAGCTGTTGCAGCCAACTGGGGAGTGAACCAGTGGATGGAAGAGCTCTCTCTCTCGCTCTCTCTATCTCTCTCTCTCTCTCCCCCTCTACCTCTCTATAACTCTGCCTTTCAAATAAATAATAAATAAATCTTAAACACACACACACACTTTAGAGAATCAAGTGTCTTGAGAGATGTAGAAATGAAAGAAAGTGGAACTGTGAAAAACCAAACTCAAAAAAAAAAAAAAAGCCAAAAAAAAACCCCAACAAAACAAAACAAAACAAAACAAAAAAACCAAAACACAGAGAAACCATGCTGAAAATATGGCTGAGAATTGATTTTGGAGGACTTCGAATGACAGACTGTTAGGAAAAGAGTTGCAGATTGGTGCCTCCTTACACAGGGCACCACCAAAATGTTAGGAAAAGAATCGTAGGATAGAGAGGCAGTGCACGAATTTACAGCTAGACCGAATTTATTCAGAGAAAATAAATCCGCAGAGGTGGGTGACCAACTGCCTGTGTGTACATGATGGAGCATGTGGCACAAGGCGACTCCCAGGGGCCGGGCCTTTTTAAGGAGGGCTAGGGCTGGGGGGGGGTGGTAGGGGGCAATGGGGGTGAGGGGAATTCCAGGAACTGGCGGGGGGGAGGGGGAGGGCTTGGGAACCTGGAAAAGAACGCAGGGTGGGGTATGAAGGCAATAGGGTGTGAGACCCAATTGAGTTTTAAGGGCAAGGAATACACAGACCACAGACCGTGTGGTTTATTCTGCAAGAAACTGAGTCACCACAAGGCGCTTATACTTTTTGTCCTCAGTTTCACATTAGCATACACGGCCAATTGGAACCTGACCTGGCTAGCATGTGCATTTGTGAAATGCCAAAGGAAAAAAAAATGATTCTTGTCTTAAAGAGTTAAATGAAGCTTCCAAGCTTTTAAATTTAAATATTTATAAACTGACTATATAATTTAAAGGTGCAAGTTTAACCGCATGGCATCGCTTTTAAGCACAATCATTCTACGATTTTTTTTTTCAAGTTAAGCCAATAAACGTGTATTCCTTTAGATCCTTTGACTCTGGACTCCAAGCCTGGCTTCTTCCGTTCACCCGGTCAGGGCCACATCGCTCGGGAACCTGCTCTCCTTCGGCCAGAGTTTCCGTAGGGAACCTGTTTTCTAATACACCGTCTTTGCCCCACCCATCATCTCACTCTTGGGCACTACCATTGGCTGCGGCCATCCCATGTGCTCCAAAGGGGTCCTCTGATTGGCCAACGGCATGCTGGGTAGCGCGAGGGTGCCAGTTTCCTGGGCTACTCGGCGGTGGACGGAATCTTAGGGCCGCTTTCAAGATGTTCTGAGGCGGGGGCTGGACGCTGCGCGTGGCGGTTTCCCGAGACGTAGTCTCGGGACCGCCATGGCCAGCGTCCACGAAAGCCTCTACTTCAATCCAATGATGACCAACGGGGTGGTGCACGCGAACGTGTTCGGCATCAAGGACTGGGTGACGCCATATAAGATCGCCGTGCTGGTGCTGTTGAACGAGATGGGGCGCACGGGCGAGGGCGCCGTGAGCCTCATGGAGCGGCGGAGGCTCAACCAGCTGCTCCTGCCGCTGCTGCAGGTGAGGGGCGACCTCCTGCTCGCTTAGCAAACTCGTGCTGGTCAGCGCCCCGGGTCTGGGAACGCGGGGTGCATCCCATGCTCTTCCCGCCTTGGAGGAAAGTGAGGAAAATAAGCAGTCAATACCGCCAGCTAACGCTTGCCGGGCGCTTCCGCTGGGCTGGGCGCTTTACGCGCATTTTTCTTTTTTGCAGGTTCGCATCTGGCTCCGGTATTTATTAGTTGAGTGACTGGGCTAGCGTTGGAGACGCAGAGCTGGATCATGCGCGCTCCTAGGCTGGAGAGGCTTAATCAATAGTGACAACGATGCGAGACTAACTACAAGCCTTGATCGAACACTTAGTGTGTGCTAAGCGCTTTTTTTTACTGCATTTTGCGTCTCAGGTCACAGCTCCATTACTTACCAAATGCCAGTTGCGCAAATTCCTTAATCTTAAATTGAGGTCTCAACTTTCTAAGTAAAATGAGACCAGTGACTTTGTGTCGTCAGCACGTTGTCAATAATTAGTGTTAACGAATTCGTTGATTTCAGTGTATTCTAGTTGGGTATGTATGAACTGTCTACCTGTGGCAGGTGTGGTTTTCTGTTTCTTTGTATGTTGATGTGATTGATGCCTCTCCTCCATGAGACTGTCACTCCCACGAGGAGAGATGTGCCCTGTGTTCGTTCTCCTTGCGTCTGCAAAGCCCAGGCCAGCACCTGGGTAGGAATGAAATGCGGCCTGCCCTGGTAGGGGTGGGTGCGCGTTCTCAGAGGACTGGGGAGCAAGCACTGTTAAGTTGGACCTTGAAGGCTGGGCAGTTATCTGTTGAGGAACACTGGTGGCAGAAACCGAGATCCCCAAACTGTGGGATCTTAAGAGGTCAAAAAGTTAGTACCAGTGGGAGCATGGCTTCCACTCAGTCTAGTGTGTAATGGGTTTTTCAGTTCATCGCCTGTATTTGGGGGAGAGGGAAAGAAGGGGTAGGAGGAGTTAAAGATGAAGCGGGAAGTGCCTTACCCAGTTCAGTACAAGGAGGGTGGTTCTGTAGCTTGCAGCTCCCACAGCTCCTGTGTACCCTATCCACATTAGTACTACTGTAAGTGCATTTCCCCGTTTTTCAAATGAAAGGCATAATACTAAAAGTTTGGTAAATCGAGACAAGAAATGGTATTCCTGGTGTCTTTTTTTTTTTTTTTTAAAGATTTATTTATTTGAAAGGCAGAGAGAGGAGGGGGGGAGAGGTCTTCATCCTCTGGTTCACTCCTCAAAAGGTCCCAACAGCTGGAGCTGAGTGGATCCGAAGCCAGGAGCCTGGAGCTTCTTTTAGGTTTCCCACGTGGGTGCAGGGGCCCAAGGACTTGGGCCATCCTCCATTGCTTTCCCAGGTGCATTAGCAGGGTGCTGGATCAGAAGTGGACCAGCTGGGACGAACTGGTGCCCATATGGGATGCCGGTGCTGCAGGTAGATGCTTAACCTACTATGCCGCAGTGCTGGCCCCTAAATTTTTTTTTTTTTTTTTTAAGATTTATTTATTTGAAAGAGCAACAGAGAGAGAGAGGGAGATAAAGATAGAGATCTTCCATCTGTGGGTTCACCCCCCAAATGACTGCAGTTTCCAAGTCTGGGACAGGCCGAAGCCAGGCAGCCAGCAACTCCATCCTGGCCTCCCAACATGGGTAGGAGAGGCCCAACCAATTGGGACATCTTTCCTTGCTTTCCCAGGCCCATTAGTAGGAAGCTGGATTGGAAACAGCAGATGGGACTTGAACTGGCCCCCTAATATTGGATGCTGACACTGCAAGCAGTGGCTTTACTTGCTGCACCACAGTGCCAACCCCAATCCTGATGTCTTTATTTGAGAGGTAGAGTTGTAGACAGAGCGGGAGAGACAGAAAAGTCTTACATCTGCTGGTTCACTCCTCAAGTGGCTGCAGCAGCTGGAGTTGAGTGGAACTGAAGCCAGGAGCTTATTCCAGGTCTCCCACGCAGGTGCAGGGGCCTAAGCATTTGGGCCATCCTCCACTGCTTTCCCAGGTGCATTAACAGGGAGCTGAATTGGAAGTGGAGCAGCCAGGACTCAAACCAGTGCCCGTATGGGATGCCAGAGCTGCAGGCTGGGGCTTTAACCCATTGCACCGCAGCGCTGCGCTCAAAATTAGTAAATTTTCAACCATTCAGAAACAAAGTTTCCTTGTAAAAATTTGAAATAATGCAAAAATTGATGAAGTGAAAGGTTATTGTTATGCATGCTCTCCAATCCTGTTCCCTCTCAGAGATGATCATTATCAATATTAATTCATTGAACTATTGCGTACCAATGTTGGAATGATCTTTCTCGGTGCATATGGTTATTCCTCTTTGTATATGTATTCTTTATGTAAATACTATTGCTACTCTACAGCTTACTCCTCTCACTTAACAAGTCTTTTTTTTTAATCCCCAGAGTCAAAGTATTTTTGCCCTTTTTGCAATTGTTTCCTTAAGAAATCTGAACCTCCAGGCTTTTGTCCCAGATGAGGATGCCTTGCTTTTTTTTTTTTAAGATTTATTTATTTATTTGAAAGTCAGAGTTACAAAGAAAGAAGAAGAGACAGAGGGAGGTCTTCCATCCACTGGTTTACTCCCCAGTTGTCCACAACGGCCAGAACTGTGCTGATCTGAACCCAGGAGCCAGGATCCCCTTCCAGGTCTCCCACGTCGGTGTAGGGGCCCAAGGCCTTGGGCCATCTTCTACTGCTTTCCCAGGCCATAGCAGAGAGCTGGATTGGAAGTGGAACAGCTGGGTCTCGAACCAGCACCCATATGGGATGCTGGCACTGCAGACAGCGGCCTTACCTGCTTACACTGCCGCTATAGGGCTGGCTCCACTTTATTTATTTATTTATTTTATTTTATTTTATTTGAAAGACAGAGTTACAGAGAGAGAGGTAGAGCCAGAGAAAGAGAGAGAGATCTTTCCATTCCACTGGTTCACTCCCCAAATGACCACAACAGCCAGAGCTGAGCTGATCAGGAGCCAGGAGCTTCCTCCAGGTCTCCAACATGGGTATAGGGACCAAGGACTTGGGCGATCCTTCACTACTTTCCCAGGCCACAGCAGAGAGCTGGATCAGAAGAGGAGCAGCCGGGACTTGAACCGGCGCCCATATGGGATGCTGGCATTGCAGGCTGGGGCTTTAACCTGCTGTGCCACAGCGCTGACTCCAACAAGTCTTGAGATCATTTCATGTCAACATAGTTGAATATTCTTTTTAACATCTGTATTGTATTTCACAAGAAAAGCAACATAATTTAATTCTTTATTATAAATTACAAGTTATGCCATTATTGGACTTAACAGGTTCTTTTCAGTTTCTCTTCATTTCGAACAAGGAATGCCAAATATAACTTCCCCAAAAGTGGAATTGCTGGATTATCTGCATTTAGAGTTGGCATGTATGCTGTAACTGACTCTCCAAAGCAGAGTCAGTGTGTGGTTTAAATTGAGTTGGTTTGTGTTTGTTGGAGAGACAGATAGGTGAGACGGAGTTCCCATCTGTCCCCCAGGTGCTCCAGGTCTCCCATGTGGGTGTTCACACCCCGGGTGCTCCAGGTCTCCCATGTGGGTGTTCACACCCTGGGTGCTCCAGGTCTCCCATGGGGGTGTTCACACCCCGGGTGCTCCAAGTCTCCCATGTGGGTGTTCACACCCCGGGTGCTCCAGGTCTCCCATGTGGGTGTTCACACCCCGGGTGCTCCAGGTCTCCCATGTGGATGGCAAGAACCCAGTTGCTGTGGGAGTCTTAACCATTAGGCCAGATGACCTCCCTGTCAGTGTTCAGTTCTAAACCTCAGTGACACTGAAATCTTCCTGATGGCTGAAGTTGTAGACTGTCCCCTAATGATACTTTTTGTAAGCTGCAGTAAATCATGTGCCTGCCTACCTTCCAAGGTTTGGGGAAGGATCAACTGAGATTGTCTTTGTGAAAAAGAGACACTTGTGTTTGTATAATATTCTCCAGTTTACAGAGCACTTTATGTTGTCTTAATCCTTGCCACAGACAAGGGTGGTGTTTATCATTCTCTCCTGATAATAATCTTACTGGTAAAGGAGACCAGGGCTCAGAGAGGTTGAACTTTTGCCATGGTTACAAAACTAAGAAGGAAGGAATGGTGTGCCCTTGGACTGTAAAATGATCCTGTATTATAATTTCTAAAAGATTTGTTGGGGCCGGCGCTGTGGCGTAGTGGGTAAAGCCGCCACCTGCAGAGCCAGCATCCCATATGGGTGCTGATTCGAGTCCTGGCTGCTCCATTTCCGATCCAGCTCTCTGCTATGGCCTGGGAAGGCAGTAGAAGATGGCCCAAGGCTTTGGGCCCCTGCACCCACATGGGAGACATGGAAGAAGCTCCTGGCTCCTGGCTTTGGATTGGTGCAGCTCTGGCCATTGTGGCCAACTGGGGAGTAAACCAGCAGATGGAAGACCTGTCTCTCTCTCTGTATAACTCTGACTTTCAAATAAATATTTATTTATTTATTTGAAAGGCAGAGTTACAGAGAGGCTGAGAGGGAGAGAGGTCTTCCGTCTGCTGGTTTAATCCCCACATGGCCACAACAGCTGGAGCTGGGATGATCTGAAGTCAGGATCCAGGAGCTTCTTCCAGGTCTTCCATTGGGGTGCAGGGGCCCAAGCACTTGGGCCATCTTCCACTGCTTTCCCAGGCCACTAGCAGAGAGCTGACTGGAAGTGGAGCAGCTGGGACACGAACTGGTGCCCATATGGGACTCCAGCACTGCAGGTGGTGGTTTTACCCAATTTGCCACAGAGCCGGCACCAACAATCCTGTATTTTATTTCTGCTTCAGATCATTCTACTTACTAAATGAAAGTGTTATGTAAATGTAAAGTGTTACTTCAGCTTTGTAGTTAGCTAGAAAAATGCTGAGTTGAGGTTTCATGTTTAGGCTGATTATTAAAGCAGAGAGTTGATAAATGAATTTATACTGACAGTTCATTATCAGTCTCCAACTCTGAAATTTATAATTTTTCTGTTTGTCCTTTACTCAGGGCCCAGATATCACGCTGTCAAAACTGTACAAGTTGATTGAAGACTCTTGTCCTCAGCTGGCAAATTCAGTACAGATCAGGTAAACGTCGTTTTCTTCTGGGCGTGTAAGAAGGTGTCAAGGTAGATCAAGTTGTTGTTGTTGTTTTGGCGGGCAGAGTTAGACAGTGAGAGAGAGAGAGAAAGGTCTTCCTTCAGTTGGTTCACCCCGCAGTGGCCGCTGCGGCTGGCGCACTGCGCTGATCCGAAGCCAGGAGCCAGGTGCTTCTCCTGGTCTCCCATGCGGGTGCAGGGTCCAAGCACTTGGGCCATCCTCCACTGCCCTCCCGGGCCACAGCAGAGAGCTGGACTGGAAGAGGAGCGACCGGGACAGAATCCGGCGCCCCAACTGGGGCTAGAACCCAGAGTACTGGTGCTGTAGGCGGAGGATTAGCCTAGTGAGCCGTGGTGCCGACCAAGGTAGATAAAGTTTATGGAACGGTGTGGGTATGTTTAAAAGATATGTTTATTATCCTAGATTTTTTTCCCCAAAGTACTATTAACTTAAATTTTTTTGAAGTGTGATTAATGTTAAGTATACTGTTTCACAGTTTTCCCCCCAAATTTATTGCTCTATGTAGATCTTTTTTAGTTGGTACCAAAAAATTCCATTTTTTAGTGGCTGATCCGAAACTTTGACAAATTTTATGATCAAGAACACAGGGATGGCCCTTTTCAGAAATATGAGTTACTAAGTTTGTTTTATGTTACACTATAAATTACCTTTAACATAGATTTTAGATAATCGAGGAATACGAAACATGTGGGGAGATTTCCGAAGGTCCTTCCTAAACTGTGCACCTGAATTTTCTCATTCAGAATCAAACTGATGGCTGAAGGCGAACTGAAGGATATGGAGCAATTTTTTGATGACCTTTCAGATTCTTTCTCTGGAACTGAACCAGAGGTTCACAAAACAAGTGTAGTAGGTATGGAACTCTTCTACGAAGAGCAGAGTGTTTTCCTTAAAGCAAGCAGCTTTCTAAATCACATCTGTCATCACTCTGCTCTGTCGTGAACAAAGTGGGAGTCCTGGATGTGTGGTTTGTATTGATTGCCTTGCCGTTTTGATCCGTACTTACATGGTGGACTTGTGGAAAAGCACCCTCTGTTTTGTCTGCAATAGTCAGAGGCAGAGCCTGGTCCCAGGGTTTTTTGGGTCTCCCAGGTCTTTCTCACAGTGCTCTGGATCACTTGCCTGCATTGTGCAGCTGTAAGGGAGGGCCCCAACCAAACTTAAGGAAGCAAGGTAAGTAAAAATATGCTGTTGCTTAAGTGTCTAAAGTGAGGGCATCTGTGATACTTGTTTGATGTTTTTCTGCTAACTTTGTATCCCTGCTCAGTCTGTCTGGCTCTTTTGCATGGTGGTTTTTATGTTGTTCAGTTAGTTGTTTGTGGATCTCCTGGTGCCAGGCTCTGCACTTGCAAGATAGACATGAACTTTTCCTCTAGCGGAGGGCTCAGCTGGTAAAAAGGAAACAAACATGGGAGGTAGTTCTGGAGTCCAACAGCCATGGAGAAAATACAGCAGAGGTTCTGAGAGAGATGGTGGGTGGAGCACCAAGACCTGAATCAGAAGGATCCAGATTGGTGAAGGCTGGTGGAAGAACATTCTAGCGGGGGAATTCGTTGTGTAGCCTGAACGTCAGCTAACGCTTTCACCTGGTCTCTGGTCGTCTTTTGTAGGTTTATTTCTGCGTCACATGATCCTGGCCTACAGTAAGCTTTCTTTCAGCCAAGTGTTTAAACTGTACACTGCCCTTCAACAGTATTTCCAAAGTGGTGAGAAAAAAACCGTGGAAGATGCTGATATGGAACTGACTGGTAGAGAAGACGGAGAAAGAAAAATGGAAAAAGAAGACCTGGACGTCTCTGTGAGGTAACGTGGGTTTTTCTGACGGGAACCCCTCTGTGCAGCCATCCCCTTTGCCCTGCAGATCCAGGAGGCAACACCTTGTAGGGCTGCATCAGTGCACTCCTTCTGAGTTAGGATTGGCCACTGGGAGGTGGGAAATCCAGACGGCCAAGGAGCTTGACGTCAGGGTGTGGGTTTTTTTTTAATGTTTGCTTTATTTTTAGGCACAGTGACACATGGACACACATATGTACACATATACACACACACAGATCTTCTGTCGCTGGTTCACTCCCCATATACCCACCATAGCCAGAGCTGGGCCAGGCTGAAAACAGGAGCCCGGTCTCACATTTAGGTCTTTGATCTATTTTGAGTTAGTTTTGTATATGGGATTAGATAAGGGTTCAACTTCATTCTTGTGCATGTATATATTCTACTTTCCCCAGCACCATTTGTTAAAAAGACTGTTCTTTCCCCATTGAATAAATGGTTTTGGTACCTTTGTCCAAAATTATTTGACCATATTATATGTAGTGATTGAGTTCTGGACTCTTTTGGTACATTGATCTTGACACTTTTTTTTTCTTTTAATTTATTTATACACTTTTAATTTGAATAGGCATAAACCAAAAAAGAAAATATCAGGACAAAGTGTCACTGTCATTTTGTTTGCAGGGAGGGGTCAGCAGATGGAACAGATTACCAGGAAAACATTTTAAGATTATCCCAAAGTAGCTAGGTTGCATAATGTTAAGATTCAAATGCCAAAATTAAAGTATTATTCTAATATACAAATGAAGAAAAAGAGGACTCAAAAGTTTATCCTGGGTATTGTAAGAAATGTATAGCTCTTTTATTTTTCAGAAAGCAACACTAGCAACTTGTAGACGAAAGATGTTTCCATTATTGAAATCATGTTTTAAGTATATCTGTCTATTTGTAGGAAGAGAGAATTGATTCATTTTGAACTCTCTGGCAAGAAAATTGGTATGATTTTGTAAATGTTGCTGTTCTCACTCTTAGGTAATTCTTCACTATTTTTGTTTTTACTTTTTTCCAGAGAAGAGGAAGTGTCTTGCAGTGGGCCTCTATCCCAAAAGCAAGCAGAGTTTTTCCTTTCTCAGCAGGTACGTTAATTCTGTGATTCGTCTGGGCTGTTTTATCGTGTGACGTTCTGTGTCATAGCGCATGCCGGTGACCTCAGTTGGCTGTCGGTGAATCTGCTTTGTCTGTTGCTCTTGGCCCTCTCTTCTTCACTAACAATGCGGTGTAGCTGTGTCCCTCCCTATTTTGTGCATGATTTTATTTTTCTTTCTTTCTTTCTTTTTTTTTTTTTTTTTTTTGACAGGCAGAGTGGATAGTGAGAGAGAGAGATAGAGAGAAAGGTCTTCCTTTTCCGTTGGTTCACCCTGCAGTGGCCGCTGCGGCCGGCGCATCTCGCTGATCTGAAGCCAGGAGCCAGGTGCTTCTCCTGGTCTCCCATGGGGTGCAGGGCCCAAGCACTTGAGCCATCCTCCACTGCCTTCCCGGGCCATAGCAGAGAGCTGGCCTGGAAGAGGGGCAACCGGGATAGAATCCGGCGCCCCAACCGGGACTAGAACCCGGTGTGCCGGCGCCACAAGGCGGAGGATTAGCCTGTTGAGCCACGGTGCCGGCCTGATTTTATTTTTCTATTAAAGTTACTAGTGAGCTTCTTGTAGTTATAGTATGTGACTGTCACAACTTACAAATATGATTAGGAGCCTTGCTTCTTCCTTTTTCCCTGTATTTACCATGGGCCCTTTCAGACATAAAGGAAGGTTGAAGGGGTGGGTGTTTGGGGTAGTGGTAAGTCTCCACCTGGGGTGCCCACATCCCATGTCAGAATGCATGGTTTGAGTCCGGGTGGGCTTCTGATTCAGCTTCCTGTAATGCACACAAAGAGGGCAGCAGTGATGCTACAAGTACTTGGGTCCCTGCCATCCACGGTGCAGACTCGGAGCTCCTGGCTCCTGGCTTTGATCTGGCCCAGTCCTGGCTATTGTGGACATTTGAAAAGTGAACCAGTGGATCAGACATCAGTTTGCTTTGCTTCAGACAGATCTTGTTGCTGCTTGGCCCATATTTTTTCATTTTCTTGACTATATAAAGTGAACATTTTTCTCCTATGTTATTTTCAGCATACAATCTTATTTTTTGTTCTTCTTTTCCAATATTCCTTAATATTCTTGCTAATTTCTTTTTTGTATAAAGATGTGATGTTTAAATAAAAGTGATGGAATCATCTCTGCAGGTGAGTTTCAGGAGGATTACAAAAACCCATCTGTACAGTTGGTTACCTATAGAGGAAACGTGCCACTGGGTTCACATGTCGCCCTCACACCTCGCACAATACAGACAGGTGAAAGGGTTACCTATAGAGGAAACGTGCCGCTGGGTTCACATGTCGCCCTCACACCTCGCACAATACAGACAGGTGAAAGGGTTACCTATAGAGGAAACGTGCCGCTGGGTTCACATGTCGCCCTCACACCTCGCACAATACAGACAGGTGAAAGGGTTACCTATAGAGGAAACGTGCCGCTGGGTTCACATGTCGCCCTCACACCTCGCACAATACAGACAGGTGAAAGGGTTACCTATAGAGGAAACGTGCCGCTGGGTTCACATGTCGCCCTCACACCTCGCACAATACAGACAGGTGAAAGGGTTACCTATAGAGGAAACGTGCCGCTGGGTTCACATGTCGCCCTCACACCTCGCACAATACAGACAGGTGAAAGGGTTACCTATAGAGGAAACGTGCCGCTGGGTTCACATGTCGCCCTCACACCTCGCACAATACAGACAGGTGAAAGGGTTACCTATAGAGGAAACGTGCCGCTGGGTTCACATGTCGCCCTCACACCTCGCACAATACAGACAGGTGAAAGGGTTACCTATAGAGGAAACGTGCCGCTGGGTTCACATGTCGCCCTCACACCTCAGACATTACAGACAGGTGAAAGGGTTACCTATAGAGGAAACGTGCCGCTGGGTTCACATGTCACCCTCACACCTCAGACAATACAGACAGGTGAAAGGGTTACCTATAGAGGAAACGTGCCGCTGGGTTCACATGTTGCCCTCACACCTCAGACATTACAGACAGGTGAAAGGGTTACAAGTAAATATTTAAAGCTCTAATTAGTCTAAAGGAACTACATATTAACTTTTACATGATCTGTGGGTGGGGAATGACTTTCTAAACATAAAAGCTGTGGAACAAGACACATAGATCATAAAATCAAAATGTATGTCACATGTCAGAACAAGTTCTAACAGAATTAAAAGGCAGACAATGAAATGGGAAAAAGTATTTGCAATAAATATGACAGTGAAAGGATTAATACTTTTGCTTTAGAAATCATTTTCAAAGACTAGCGATGAGACAAACTTTATCATTTTTTTTAAAGGTTTATTTTATTTATTTGAAAAAGAGAGTTACAGAGGGAGTTAGATACAGAGAGAGAGAGATCTTCCATCCACTGGTTTGCTCCCCAAATGGCATGACGGCTGGAGCGGAGCCAATCCAGAGCCAGCAGCCAGGAGCTTCTTCTGGGTCTCCTCCTCGGGTGCAGGGGCTCTAGCACTTGGGCCATCTTCTACTGCTTTCCCACATCATCAGCAGGGAGCTGGTTCAGAAGTGGAACAGCTGGGTCCTGAACCAGTGCCCACATGGGATGCTGGCGTTACAAGCCAGGGCTTTAACCCACTGAGCTATAGCAGCAGCCCCTATAATATATTATTAAAAGAATAAGAAGTGGAATTATACTTTTTTTTTTTTTAAAGTTTTATTATTTGAACATCAGAGTTACACAGAGAGAGGAAGAGACAGAGAGGGAGACAGATCTTCCATCCGCTGGTTCACTCCCCAAATGGCCGCAATGGCCAGGGCTGGGCCAGGCTGAAGCCAGGAGTCAGGAGCTTCTCCCAGGGACCCAGACACTCGGGCCGTCTTCTGCTGCTTTCCCAGGCACATGAGCAGAGAGCTGGGTCAGAAGTGGAGCAGCTGGACTCGAACTGGCACCCATATCGGGTGCTGGAGTCACAGGTGGTAGCTTTACTAACTATGCCACAACTCTGGCCCTGAAATTATATATTCTGATTTTGTTCAAGTATGTGTATATTCACACACACCCACACATATACGTGTACACAATTACACACATACAAAAAAAGACTAAAATAAGATACATTAAAGTACGAATAGTATTATTTCTGGGTATAGGATTACAGAAAATTTTTCTTCTGTATCTTTTGCTTATGCCTAGAATTATCTATATTGATATAATGAATTAAAAATGAGAAGTTTTTGCTACTGGGGCTGACACTGTGGTGAGGTGGGTAAAGCTGCTGCCTGTAATGCTGGCATCCCATGTGGGCACTTGTTTGATTCCTGACTGCTCCACTTCAATCCAGCTCCCTGCTAGTGTGCTTGGGAAAACAGCAGAAGATGGCCCAGGTCTTTGGGCCTCTGCACTCACGTGGCTCCTGGCTTTCGATCTGCCCAGTTCTGGCTTTTGTGGTCATTTAGGGAGTGAGCCAGCGGGTGAAAGATCTCTCTGTGTCTCTGTAACTCTGCCTTTCAAACAAATAGATTAAAACAATTTTTTTTACTAGTTATAGAAAAATTTGACTATAAAATTGCAATAAAGTTGGAGCAGAATGTCCACAACACAGTTAGATGTAAACATTTGAGAGGCCGGCATTGTGGTGTACCAGGTTAAGCCACCTCCTGCAATGCCAGTATCCCATATGGGCACTGGTTCAAGTCCTGGCTGCTCCCCTTTTAATCCAGCTCACTGTTAATGGGCCTTGGAAGGCACTGGAGCCCAAGCCCTTGGCCCCGGTACCCACGTGGGAGACCTGGATAGAGTTCCTGGCTCCAGCCTGGCCTTCCCCTGGCCCGTTGTGGAGTAAACCAGTGGATGGAAGATTTCTCTCTCTCTGTAACTCTGACTTTGAAATAAAATAAATCTTTTTTTAAAAACTAGGGTTTTTTTTTAATGTTTATTTGAAAGGCAGAATTAAAGAGAGGAAAAGACAGAAATATCTTCCATATTTTGTTTTATTTCCCAGATGCCCCCAACAGCCAGGGCTGGGCTGGGCTGAAGCCAGGAGACAGGAACTCTATCCAGGTCTCCCATGTGGCTGGCAGGGACCCAGGTATTGGGCTGTGATCCACTTCCTAAGCAGGAAGCTGGATTGGAATCTGAGGGCTGGGACTCAGACTGATACTGTGGTGTGGGCAGGCGTCCCAAGTGGCAGCTTAATCCCACTGCACCACAATACTGAATCCTGAAACTAGTTTTCTACACATTTGATTATTGCTGTTTCTTGAAGATTTACTCATTTATTAATTTGAAAGGCACAGCGACAGGGAGGGAGCGGCAGATCTTCTTTCCAGTGGCTCACTCCCAGCCAGGACTGGGCCAGACTGAAGCCAGGAGCCAGGAACTCCACCCTGGGCTCCCACATGGGTGGCAGGGGGCTGAGCGCTTGGGCCCTCCTGTGCTACCTTCCCAGGTGCCTTCGCAGGAAGCTGGATCAGAAGCTGAGCAGCCTGGACTCCAACTGGCAGTCTGATATGGAATTCCAGCATTGCACATTGTGACTTAACCTGCTGTGCCACAACTCTGGCCCCTACATATTTTATATAGCTGTTACTGATGTCCATATCATGAAACAAGTGCTTAGGAGTGGGATAGGGCACTTGAGAAAGTTCCTAGAAAACAGCTTTTTTTTTAAATATGCTTTTCCAGATTTTCCTTCTTTTAAAGATTTTATTTACTTATTTGAGAGGTAGAGTTGCAGAGGGAGAGAGAGATAAAAAGGTTTTCCATCTGCTGGTTCACTCCCCAGATAGCTGCATTTGCGAGATTTGAGCTGATCTGAAGCCAGGAGCTTCTTCCAGGTCTTCCCTGTGTGTGCAGAGGCCCAAGCACTTGGGCCATCTCCTGCTGCTTTCCCAGGCTGTAGCAGAGAGCTGGATCAGAAGAGGAGCAGCTGGGACACAACTGGTGCCCATGTGGGATTCCGGCACCAGAGGTGGAGGCCCAGTCCACTACGCCACAGTGTAGGCCTGGGAAAATAGCTTTGTTATTACTACTATTTTTTTTTTAAATTTTTTTTTGACAGGCAGAGTTAGACAGTGAGAGAGAGAGAGAGAAAGGTCTTCCTTCTGTTGGTTCACCCCCCAAATGGCCGCTACGGCTGGCGTGCTGTGCCGATCCGAAGCCAGGAGCCAGGTGCTTCTCCTGGTCTCCCATGTGGGTGCAGGGCCCAAGCACCTGGGCCATCCTCCACTGCCTTCCCGGGCCATAGCAGAGAGCTGGACTGGAAGAGGAGCAACCGGGACAGAACTGGCGCCCTGACTGGGACTAGAACTTGGTGTGCCGGTGCCGCAGGCAGAGGATTAGCCTAGTGAGCCGTGGCGCCGGCCGGGGAAAATCACAAATTACTTTAAAGATAAATTTATTTTGGTGCAAAAAATTTGAAATCTTTGCATTGGTTTTTCATAATATATATTTTTCATAAACTTTTTGAAGGCCTTTTATATGTGTGGATTTCAGATGTGGTTTTTTTTTTGCACCAAAATCTTTTTTTGTTATTTTTTCTTTTTTTTTTTAATAAGATTTATTTATTTGAGAGTCAGAGTTACACAGAAGGAGAGGGAGAAGGAGAGAGAGAGAGAGAAAGAGAGAGGTCTTCCATCTGCTGGTTCACTCCCCAATTGGCTGCAACAGCCAGAGCTGCGTGGATCCAGAGCCAGGAGCCAGGAGCTTCTTCCAGGTCTCCCATGCGGATGCAGGGGCCCAAGGCCTTGGGCTATCATCTACTGCTTTCCCAGGCCACAGCAGAGAGCTGGATTGGAAGTAGAGCAGCTGGGTCTTGAACCAGCACCCATATGGGATGCCGGCACTGCAGGCGGTGGCTTTATCCGCTACACCATAGCGCTGGCCCCAGTCTTACCTTTTTTTTTTTTTTTTTTTTTTTTGACAGAGTTAGACAGTGAGAGAGAGAAAGATCTTCCTTTCTGTTGGTTCACCCTCCAATGGCCACTACGGCCAGTGCGCTGTGCTGATCTGAAGCCAGGAGCCAGGTGCTTCCTCCTGGTCTCCCATGGGGTGCAGGGCCCAAGCACTTGGGCCATCTTCCACTGACCTCCCGGGCCACAGCAGAGAGCTGGACTGGGAGAGGAGCAACTGGGACTAGAACCCGGGGTGCCGGCGCCACAGGCAAAGGATTAGCCAAGTGAGCCACAGCACCGGCCAGTCTTAGCTTTTAATTGTAGTTTTCCATGAAATTTTTGAAACATCATGGTATTTCTGTGTTTATTGACCACTTTTTGTGATGGAGTTGTCGTTTTTAAATTTCAGGCTTCTTTATTAAAGAATGATGAAACTAAAGCCCTTACTCCAGCTTCCCTGCAGAAAGAATTGAACAACTTGTTGAAATTTAATCCGGATTTTGCTGAAGCGGTGAGTCTTCCCCAGAGTTTGTTTGGGTTGGAAAGGAAAGACAAGGCTTCCCTGTATATACTCTGTATATGTTGAATGTCAATACATGGAACTGGAATCAGTCCACTGGCCCAGGTTGCTGAAGGAAATCCTGTTGTGGGCGAGCAACTGGGAGCAGATTGTAGGGTGCCTTCCCCTATGGGATTTCTTCCCCCTGTTGATATTTTTATTCATTCTCTCTCTGTTGTGAATTTTGGATAGGAGACAGTAGAGTAGACTGATCAAAACAAAAGTTTTGAGGTTGAAAAAACTCCTTTTTGTCAGTATTATTTTGTATTAACTGGAATCTGCCCATTAAGATGCAGATTTAATCCAGTGATTCAAAGCAAAATGAAAATAATTAACTTAGTAAACCCATAGTAGTCTCCCTGTGTTTTAACTTGAGCATTTAAAAAAATCAGTTTTTATAATTTGTGTATGAATTCAGGCTTGAAGATCTTTATTTCTGAACTTGCAATATTCCTAAATCCTGAACTAGGTGGGGCCCTTCACCCTCGGGCACCACCCAGCATAACCGGTGGCACAGAGGATGCACACTTAGGAGGACACTGACACCAGCGCTAATGGCCCTGATTTCATTTTAGACTCTGCGGGAACCAGTGTGTCTTGAGCCCATTTTATTCTGCCTTTAGGGAGGAGCTTAGGCTCAGCCCTGACCGCCTGTTAGAAAGACGGGGCGCCAGGGACGCGTGCAGAACTCTGCGGTAGTCTCCACGAGAGGAAGTGCAGCATTTGAAGTGATGGCTTCATCTCTTGTCTTAGCACTACCTCAGCTACTTGAACAACCTCCGCGTCCAGGATGTTTTCAGTTCGACACACAGCCTGCTTCATTATTTTGACCGCCTGATTCTCACTGGAGCCGAGGGCAAAAGCAACGGGGAAGAGGGCTATGGGCGGAGCCTACGATACGCTGCCCTGAACCTGGCTGCCCTCCACTGCCGCTTCGGTCACTAGTAAGTTTGTGGGCTTTTGTCGATGCAGAAATCGAAGATGCTAACTACATCTTGATTGAGATGCATTTCTTAAAGTAATGTATTACAAGAGGAAGAAGAAAGAGACCAGCCCCTTCAGCTTGGATTTGCCAGTAACGGAACAAGGAGGGAGCATTGTTGCACTGGGACAAAAGTTAATGAAAGAAAACCTGCCCAAGTAGGCTGCCCCCTGGTGTCACTACATAGCATTGCCGTCTTAGTGCATGGCCTCTTTCCTCGATTCTGAGAAAACAGCCCTTCAATGAAAAGGAAATTAGGTCATTAGGCCAGAGATTCCCAAAAGGAAATTTCGGAGGTAATAATTGGGATGCATAAGCTATTTTTAGTACTTTAAAGATGAAAGGAAGTTGTGCCTTTACAAGATATATGACCGCACAGGCTTACTAAAGTCACGTTTGCTTTTGGTGGAATTTATTCTGTCTCTTGGATGCTTCTGTGTTTTTAATTAGTAAAGTAGGAAACGTGAGAAATTATTATTAAATGGGTATATTAAAAAACTAAAATCATGCAGGCTGTTTTGGAAACAGTGTAATAATGTGAGTTAAGGTAAAAGTTAACAAATGACTAGTTAAAAGTTTCTGCAGGCTCTCCTCCCCCCCACCCCCAATGGCTTTTTGCAGGGTGAGAGAGATGTAGTCTGTGCTTCAGGCATTGTTGAGTAGAGTATAGTGTCTGTGAGGGTACTTTTAAAATTCATGGAAAATGGAATTGGGGTAGGTATTTGGCACGATGGTTAGGGCACCTCCTGGAATGCATGCATCACATCTCAGAGTGCCTAGGTTTGTGTTCTAGCTCCACTTCTGGACTCCCATTGCCTGCTAGTGTGCACCCTGAGAGGCAGTAGGTAATGGCAAGTCCTTGGGCCCCTACTGCCCACATGGAAGATCCAGATTGAATTGCAGTCTCTTAGCTTTGATCTGGCTCAGCCACCCCCCCGTTACAGGTGATTGGGGAATGAACCAACAGGTGGAAAATTTCTCTTTTTCTGTCTTCCAAATAAAAATGGAAATAAATAAAAATTGAAAATAGAATTAAAAGGTAAGTTTATTTTAGTGTACAACATTTTTTGAAATCTGCAGTTTCTACATAGTATGCATTTTCCATAAACTGTTTGAAGACCCTTGGTACACATGGATTTCAAAAATGTTTTGCATCAAAATAAACAGCTGTGTGTTTATAATTTTAAATTATCACAGTTTTTTATTCAAGAGACAGAGAGAGATAGACAGAAAGAGCTCCCATCCACTGGTTCACTCCCCAGATACCTGCAACAGCCGGAACTGGGACACACCAGAGCCTGGAACTCATTCTGTATCTCCCACATTGGGACTCATCAGAATTGTCACTGTTGCCTCCCTGAGTCTGCATGTGAAGGAAGCTGCAGTCATGAGCCCTGGGACTTGAACCCAGACCCTCCCAGGTGGGACGCAGGTATCTTAACTGGCGTCTCAACTACCATGCCAAATGCCCTCCCCAACTTACCTGTTTTCCAGGAACATTTCGAAGTGTCCTCATACCAGTGAAAGTGCAGTGTTCAAAGCTGACCTGAGACTTCTCTCTCCGTCTCTGTAGGCCAGGCAATACCTGGGGCATTCTATTAATTTCTGGTTGTTGGGTTTTAAAAGGGCTGTAGGTGAGCTGTAGCTTGTACCTGGGGGACCATCCCGGCATGTAGAAGATGCTGTGTAATTGCTGCGGGAAGGTTGAGAGCGTGTTAACTGGACACTGCATGATTTCTCCAAGCACGCAGTCAAGATCGCATGAGAGGGCGCAGACTGATTCAGAGAGTGGCTGCTAGGGAAGATTGAGAGCTGCTACGGGCAAGTAAAGGGCAGAATGGTTTTGTTCACTCTAAGGAAGAAGTCTCCCTGTCTAGAGCACTCTTGAGAAAGATGCTTGTGTAGTACTCGGCCTGGACCAGGGGTGTCCTCAAGGAATTCAAGCATCAGACTAACAGTTGTACCTGAAAATGCTTAAAGCTACCCCAGTCCTCTATGATTTTGTGAGAGCTCATAGTATTTTGTGGTAACTAACTTCTTTTTTTCTGTCCAGATTTATTAAGTTCTGGATCAGTGTGTTTGTGTGTGTGTGTATGTGTGTGTGCTCTTAAATGACAGCAGTGCTGTGTGTGATGCACACCAATAGCTTGTGTCTGTGAAGAATGGCTTCCCCTGTTCGGAAGTTTCAAAAAGTGCAAATCACTTTTGATGCCCATTCTTTGTGTGTTCACGACATTATCTGTGCATAGGCAGCTGACTGCACAGAATACAAATGGGGAAGTCAGTTCATGCTCAAGTGCTGTTACTCAGGTCCAGGCTTCTTTCTTTCTGGCCCTGGATCGGTGGCTGTGTAAATCTTTCTCCCTCGACTGAAAGGGTTGTGGCAATTTCTTAAAAAATAGTTGTTCACTGAGCATCTCATGTGTACTAGGTATTATAGGTTCTTGGGGTGACAGCAGTGAAAAAAAAAGAATAAAACCTATTGTGGAAGTTACCGTGGGAGAGAAGGGCAGTAACCAGTGCTGAACCTAGTTGTAAGCCTCGCGTGTCTCACAGGGATGGCTCAGGGTAAGGGCTGAGTGCCGGCAAAGACAACTGTTCAGCTCAGGAGCGCCCTTACCCCAGATGCGTGCACGAGTTGTAAATCTGTTTATTAAGGTTGCAGGTCCGCCCTCGCTGGTCTCTGCTACCTTACTGTGCAGGCAGCTGAGGGAGTGACCTGTGGCTGGGTCTGAAGAAAATACTCAAGTCAGGGAGCAGCACAGTTGACTTGCGTGTTTGAGCAGCAAGCGCTGCGGCTGCATCCTGAAGTCAGGAGGGGCCGAGTGAGGCCAGAGACGCCGCAGGGGTCCCAGTGTACAGATCTCTGTAGGCAGGTGAGGATTCGGGCTTTCACATGCCCGGAGGGACATGGCAAGCATTGTCTGGAGGCTGCAGGCCTGTCTGCTCTTTGTCTTTTTCTCTTAAAGATGTATTATTTATCTGAAAGGCAGAGTTACAGAGGGAGAGGGAGAGACAGGGATCTTTATCTTCATCTGCTGGTCCGCTCCCCAAATGACTGCAATGGCTAGGGTTGGGCCAAGCTGAAACCAGGAGCCTGGAACTCTCTCTGGGTCTTATACATGGGTGGCATCTTCTGCTGCTTTCCCAGGCCATTAGCAGGGAGCTGGGTCAGAAGTGGAGCAGCCGGGACACAACTGGGGCCCATATGGGATGCCGGAACGGCAGGCCTCAGCTTAACCTGCTACATCACAGTGCCTGCCCCTGCTCTGGCATTTGTAAAACAGTGGCCATCTAGTCCATTGCAGATGTTATGATCTGTTTGTATCCCACATGGGCACTGGTTCATGTCCTTGCTGCTCCTCTTCTGGTCCAGCTCTCTGCTATGGCCTGGGAGACCAATAGAAGATGGCCCGAGTGCCTGGGCCCCTGCATCCACGTGGAAGACCCAGAGGAAGATCCTGGCTCCTGGCTTTGGATCGGCCCAGCTCTGGCCATTGCAACCATTTAGGGAGTGAACCAGGGGACAGAAGACCTTCCTCTCTGTCTCTTCCTCTCTCTCTATGTAACTCTACCTCTCAAATAAATAAATAAATACATATATTTTTTTTAAATGTTAATATAAAAAAAAAGCAACTCTGAAGTTCCCTTGAGTACTTATAGTCTCTGTGTTGGCAATCCACCTTTGCTTCCTACTAGAGAAATGTGATCTCTGGTCAGTCCTGTTTCAGCTTACTGCGTATACAGTTCTCTCAAAATCTCTCTTTGGCCTTAGTTTGGCATGCTAGGTATAGAGTTCTCTTTTCTAGTAATAGTTATTTGGTTATCAAATGGTCAATCAGGGTAAACCAAGTGATGCTTGTTAAGGACCTGCATTTGAAGATCTGCTTCCTGCCCTAAAGTGGTTACAGTCTAGTGTATTGCTCTACTTTCAACATGAAAACAGGTTTAAAAGAAATGTAAAATATTTTTTAAAAATATCTAGTTTCTTTATTTGGGCAGTTGTTGAGAAAATACTTATTACCCAATTAAAGTTACTCATGTGAGGCTACTGCTTATTTTGGAAGAAGTGATATCCAGGAATTTCTGGTCCTATTTGGAGATTCTCAGTGAAATGGGGTTTGCTTTCTTTCTTTTCCTTTATAAAGATGTTCTCATTTATTTGAAAGGCAGAGTTACAGGGAGAGGGAGAGAAAGAGAGAGAGAAATCTTAAAGCCGCTCGTTTATTCCCCAGATGTCCACAATGGCCTGGGCTTGGCCAGACTGAAGCCAGGAACCTAGAACCCTTCTGGTCCTCCCACGTGGGTGCAGGGGCCCAAGGACTTGGGCCTCCTCTGCTGCTTTCCCAGCACATTAGCAGGGAGCTGGATCGGAAGTAGAGCAGCAGGACTTGAACCTGTGGCTATATGGGATACTGGCATCGCAGGCTGTGGCTTAACCCACTGTGCCACAATGTCAGCTGTGTGACCAGTGTTTGTAAAACTTTTGTTCTGTTTCTTGTCATTAGGCAACCCAACATTTAGAACATGGCCTGTACCATCCAGAGAATTATAAACGAATGGATAGAATAAAATTTACACAGATTAAATAAATAGAAAGTTATATCCAGGAGTATTTAATCTAGCCTTGCAACTGGGGGCTACAGATAGCATTTCGGTGGGTGTTTTCAGAAATGAGAGCTCAGTGAGACTAAGTTAGAAGTATTCAGATAGAGGGGGAGTTGCATGAGCTGGGAAAAAAACATTCAGAATGGGAATCCTCATTTAAAACCAGCTTTGAAAAAGTGATGAAAGAAAAAAAAATGTATGTAGAAAAAAATCAAGTAATACATAAGGGAATGCAATGAAAAGTAAAATATTCTGTCTCCCTGCCCTTCTCTCAGCAGTGAGAACCAGAGTAAACGTTCAGCAGCAGAGATAAAAGCAGGCAGTCACCTCGGAAGGGGCTTGTCTCTGGCTTCACTGTTAGTGTTCCCTGTTGCCGGGGTCGCAGTGCCTCTGAGAAAATGTGCCTAAAGTAGCTGCAGCTTCCAACCTAGAGACCTGCCTTGGGTGAATTGTTCACAGATGACTTCCTGCTCCCCTTGCTTGTGCTTGTTTGTGCTTGTCGATGGGATGTTAATGTTTAGTCTGTCGTTAGTCAACAGGCAGAGCTCGCCCTGCAGGAGGCAATTAGGATTGCCCAGGAGTCCAACGATCACGTGTGTCTTCAGCACTGTTTGGTGAGGCCGTCCTCTGGTCTGGGAGTTTTGCTCGTGGGTTGAGTTGGCCTGCGGAAGGCCCCTCTGGAATTGGGTCCTTTTGCAACTGGAGCGGAGGTCCTTAGCAGCAAAAGGGACGCGGGTTTGGTGGTCATGGGAAACCAGAAAGGACAACCCATGTTTATTGATCTTTTATCGTCACTCGTGACAGCTGCTTAGCCTACAGTTGTAATGCGATTTGCCATGAAAAAAGAGTAAACCTTTTACAAAATATTATATTTGACATTGGCATTAACAAAAAGACGTAAGCTACACCTAGTGACTGTGAAACATTGGCCCTTAAAAAGACAGTCAGCAAGCACAAGTAGAACACAGAAATAAATCACTCGACTGTCACTCGAGACTCAGTTCTTAATTAAAGGCCATGTGGGGCCTTCATGTTTTTTCTGTGGAGCACCTGCCATGCATGGCCCTCCCAGGTGAAGCAGATCAATGGCTTGGTTATTTCAGTTTTTTTTTTTTTTTTTTTTTTTTAGTGTGTTTGGCAGGTTTTATTTAAGTTCATAATTCAGTAGAGGGCATTTTAGAGGATTTATTTGTCCCTTTTTAATTCTTTCTAGCCACGTTGGTACTTGGCTAGAAAGGTAGCCATTGTCATTGTTATGATATCTTTTGGTGATTGTCTCTTGCCAGAGCTGGCTTTATGTGCTGGGGCAGAAGAGAGCCGATAGCTATGTCCTGCTGGAGCACTCGGTGAAGAAAGCAGTGCATTTTGGGTTACCGGTAAGGCTGATCTTTCTGTGAGATTGTTCAGTAAATGGCGCTGAGCCTTTGTCTCTTCTTCTACCCACCTTTGTCATGAACCCGTGGTAGATGTAGAACGGAGATTTCAGTGTGTGCTTTTATTCTTGGTATTTCATTTGACTTTAATTATGAAACCACTAAGTTCTGTTTGGTAGGTTTCTCTCTGTTCCCTTTATCCTAATAACATCTGTGGATGCTCCACTTATCAGCTGGATAAGAGGTCTTTCTTTAGCTTACCGAGCAACATGAACTCAGCACATACTCACTTTCAGAGATGGTAGGAAAGGCTCGTTTTTAAATCAGGGATTGGCAAACTTCACAGCCCATGGACGAATAGGGCTCGCTGCCTGCTTTTGTATGGTCTCCGAGCTAAGAATGGCTTTTACATTTTAATGATTGGGCAGAAGAACCAGCCTACAAAAAATGCGTGTCAGAAAGCAGAGGTGGCCTGCAAAGCCTAACCTGTAAACTCTCTGGCCCTTTAAAGGACGTGTTTGCTGATCCTTGTTTTAAACAGTTAGACAAGGAACCAGTACATCTGACAGTAGATTTGTCCTTTCTCATCTTGAGTGACAGCGAGGGACCTGAATTGTAGTCCTCAATACTCAGCAGCAGTCATGACTGCTAGAATTTGCCGCAGAAACACTTGCTGGGAACTGGACCATATGGGCAGTGGGGCTGTTGACAACTTCTGTCCGAAAGTCTGCAGCAAGCTCCCATGAGTTTCAGAATGTGAGGAGGTCTTCAAAAGGTTTAGGGAAAATGTGTATTATGAAAAAACTATACATAGATTTTAAAAAACTTGCGCCGAGATACCCTTATGTCTTATTTTCATTTTCCACAGCTTTTTGAAGCACTCTGGTAATTATATGTGGTAGTTTCATGCACATGCTTTTAGAATATGTAAATTGTCCACGTGATTCACCTTTGGGAAAGGAAGCTTACACATACAAAATCAGTATGATGACAAAACCGGCTCCTTGAAATAAATGGTAGACTTCTTAAGTAGAGTTTTTGTGGCGGATGTAAGCTTTGTTTACTGCTTTCATCCTGAAGGATTGCACCAGGAGTCAGAGAGAAGAGAATGTGTTGCTCATGATAGGTGTCCTTCTTTGGTCTAACACATACTGTGCCCAGCACTGTTTGACGTATGATTTCACTGTAATCCTTACAACGATTCTTTATGATAGGTTTGATGCCCATGTTACAGATGAGGAAACTGAGGCTTAGCTCAGAAGCTCAGTGACTGGCCCTAAGTCACACAGTAAGTAGCAGAGGCAGTGTTCAAGTCTAGGTCCCTCTAATGCCAAAGCCCTGGCTCTTTCCTGTGTACCCTCTGCTTCTCTTCCAGCCCCAGATTTCAGGAACACATCTCAGATGGGTCAGGGTTGAGGTCAGGTTGTAGGTACCTTCCTTTGAAGTAGTCACTGTGCATGTGCTGAAATGTGAAATCCACCACATTTCTGAAGAGCAAAACAAATTCTGTCATGTAATCTCTGTCTTGGGTCGTGGGTATATCTGTCCCCTTAGTACCTCGCCTCCCTGGGAATACAGTCCCTTGTTCAACAGAGAGCTTTTGCTGGGAAGACGGCCAACAAGCTGATGGACGCCCTCAAGGACTCCGACCTCCTGCACTGGAAGCACAGCCTGTCGGAGCTCATCGACATCAGCATAGCCCAGAAAACGGCCATCTGGAGGCTGTACGGGCGCAGGTCAGTCCGCGAGCCCGCTGCCACCGTGAGCTGGGGTCTGAGCAGGTTCTGTGAGAGGCACGTGCATAAGGCTGCCCCCTTTGGTGGAAGTTGTTCTTGCAGAGGAGTCATGCAAATCTTTGTACTCTAAAGACATTTTGTATTCTGCACGGACTTGGCAGTTTTTTTCCCATGCACGTTCTGATCTGCTCTGTGAGGAAACTGGGGGGTGATCTCCATTCTGGTTCCCGTATCTGATCTGCCCACGATCACAAATCTCCTTGACCAGTGGCAGAGACAGGACGCACGGCGGTCCTCTGACTCCCACACCTTGCTCCTCTGCTCTGAGACAAGAACCTCTCTTCCTGTTCGCAGGAGGTGTGGTCCTGTGTCTGCCCAAGTCGAGCATCCCCTGTACCCCACAGCTGTTGTGTAAAGAAGGCTGCTTTTCTGTTAAATGTTTCCTCTGGAATAATTCCAGCCTCATGTTTACTTTTCCATTTAGCTATCTTGAGCTTGGAAGTAAACTTCTGAACCAGATTTTAATCCTGGAGCCCTGTCACTACCTTACGCTTCACCTAGACAACCCACTATTTCTAGGAATTCAGTAATGAAAGGAAGTGCCTATTTTACCGGTCTTGTTTTTGTATTTCAGATAATTTTTTGGCACGGTTGTGCTCTGAAACAGCTGCAGACACTGGCCACTGCTTGCATTGCCAGAGCAGCCGGTGCTAGGATGGCATCGGGTCTGAATTTACCCGTGAAAGCTAACTAACATGCTGTGACCACAGGGGGACCGGGTGGGGAGGGGGGCGGGCGTCTGGGAGCATGGCGCTCCGGTTGTGTTGTAACCACTGCCTGGTTCCTTGGGGGCTGCACACCCAGGATGCTGGTCTGCTCTCCCTGCTGTGAGGTCAGAAGAGCTGGCGTTGGGAAGCAGCTGCTTCCACAAAGCCAGAACCGTAGCGGGGTTAACTTCTGCGTTTCCACTTCAGTTAGCAGCAGGGTGTGGCTCGGGCAGCCTGGATCTCCGGGCTGAGAGGAAATCCTGTTCCCTCTCCTCACCCAGCACCATGGCGCTGCAGCAAGCCCAGATGTTGCTGAGCATGAACAGCCTGGAGTCGGTGAATTCGGGCGTGCAGCAGAACAACACGGAGTCGTTTGCCGTGGCGCTCTGCCACCTTGCAGAGCTACACGCGGAGCAGGTAGGCAGGGGGCCAGGCCGCTGTGTCCCTGGAGCGATGGAGGCTCCGCTGTTTCTTGAGAAAAGCCTTGGCCATGGGTCTGGTTGATGCAGGAGGCTGAAGAGTGGCATCCCACGAGTGGTCCTGGGCTGAGTGTGGAGTCTGCAAAGTGTATTGACCTTGGAATTCCTTTTGGCCTAGTGAGGGGGACAAGTCAGCCAGTTCCATTTAACAACAGAATAAAAAGGAGTCTTTGAAGTTCAAGGTAGTAGGGGTGTGTGGGCCTGTAGGAGAGGGGAGGGTATGGTGACCGGCACAGTGAGTGATAGTAGCTAGTATCTCCTTGTTCTCTTCGAGGGCCTGTGCTTGGATTTCTGTGTATTATTGCCTTACAGAATCTTCCAACAGCCCTGTCAGGGCAGCTGTGTCCATATCCCTGTTCACAGGATAAGAAGCTGAGGTCCCAGGAGCTCAGTCCTGCACCTCTGATAAATGTGAGAGTCAGGTCTCCAGCCTAGGTCTGGTGAACTCCAAGGAAGGGCTGTGGGAACCGAATAAAACCAAGGAATCTCACCTGAGTCTTTATAGAGGACAGATTAAGGGCCTCTTACGATGTTCCACAGTTTGTCTTCCTTTTACTCAAAAAATGTCTTTCAAGGAGCAGAGAGTAGGGAAAACTATTTTTTGAAATCTCACTATTGGGCTGGGATTGTGGTGGTGCACAGTGGTTTAAGTTGCCCACTTGTGATGCTAGTGTCCTGGCTGCTAGTTCAAGTCCCAGCTGCTCCACTTCCGATCCAGCTTCCAAGCCAATGCACCTGGGAAGGCAATGGCTGATGGCCCAAGTGGTTGGGCCTCTGCACCCACGTGGAAGATTTGGATGGAGTTCCAGCCTCCTGGCTTTGGCCTGGCCTAGCCCCAGCCGTTGTGGCCATCTGGGGAGTAAACCAGCAGATGGAAAATATCTCTCTGTGCTCTTCTCTCTTTAACCCTGCCTTTAAAATAAATAAATAAATTCCACTATCTTGTGAAACAAAGAAACAAATAAATCCCACTATCTCATGAAACACTGTTCTGGCTTTAATTATGTTTTCTTGATCATTGTATTTTTCATTCCTTCTTTGTGGTGTCCATGGTAGATTGCATTGTAACACTCATTGTTCCTCACTGTGCAACCTAAAGATCTTTGGGTGATTTCTACCTTTTTCATAAGTATAGAAATACTTCCCTTGATTAAACATAGTTTAGCATTTTACAATTTTTTTAAAGATTTATTTATTTATTTTGAAAGAGAGAAACAGAGACAGAGTATCTTCCACCCTCTGGTCTGCTCCCCAGATGACTAGGGACTGGCTTGAAGCCAGGTCTTCCTCATGGGTGACAGGGGCCCAAGCAGTTGTTCCATCGTCCACTGCCTTTCCCAGGCTACCAGCAGAGAGCTGGATCAGAAGTGGAGCAGCTGGCCGGCGCCATTGCTCATTTGGCTAATCTTCCACCTGTGGCACCCGGGTTCTAGTCCCAGTTGGGGCGCCGATTCTGTCCCGCTTGCTCCTCTTCCAGTCCAGCTCTCTGCTGTGGCCCGGGAAGGCAGTGGAGGATGGCCCAAGTGTTTGGGCCCTGCACCCGCATGGGAGACCAGGAGAAGCACCTGGCTCCTGGCTTCGGATTGGCGCAGCACGTCGGCTGCAGCGCACCCGCCATAGCGGCCATTTTGGGGGGTGAACCAACAGAAAAAGGAAGACCTTTCTCTCTCTCTCTCTTTCACTGTCTAACTCTGCCTGTCCAAAAAAAAAAAAAAAAGTGGATCAGCCAGGACTTCAAATCTGTACCCATGTGGGATGCCAGCCTCTCAGGCGGCAGCTTTACCAGCTGTGCTACAGCACAGGCCCCACTTTACAGCTCTTTTATTTTTTTAAAAAAGATTCTATTTATTTATTTGAAAGAGTTACACAGAGAAAGAAGGAGAGGCAGAGAGAGAGAAAGGTCTTCCATCCGCTGGTTCAATCTCCAGTTAGCTGCAACGGCAGGAGCTGTGCTGATCAGGAGCCAGGAGCTTCCTCTTGGTCTTCCCACACAAGTGCAGGGCCCCAAGCACTTGGGCCATCTTCTGCTGCTTTCCCAGGCCATAGCAGAGAGCTGGATTGGAAGTGGAGCTGCCGGGACTTGAACTGGCGCCCATATGAGATGCCGGCACTGCAGGCAGCAGCTTTACCCGCTACACCACAGCACTGGCCCCGTTACGGCTCTTTAAGTAGCTGTGTAAGCAGAGCGGATGGGAGGGCTGTGGTTGAGGGAATTCCCTGCGCCTCTGTCAGCTGCTTGCTCTCCATGCCTGTGAAGCACCACCCAAGCTTTCAGAGGTGAAGGTGGCAAACCAGTGGCGCTTGCTGCTTGCTCTCCTCCAGGAATTTTGAACATTGTTCTCTTTCTGGTATCTTCCTCTTCTTGGAATTTCTTTTTTTTTTTTTAAGATTTTATTTATTTATTTGAGAGGTAGAGTACAGACAGTGAGAGGGAGAGACAGACAGGTCTTCCTTCTGCTGGTTCACTCCCCAAATGGCTGCAACGGCCGGAACTGTGTTGATCCAAAGCCAGGAGCCAGGTGATTCTTCCAGTCTCCCACGTGGGTGTAGGGGCCCAAGGACTTGGGCCATCTTGCACTGCTTTCCTGGGCCACAGCAGAGAGCTCGATTGGAAGAGGGACAGCTGGGACTTGAACTGGTGCCCATGTGGGGTGCTGCTGCCGCAGGTCGAAGATTAACCTACTGCGCCATAGCGCAGGTTAAATATTAATCCTGGAAGGATTAATTCATTCAGAAAGCATTTAGAGACTGGAATTGTGGCACAGCAGGTTAAGCCACTGCTTGTGACACTGGCATCCCATTTCAGAATGCCACTTGGAGTCCCTGCTGCTCTACTGATGCAGCTTCCTTCTGATGTACCTGGGAAGGCAGTGGGTAATGGCTGAAGTACCTGTGCCCCTGCCACTCATGTGGGAATTCTGCTTGGAGTTCTGGGCTCCTGGCTTCGGTCTTGCTGAGCGCCAGCCATTGCAACCACGTGGGGAGTCAACCAGCAGGGGAAGACCTGTTTCCTCTCCCTGTCTGTCTCTGTCTTTCCCTTTCTCTCTGATAATCTCCTTTTCAAATAAATAAATACATTTTAAAAAAAAGATTTATTTATTTGAAAGGGAGATTATCAGAGAGAGAGAGATGTCTTCCATCCTCTGGTTCATTCCCCAAATGGCTGCAACAGCCAGGGCTGGGCCAGGCAGGAGCCAGGAGCTTCTTCCAGGTCTCCCACATGGGTGCAGGGGCCCAAGGACTTTGACCATCCTCTGCACTTTTCCAGGTGCAATAGCAGGGAGCTGGATTGGAAGTGGAGCAGTTGGGACTTGAACTAGCACCTATATTGGATGCGAGCATTTCAAGCAGCAGTTTAACCTGTAACTACACAATGCTGGCCCCTAAATAAATCTTTTTTTAAAAATGTTATGGAATGCTTACTGTGTTGTATACAGTATCATATATAATTTATAAAAATAGAGTATGTACTACTTTTGGAATATTTATTTTATATACATGTGCATAAAGAAGCCTAAAAGGAGATATGCAAAAACCACTGTGATTATCTTTGATAGGTTGAAAGTGATTTGTCTTTTCTTGTTTATGGGTCTTTTGTAGATTGTTTCCAGAGTGAACATATCTTACATATATAATTTTTAAAAGTTTTGTAAAGTGAGTGAAATTCTTTAGAACCTTAAAAAAATGGCCCTGAAATTCCGCAGTCTCTGCCCCGTGTGTGGCAGGCTCCCTCCTCAGCAGCTCGGCCGCTGTGTTGGCCTCTGGCCTGTGGCAGAGCCGACGTGGCCTTGGCAGGGGCTGTGCTCATCAGACCCTCTCTCTGCGTTCCAGGGCTGTTTTGCTGCAGCTGCAGAAGTGTTGAAGCACCTGAAGGAGCGATTTCCACCCAACAGTCAGCACGCCCAGGTACCTGCCTTCTGCGTGGCCTTGGGTTTCTTTCTAAGAAGAATGGTTTTCATCGTCGTATAAAGGGGGATATTTTAGTGTCTGCCCTCTGACAAGTGTTGTTGACAGAAAAAGGAAACTCAGAGGACACATACAGACCTAGGATACTTATCCAAAGCTTAAGCTTAAACGTGATTGTTTAAAGATAAGTATATATGTAGTGGAAGTATTTTTAAAACATGAATAGGATGATAGACAGCCAGCTGACGGTTTACTCTGAAAAGTGAGAAGGGTGTGGGAATTGCAGAGGTCTTCAGTGGTGTCTGTTAGTGCTTGAAGCAAATAAAGTAGTGTGTGGACTGATGAAACTGATGGTTGACACACAGGTGTTTGCAGTTTTATTCTCCATGCTTTTTACATACTTGAGATAGTTTAAATGTTTTTATAAATCTGAAAAAGAATATGTGAATTGTTGTAAAAGATATTTGCTGCCAAGCCAAGCCAAAACACTTTTATGTCTGCATCGAATACTGGCATGAATATTTGTCACTTTGTACTTTGTTTTCATACTAGTTATGGATGCTGTGTGATCAGAAAATACAGTTTGACAGAGCAATGAATGATGGCAAATACCATTTGGCTGATTCACTGGTTACAGGAATCACAGCTCTTAACAGCATGGAGGGTGTATATAGGTAAGAAAACTCCAACCTAATTAGAATGAGATAATTTTTTAAATGTCTTTTTTTACTGTGTGTGTGTGTGTATTTATTTACTTTAGCTTATGAAAAACATCTTTTCTGTTAGAATTCCAGACTTTTTCCTTGCACACGTGCATATACATATGTATACACACACACACATACACACTTACAGACACATTTTATTTTTCCTTTGGACAAAGATTAAATCAGGTGCGGTTTCTCCCCTTGGTAAACTCCCCAGGTTTACATCTGGTTGAGGAGATGGAGATTCTAACCCCCAAAATGACTACAGTTAAAATATTTGCAAGACGTCCACATAACCATGTTGTGTTTGTTTTGATTCTGTTTCAGAAAAGCAGTTGTACTACAAGCTCAGAACCAGATGTCAGAGGCACACAAGCTTTTACAAAAATTGCTGAGTCACTGTCAGAAACTGAAGAACACAGAAATGGTGATTAGGTAAGAGGTCTCTCGCGCCTCCCACAGCCCTGTTCCGGTGGAGATTCTCATCCCGTGTTTCTTCTTTGTGATCAGCGTCCTGCTGTCGGTGGCAGAGCTGTACTGGCGATCTTCCTGCCCTACCATCGCGATGCCTGTGCTCCTGCACGCTCTGGCCCTCTCCAAGGAGTACCGCTTACAGTACTTGGCCTCGGAAACGGTGCTGAACTTGGCTTTTGCCCAGGTAAGCCCGCATCCGTCTTGCTGACACAAGAGTCGGCTGCTGCACGGCAGCATCGACGAGGGTGATAATGAGCTTTCCCTGCGGACTGAAGTCTGGAGAGGCAGGCCCCAGGTTCACTCTCCCGTTGTTGTTCAGCCGTGGAGTGGCCAGGCTGAGGGCGGGCGGAACTTCCCAGGGCCTGGCTTTGCTGTGTTTCTTGTGTGGGCACTCGCCCCTCCAGTGAGGACCCGTGCACTCCGTGAGGCTTGACCGACAGCGCTGTGGATCAGGGAATGAGGAAGTCAGGTGTTCATTCGAAGTCTGTGGAAATCAAACTTGCTTTCTTGCTCCTCCGAGTAGAGGCTGTGCAGGAAGGGACTCTGCTCCCAGCCATATCCTCTGGAACCTGGAAGGACCTGCACTGTAGGCTTTCAGTAAGCATCATTGAAAGGCAGAGAGAGAGAATCTTCTGTCTGCTGGTTCACTCCCCAAATGGCTGCATGGTGAGGCTGGACCATGCCTAAGCCAGGAGCTAGGGGCTTCTTCCGGGTCTCCCACAAGGGTACAGGGGCCCAAGCACTTGGTCCATCTTCTGCTGCCTTACCTGGCACATGAACAGGGAGCTGGATCAGAAGCAGAGCAGCCAGGACTTGAACCGGCACCCATATGGGATGCTGGTGCTGCTGGCAGTGGCTTTATCCACTTCATGAATGCGTTTTTTTTTTTTTTTTAATTTTTGACAGGCAGAGTGGACAGTAGAGGGAGACAGAGAGAAAGGTCTTCCTTTGCCGTTGGTTCACCCTCCAATGGCCGCCGCGGTAGGCGCGCTGCGGCCGGCGCACCGCGCTGATCCGATGGCAGGAGCCAGGTGCTTATCCTGGTCTCCCATGCATGGGGTGCAGGGCCCAAGCACTTGGGCCATCCTCCACCGCACTCCCTGGCCACAGCAGAGAGCTGGCCTGGAAGAGGGGCAACCGGGACAGGATCGGTGCCCCGACCGGGACTAGAACCTGGTGTGCCGGCGCCACAAGGCGGAGGATTAGCCTGTTAAGCCACGGCGCCGGCCTGTTTTTTTTTTTGACAGGCAGAGTGGACAGTGAGAGAGAGACAGAGAGAAAGGTCTTCCTTTTTGCCGTTGGTTCACCCTCCAATGGCCGCCGCGGTAGGCGCGCTGCGGCCTGCGCACCGCGCTGATCTGATGGCAGGAGCCAGGTGCTTCTCCTGGTCTCCCATGGGGTGCAGGGCCCAAGGACTTGGGCCATCCTCCACCGCACTCCCTGGCCACAGCAGAGAGCTGGCCTGGAAGAGGGGCAACCGGGACAGGATCGGTGCCCCGACCGGGACTAGAACCTGGTGTGCCGGCGCCACAAGGCGGAGGATTAGCCTGTTAAGCCACGGCGCCGGCCTGTTTTTTTTTTTGACAGGCAGAGTGGACAGTGAGAGAGAGACAGAGAGAAAGGTCTTCCTTTTTGCCGTTGGTTCACCCTCCAATGGCCGCCGCGGTAGGCGCGCTGCGGCCTGCGCACCGCGCTGATCTGATGGCAGGAGCCAGGTGCTTCTCCTGGTCTCCCATGGGGTGCAGGGCCCAAGGACTTGGGCCATCCTCCACTGCACTCCCTGGCCACAGCAGAGAGCTGGCCTGGAAGAGGGGCAACCGGGACAGGATCGGTGCCCTGACCGGGACTAGAACCCTGTGTGCTGGCGCCGCAAGGCGGAGGATTAGCCTAGTGAGCCGCAGCGCCGGCCATGAATGCGTTTTTTACTTACTCATGGAATTTATTAACTAAAGCAGAGGTTCTCTAAGCTGTCTACACATTATAATTATTGGGAATATTTGAAAAATATCTTTGGGGCCTGCGTTGTGGTACACCTGCAACCTTACCTGGGGCTTCTGTGTGGGTGGAAGAGACCCAGCCTCCTGGGCTTTCCCCTGTTGCCTCTGAGGGTGCACATTAGCAGGAAGGTGGAATTAGAAGCAGAGCTGAGACTTGAACCCAGGCACTCAGATGTGGGATGTAGGCCTCCCAAGCCATGTCCCAAATACCTCCCTCTACCAGAAGTTTCTTAAGTTGTTGTGTCTTTGTGCATCTTTTCTGATTTCCCTGGTAATTTCTTGTTTGACGCATTGGTTATTTAAGGGTGTGCTGTTTGATTTCCCTTTGTTGTGAATTTTCCAATTTCCTTTTGTTACTGATTTTTATTTTCATTCAGTGTGATCAGAAAAAATACTTTATATGATTTCATTCTTTTCAAATGTATTGAGTATTATTCTGTGGCTTAATGTTTTCCTCTATCCTGGAAGACGTTCCGTGTACACTTGAGAATAATTTATGTGGGGTTGTATGCTTTGTGTTCATCTGTTGGGCCTGGTTGATTTGTAGTGTCATTCAGTTCTTCTGTTTCCTTGCTGGTCTTCTGTCTAGTTTTTCTATCCATTATTGTAAAGTAGGACATTGAACTCTCCTATTCAACTATTATTGGTTTTTAAAGATTTATTTTATTTAATTGAAATGCAGAGTTAGAGAGAGTCAGAGGAAGAGATATCTTCATCTGCTAGTTCACTCCCCAAATGGCCGTACCTGCCAGGTCTGGGCCAGACCAAAACAAGGAACCTTGAATTCCATCTGAGTCTCTCACATGGGCGCAGGGCCCAAGTACTCAGACCGTCTTCTGCTGCTTTCTCAGGTGCATTAGCAGGGAGCTGGATTGGAAGTGGAGCAGCCAGGACTCGAACCAGTGCCCATATGGGATTGCTGGTGTGGCAGGCGATAGTTTAACTCACTGTGCCACAACGCTGGCCCCCTCTTGTAAGGTCATTGTTAGTAAAGAAGGACTTTTATTTTTTTTATTTTTTTTTTATTTTTGACAGGCAGAGTGGACAGTGAGAGAGAGAGAGACAGAGAGAAAGGTCTTCCTTTGCCGTTGGTTCACCCTCCAATGGCTGCCGCGGTAGGTGCGCTGCGGCTGGCGCACCGCGCTGATCCGATGGCAGGAGCCAGGTGCTTCTCCTGGTCTCCCATGGGGTGCAGGGCCCAAGGACTTGGGCCATCCTCCACTGCACTCCCTGGCCACAGCAGAGAGCTGGCCTGGAAGAGGGGCAACCGGGACAGGACCGGTGCCCCGACCGGGACTAGAACCCTGTGTGCCGGCGCCGCAAGGCGGAGGATTAGCCTAGTGAGCCGCGGCGCCGGCCAAGAAGGACTTTTAATTTGCTGTTTGTTTCCTATATTTCCTACCTTTAAATTTTTTTTTTTTTTTTTTTTTTTTTTTTTTTTAAATTTAAGAAACAGAATTCTCCAGTCTGTTGGTTCACTCTCCAAATGCCAGCAATGGCTGGATCTGGGCCAGAACCAAAGCTGAGAACTGAGAACTGAATTCAGGTCTCTCACGTGGGTGGCAGGAACCGTTACTTGAGTCATCATTGCCACCTCCTAGGGTCTGCATTAGCTGGAAGCTAGTGTCAGGAGCCAGAGCCAGGCATCAAACCCAGGCATTCGAATATCATACAGGAGCATTTTTAAGAGTTGTGTTTGTTTATTTATTAGTTAATTCATTTATTTGAAAGGCAGAGTATCAGAGAGGGAGCAGCAGAGACAGATGCTACCTGCTGACTGACTCCCCAGATGCCTGCAATGGCCTGGTCTGGGCTAGGCCAGATTCAGGAGCCAGGGATTGCATCCTGGTCTCCCGCATGAATGGCAGGGACCCTAGCACTTGGGCCATCTTCTGCTGCCTGGAAGAGGAGCAGCCGGGACTGGAACTGGGCACCCTGAATGTGGGGTGGTAGCAGCGTAAGTGGCAGCGTGGTCCGCAGTGCCCCTGTGTTGGCATCATGGTTGGCATCTTCGCCGCTAGGCTAAACAGCTGCCGGTTTTGGCTTTCCTGTCCCTTAGTGCTCCCACCCCTGCTTTCTTATCTGTTGAATAGCTGTTCTCTAGGGGACCACTTGAATCCTCACGTCGTTCTTTGGGGCTGTTGTCTTCATTGTTCTTTCCCCAGTGATTTTTTTTAAATAATGTAGTTTTTTATGTTTAGTTTTTTTTAAACAAAAGATTTATTTATTTATTTGAAAGAGTTACAGAGAGGAGAGAGAGACAGAGAGATTGTCCGCCGGCTCGTTCGCCAAATGGCTGCAGTGGCCGTAGCTGGGCCAACGGGAAGCCAGGAGCCAGGAGCTTCCAGGGCTCAGATACTCTGGCTGTCGTCTTCCGATGCGTTCCCAGGTGCATTTGCAGGAAGCTGGATCAGAAGTGGAGCAGCCAGGACTCCAACTGGTGGCCCTATGGGATGCTGTCGTCACAGGCAGTAGCTTTACCTGCTACACCTCTGCACTGGGCCCCCCACCCCAGTGATTCTTACACAGCTAGTTCAGCCCCTCAGAATCACCAGCCTAAGGAGATCCATGCTGAATCTTTTCGTAAAGACAGAAACCTTTCCTTAGTGTGAGTTACCACTCCCTGCTCAGTCTGTCGTGGTCTGAAATCAGTTTATCCTGTATTTTGTTTTCCAGGCATGTGGTGCCTGCTGTAATGTAGTGCGTGTCAGGGAGAAGATAAAGTGGAAACAGCCAGAGGGGAACCCTTCCTGGTAGTGGGCATGGATGTGATGTGCACCGCACGTGTCATGTTTCTCTTTCAGCTCATCCTTGGAATCCCGGAACAGGCCTTAACCCTCCTCCACATGGCCATCGAGCCCGTCCTGGCTGACGGGGCCATCCTGGACAAAGGCCGCGCCATGTTCCTCGTGGCCAAGTGCCAGGTGGCTTCAGCAGCTTCCTATGATCCACCGAAGAAAGCCGAAGGTAGGAAGCCGCACAGAGATCGTTGTCAGCGCAGTTCCAGAAAGCTGTAGGTGCAGGACCCAGAGGAGGAAAGGCATTAGGTTGGGGGCAGTGTTTAAGTTCCGAGTGTTCACATGCATGTGCTATCATCATCATCATCATCATTAATATGTTAAGGTGTATTTATTTCACAACTGTATGTTGAAGTTGGATTTTCACATCCATGCCTGGCCAGAGTGTTGAGGGTCAACAAATGGCTATTTTAACCCAGGAAGCAGGTTCTGGGCTAGAAGTTGGGACTGAAGACCTTTGGAAAACCTCATTTTAGTGGTTTCTTTTTTCCTCTCTGAAGTAGTGGAGAATTCAGAAGAGTCTGGCACATGGTAAATAACACGAGGTGTCAAGTTGATTTACCTGTGTGTGGTGTTTTCCCTGCCTCCCCTCAGCGCTGGAGGCTGCCATCGAGAACCTCAGCGAGGCCAAGAACTACTTTGCAAAGGTCGACTGCAGAGAGCGCATCCGAGACGTCCTTTACTTCCAGGCCAGGCTCTACCACATGCTGGGGCGGACGCAGGAGAGGAACCGGTGCGCGATGCTCTTCCGGCAGCTGCATCAGGAGCTGCCCTCCCACGGCGTGCCCCTGATCAACCACCTCTAGCCGGGCCTCCGTGCAGTGTAAGGTTCTGGCGTGCCCCTGATCAACCACCTCTGGCCGGGCCTCCATGCACTGTAAGGTCCTGGACTTGTGTGTGCCCTTGTACGGAGCTGGTGTGTGAGTCCGTCTGCTTTGCCGGTGAAGTGCCTCCGGGCAGTCTGTCTTGTTGCTCGGCAGCACGCAGCTGTCTGTTCCCTCTTTGCTTTCCTTTTGGTTGCAGAGGATGCCCGTGTTTTGTTAATAAACAGCTTTTTTGCTAACAAGTTAGTCCAGGTGTCAGATTATGTTCTCTGGGCAGAGCTGCCAGCGTCTCTCACTCCGTCAGTACCTGAACGCGCTTAGCACACGTGCTGACAGGAGCTGATGGGGCCCGTTTTCACAAGGTGTGGATTTTCCTTCTGAAGTTTCCCCACTTTGAGGGGCTGAGCTAGTGCTTGTGTTGTGTGGGAAAAACACATCGGTCCCTGACAGGATATTAAAGAACAGATTTTTATGGTTTTGGGACCATTGGCAAGAAACATTTCACAGGTGGCCATTTGGCTCAGCAGTTACGTCACTGCTTGGGATTCCTACATCCCATGTTGGAGGGCCTGGATTCGAATCCAGCTCCTCTGGTCGTGCCTGCTGACGTACACACTGTGAGGCAGCAGGGATGGCTGACATAGTTGGGGCCTCACCCCCGGTCATTGCCTGGCCAAGCCCGTGCTGTTGAGGGCATGTGGGGAGCGAACCAGCAGTTGGAAGATCTTTGTTTCTCTCTCTTTGTCACTCCCTCTCTAACTCTGACTTTCAAATAAATAAATCTTAAAAAAAAAAAAAATTCAGAGTCCAAAGCTCAGAGATGTATAGATGCTCTCACCAAATATGCAGTGTATATAATTTCTGTATTTCAACCCTGTAATTAGGCTGAAACTAGCTATGCTTTGTTCGTTCATGAATCTCTCCTCCTCTTTCAGGATTCATGGAATAGCTCTGTCTCACATCCAGTGTAGCAGCTGTACTGACAGCCCTTAAATGCAACAAGGAACCGACCCCATTTTCTGTCTTTTGTCATTGGCTCCTTCTCTGTTAACTCTGTACCTGCTGGTGGGAAGCAGTTTCTCCCCAGAGCTCTGAAGCAGTGTGGAACAGCCCCCTCCCGTTGCCGGCCAAACATGGCTGCTCTGGAATCAAGAGACTCCGTGTAGAGACAGCGATGCTAATTGCTTATGTTGACATTAAAAAAATCTTTACATGCCTTTAATAGGTTACACAAGGGTGCTTCAAAGTCTGTGAAGGGGTGGCTAGCCTAGCAATTAAGACACCCATGTCCCCTTATCAAAGAGTACCTTGATACCCAGCTCTGGTATCCTGCTAATGCAGACCCTGGGAGGCACTGGTGATGGTCCATATAATTGGGCTCCTGCAGCCACATTGGAGACCTGAGTTGCAGTCTTTTTCTTTCCTTCTTTTTTTTTTTTTTTTTAAGATTTGTTTATTGGGGCTGGCAGTATGGCATAGTGGGTAAAGCTGCTCCCTGCAGTGCCAGCATCCCCATATGGGCACTGGTTTGAGTCCCAGGTGCTCCACTTCCAATCCCGCTCTCTGCTATGGCCTGGGAAAGCAGTAGAAGATGGCCCAAGTCCTTGGGCCCCTGCACCCATGTGGGAGACCCAGAAGAAATTCCTGGCTCCTGGCTCCTGGCTCCTGGTTTCGGGTCGGCTCAGCTCCAGCCATTGCAGCCATCTGGGGAGTGAACCAGTGGATGGAAGACCTCTCTCTCTCTCTGCCTCTCTGTAATTCTGCCTTTCAAATAAAATAAACCTTTTTTTAAAAGTTTGGCAAGTTTTAAAAAAAAGATTTACTTATTTATTTGAAAGGCAGAGTTACAGAGAGAAGGGAAGAGAAAGATCTTCCGCTTGCTGGTTCACTTCCCAAATGACCGTAATAGCTGGGATTAGGCCAGACTGAAACCAGGAGTCTGGAATTCCTTCTGGGTCTCCCATATGGGTAGGAGGGGCTCAAGCACTTGGGTCATCTTCCACTGCTCTACCAGGTGCACTAGCAGGGAGCTGGATTTGAATCAATGCCCAGATGGGAGCTGGCCCCTGAGTTGCATTCTTGGCCCTTAGCCTTGGCCCAACCCAGTTCTGCCTTTGGGGGCATTTAGGGATTGAGTTAGTGGATGGGAACTATTTGTCTCTCTTTAAAAAAAAAAAAAAGTTTGTGGAAAATGAGTTAAAAGATGTTTATGTTTGTATAAAAAAATTCTGAAATCTATGGGTACTTTTTTTCATAGTATACATTTTCCATAATCTTTTGAAGAGTCCTATTTATAAATGGTAAAGTTAAATAACATAAGGGAGCAGGCGTTTAGCTCAGTGGTTTAGATCCCTGTATCCCACATTGAAGTGCCTGGGTTTGATTGCTGGTTCCGGCTTCCTACAAATGCATTCCTTGGGAAGTAGGCGTAATGGTTCAAGAATTGGGTTCCTTGGTTTGTTTGTTTATTTGACAGAGAGCAATCTTCCGTCCTCCGGCTCACTCCCCAAATGGCTGCAACAGCCAGGGCTGGGCCAGGTGGAAATCAGCAGCCAGAAGCTCATCCTGGTCTTCCGTGTGGGTGGGAGGGGTGTGAGTTCTTGAGGCATTTTCTGGCTTCCCAGGCACATTAGCAGGAAGCTGGATTGGAAGGGGAGCAGCTGGGACTGGAACTGGCACTGATCCAGGATGGCGGCATCGCAAGTGGTGGCTTAACCTGCCGCACTGCAATGCCAGCTCCAAACAGTTGGGCTTCTGTCACCCCCAGGGAGACTTAGATTGAATTCCCAGCTCCCAGCTCAGATCCTGGCCCAGCCTTGGCCCCTGCCATTGCATGCCTTTCTGGAGTGAACCAGTGAATAGGAGCTCTTTATCGCTCAAGGTATTTAAGATTTGTTTATTTGAAAAGCAGAGTGCCAGAGACTGAGAGAAAGAGATCTTTTCCTAACTGGTTGGTTTTGGGACCAGCGTTGTGGAGGAGCAGGTTAGCTGCTGCTTGTGACGCTGGCACTCCATATGGGGAGCGCTGGTTCGAGTCCTGGCTGCTCCACTTCCAGTCCAGCTCTCTGCTATGTGCCAGGGAAGGCAGCAGGTGATGGCCCAAGTACTTGGGTCCTGGCCACCCATGTGGGAGACCAGATGGAATTCCAGGCTCCTGGTTTTGGCCTGAGTGAGTCCCGGCTGTTGCTGCCATTTGGGCAGTGAACCAGTGGGTGGAAGAGCTCTCTTTCTCTCCCTCTCTTTCACTTTGCCTTTCAAATAAATAAATACTTTTTTTTTTTTAAAGATTTATTTATTTGAAAAGCAGAGTTACAGAGAGCCAGAGGCAGAGAGAGAGGGAGAGGGAGAGGTCGAGGTCTTCCATCCGCTGGTTCACTCCCCAGATGGCCACAAAGGTGGGAGTTGTGATGATCCACAAAAGCCAGGAGCTGGGAGCTTCTTCCGGGTCTCCCACATGGGTGCAGGGGCCCAAGGACTTGGGCCATCTTCTATAGCTTTCCCAGGCCATAGCAGAGAGCTGGATTGGAAGTGGAGCAGCTGGGACTCAAACTGGCGCCCATATGGGATGCCGGCACTGCAGGCAGCAGCTTTTTTTCACAGTTGGCACCTGTGAAGCTGCCTGCCCATCACTGCTCTCAGCTGTTTGTCCCCTTGGCACAGAGGCAGAGCCTGAATCCAGATAGAGGGAGTCTGTGGCGCCTGTCATCTGTGACTTGGGTTTGCAGGCTGGGGACCATGGGAAGTGGGAACATCAGAGGGACCCCAGAACTCAGAGCTGTCTGACAGCTAGCTGGCTTTTCCCAGTGGAGGATTTGGCGAGGGAAGGAGGGCCAGTAATTACATGCTGGTGTAATTATGGGAGGTGTGAGAACCGGTTACATGGAGAAAGGGTTAGGTGAGGAGGGAGTTGAAGCTTATTGGCCAATGGGCATTTGGTCTATACCAAAGTCTTTGAGGATGATCTCAAAGGAGAAGACCAGGCACACAGTAAGAACTGTTTGTCCTGCAGGTTGTGGGTTAATTGTTCCCGGCCCTGGGGTGTGTGGAAGGAACATTGATTACAGAGAGCCCCATCGTGAGTCCTTCACATATATTGTGAACAGGGTGGGTCTTCCCAACAATCCTAAGAGGTCAGCAATGGCACTTACTCCATTTAACAGATGGAAAAACTGAGGCCCAAGGAGGGTGAGTCCCAAGGTTACACACATCCAGTGGGTTTCGGAGCTGGGATTCTCATCCACTAAATCTGGAGCCGCCTGCACCCAGAGTTTGGAAGAGTACTTCATGCTTTTGGGTCGTTGAACACGTAACCGATCAGGTTACCTGTCATTTAGCGTCCAGTGGGAGCCAGACCCCCCCCAGTGCTTGCGAGGTGAATGACACCCCCATCCAGCCGGTGAGCAAACCAGGCCTGAAGGGCCTGATCTGGCGCCTGTCCTGGTGAGGACCAGAGTAGGGCCCAGTCCCAGGCACGGCAGCTCCACAGCTTCTGCTCTCGTCACCAGGCTGCCTTTGACTCCCCCGTTCCCCGGAACCTTCCTGCCCTGCTTGTTGGCAGTTTCATGTTTTATCCCGACGTTTCGGGGTGATTAAACTGTTTTATTTTTCCTTTCTGGCAGCTGTATCCTGAGACAAATGAAGAGCTTCCTCCTCTGTGCCCCACCAACCTCTCCTTTTATGATGTTGTTTATGGTTGGGACTAATGGACCCATTAATCTCCCTGCTGGTTGAAGGGGAAACTTCTCGAGGCCTTTTTTTGGTCAGCAATTTTCTGCTGCCCTGTTGAACAGGAAAGAATCCAGTGAATGAAGTAGATGGGTGTGATTAATTCTGCTGTGTGTGTCTGGGTAGTCGAGGTTTGGGAGGTGGAATGTGGTAGCGAACGTGGGGGAACGCTGCGCGCGTCAGAAAGGTAGGGAGAAGCCATACAGGAGACGGTGACGCCGTCTGTTCAGGTTTTCTTTAAAAATAAGACTCAGAGGGGCCGGCGCCGCGGCTCAATGGGCTAATCCTCCGCCTGCGGCACCGGCACACTGGGTTCTAGTCCCGGTCAGGGTGCCGGTTCTGTCCCAGTTGCTCCTCTTCCAGTCTAGATCTCTGCTGTGGCCCGGGAAGGCAGTGGAGGATGGCCCAAGTGCTTGGGCCCTGCACCCGCATGGGAGACCAGGAGGAAGCACCTGGCTCCTGGCTTCGGATCAGCGCAGTGCTGGCCGTAGCGGCCATTTGGGGGTGAACCAATGGAAAAAAGAAAGACCTATCTCTCTGTCTCTCTCACTGTCTAACTCTGCCTGTCAAAAAAAAAAAAAAAAAAAGACTCAGAGGAGGCTGGCATTGTGGTGTGGCAAGTTAAGCTGCTATTTGGGATGTCGACATCCCATGTCTGAGCGCTGGTTTGAGTCTCCACTGCTCTACTTCTGATTCAGTTCCCTCTTAGTGTGCTGGGAGGCACCAGATGGTGCCCCAAGTCCTTCAGCCCCTGCTGCCCACGTGGGAGACTGGGATGAAGCTCCTGGCTCCGGCTTCTGCCTGCAGTTCCAGCTCTGGGTGTTGTAGCAATTTGGGGAGTGAACCAGCAGATAGAAGATCTCTCTCTTTCTCTGTCTGCCACTCTGCCTTTCAAATTAAATAAATAATCTTCTAAAAATGTTTTTTTTTTTTTTAATAAAAAGATAAGACTCAGAGGATCTGTTTACTTATTTCCTTGGTAAAACAAGATCTACTTGCCTGAAGTTGAGTTTTGTTATGTTCTTGGAGGAGAAAACCCAAACACCAAAGCTAATTCGCATGTTCATATCTAAGAAAGTGACTTCCTTGCGTGGGCTGACAGGCGTGCGTGATATTCCCTGCTAATTCAGGTTAAAAGGGCACACAGATTGATGGTGGTGTTATCTCTGTGCTAAATATATTAATATATATTACTAATTACACTATGATTATTAATTATGTTAATATACCATATATGACAATATCATGATTTATAATTCTATAAATTTATAATTACTAAATTTATAGTTATGTAATTTTATAATATTAATGTATGTCATATATTGTATATATTGTTAACCCTGCTGTGCTAAATCTGAGCTAGTATTTTACACATAGTATTGTATTTTTAAACCTCAGGGGTGGGCACATGGTGCAGTGTTAACTTGCTGCTTGGGGTGCCCAAATCCCATTTTCATGTGCCTGGGTCAAGTCCTGGCTACTCTGCTTCCAGTCCAGTTTCCTGCCAGTGTGCACCCTGGGAGACAGTAGGTGAGGGTCCCTGCCACCCATGTGGGAGATCCTGATGGAGTTCTGAGCTTCTGGCTTTGGCCTGGCCCAGTTTCTGCTGTTGCAAAGGCACTTTGGGAGTGAACCAGCAGAGGCAAGATCTCTATCTCTCTGCCTTTCAAAAAAAGAAGATTAAAAAGAAAGTGAGGAGAAAGCAGCCCCCTGCCCAGCGTGGAGCGAGAACTCTTATCCCTCCCTGACAGCTGTTGAAACCAAAGTGGGAGAGATCAGGTCACCGCCTGTGCCCACAGAGCTGCTACCTGGTGACACTGGGCTCTGAGCCGAGTGTTGGACTCCAGTTAGCACTTCGACCCACAGTGATGAGAGCGTGCAGGTGCCAGAGCAGACGCCGGGATTGATAGCAGCATTCAGGAAACTTCCAGAAAGAAGGGAAGCTCAGGCTAGGGTTTGCATGTCTATGGGCACCTTCTAACCTTTCTTACTTAACTGGCTTTTTTTTTTTTGACAGGCAGAGTGGACAGTGAGAAAGAGACAGAGAGAAAGGTCTTCCTTTGCCGTTGGTTCACCCTCCAATGGCCACCGCGGCCGGCGCGCTGCGGCCGGCGCCCCGCGCTGATCTGAAGGCAGGAGCAGGTGCTTTTTCCTGGTCTCCCATGGGGTGCAGGGTCCAAGGACTTGGGCCATCCTCCACTGCCTTCCTGGGCCACAGCAGAGAGCTGGCCTGGAAGAGGGGCAGCCGGGACAGAATCCGGCGCCCCGACCAGAACTAGAACCCGGTGTGCCGGTGCTGCAGGCAGAGGATTAGCCTAGTGAGCCGCGGCGCCGGCCACTTAATTGGCTTTTAAAGATAGATGCTTTTTTTTTTTTTTTTTTTTTTTAAAAAGGCAGAGTAACAGGGAGAGAGAGAGAGAGAGAGAGAGATTGCACTTCCATCTGCAGGTTCAATCTTCAAATGCCCATAACAGCCAGGGCTGGGCCAGGCCACAGCCAGCAGGTAGGAACCCAAGCACTTGGTCCAGCAGCTGCTGCCTCCCAGGGGCATTAGCAGGACATGGGATGGGAAGCAGAGGAGCTGGGAGTCAAGCCAGCACTCTGACACGGGATGTGGGCCCACCACGCCTGGCCCTTTAATTGCATATCTTCAGTTGCTGACTGTGCAGCTGCAGTGTTCTGACATAGGCAATTCAATAACATGATGTAAACATGCAGAATTACATATTACTACAGATAGCAGGAGAAGGACCTTAATAAAGCAGGGCTGCCTATCGGCCAAATCTGGCGCATCACCTGATTTTTTTTTTTTTTCATGGCCTGCTAGCTAATAGTGGCTTTCATATTTTTAAAAAAAATTTTGGTTGAAAAACCAAAAATACTTTGTGACGTGGAAATTAAATGAAACAACTTTCAGGGTCTGTGAATAAAGTTTTATTGAAACACTGCCATGCCCATTCACTTATTTATGGCCGTTAGAATGGCAGGGTTGAGGAGTTGCTTTAGAAAGGGGATGGCCTGGGACAGTGCTTGGTTAAGTTGCTGCTTGGGATGGTTGCACCCCGTATCAGAGCGCCTGGGTTCAAGTCCCGGCTCTGCTTCTAGTTCCAGCATCCTGTTGATGTGCACCCTTACAGGCAGCGGGTGGTGGGCCAAGTACTTGGGAGACCCAGGTTTTTTATGGGCTCTTCTTGGCTTTGGTCTGACTTAGTCTCTGGTGTTGACAGGCATTTCGGGAGTGAACCAGCTGATCGAAGATCTCTGTCCACCTTTTAAATAAGTAAATTTTAGAAAAAGGAAAGAGTATGGCTTGCGAAGCCTGTATAATATTTGCTATCTGCCTCTATACAGAAAAAAGTTGCTGACCTCTGCATTAAGATTTACGATTGCCTCAAATGCCCCTCGTCGGCCCTAATACGTATTTCTTGGGAGAAGATGTAAAGGAAATACATGAGTATGAGTCTGTAATTTAAAACTGGTTATTACCATTTCTGCCATTTGCTCTACATTCATTTATAAGAAAGCGAATAAAACGTTAGTGTTCCTTATGCCCCTGTCGGAGTCTCTCCCGGCTTCCTTCTTCGTGGCAGGCTCATGAGTTCAGGGTGCAGTCATTCCCTTTGACTTATTAAACAAGTCGGATGTAAGCTTGGGTCTTGGGCAACACATCCTCAGAGGGTTGTAAAATACACACGAGCAGGGGCCCGGCCTTGTGGTGCAGTGGGTTAAGCCCCTGCCTGCGATGCCAGCCTCCCACATGGGTGCTGGTTCAGGTGCAGGCTGCTCCAGCTCTCTGCTAATGGCCTGGAAAAACAGCGGGAGGGGTCAGCTGCTTGGACCCCTGCACCCACGTGTGAGACCTGGATAAAGCTCCTGGCTCCATTGCAGCCACTTGGGGAGTGAACCGACGTGCGGAAGATTCTCTCGGGGTGTGCGTGTGTGTGCCTGCCTCTCTGTAACTCTGCTTTTCAAATAAATAAATTACTTAAAAAAAAAAAAAAAAAAAAAGCTGCCCACAGGTTGCGCAGCGCCCGGTGCTCCGCACGCAGCTCTTCCCTCCACGCGAGGCTCTGGGAGTTCCTGGTGTTGGACAAACAGCGGTAACGCACTCCCTTCCACGAGGGTGGAGCAGACCACGCGAGGAGTGGAACAGGTTTTGTGTCTCCGCTCCGCCGTCGGGCATCGCAGAGGGCCTTCCCATCTTCTGCCCAGGGACGTCGGAAAGTGTGGTGGGGGGGCATCGCCCCGGAATCCACAGGAGCCGGCCGGGGATCCGCCCAGCGCGCGAGGAGCCTGCGAAGCTGGGGGCCTCCCCCAGCTCCCCAGTCCGAGGGGCTGCACGGCAGGGCCGGGAGGAGCGGCCTGGGGTCGCTGTCCGCCCGGGGCAGGTCGCCGGACGCCCCCGGGGCCGCGCGTCACACAACTTGTGCGCTCTGGTCCGGCTCCCCGCTCCGCCCCTGGCGACACCGTTACGCAGCCTGGCCAAGCTTCTGCCAAAGTCAGAACTCGGCGGCTTCCGGGCAGTCTGCCGCATCCAGGGGGGTGGGGGTGGCAGACGCGCTCCTTCCGCAGCCTCCGGGGCCGGCCCTGCGCGCGGCGGGTCGGTCGCGAACGCGGGTGGGGGGGGGACCCAAAACCTGGGGCGGGACTTGGGGCTCCCCGCCGGCCCAGGGAACTTTCCGAGACTCAGGCGCCGCCCTGCGTGTGGCTAAAACAAAGCGAGCGCCGCCCGCCCGCCCGCGCAGGAGCACCCGGCAGGTGCGCGCCGAGAGCCGCGGGACGGGCGGGTGCGAAGCGCAGCGCGGCCTCCGGCACTCCGGCGCCCGCCCCGGGCCCGCGGCCGCGCCTCACTTCCCCTGCCCGCCCCTGCGCCTCGGCCGCGGCTCCGTCGCGCCGGCGCCCGCTTCCCCTCCCCGCCCCGGCGCGGGGCCGAGCCGGCGGGGGCGCGCAGGGAGCGGCGCGTGGCGGGCTCGGGCGGTGCCGCGCCCGGGCTGCCAGCGGCCGCGGCCAATCCCCGCGCAGCCCGAGGCGGCGCCGCGCGCGAGCCGGGCCCCGCGGCTCCTCCCGCCCCCGCCCGCAGCGCGGAGAGCCGCGCGCGGCCGCCGAGCGAGCCCCGCCGAGCGGAGCCGGGGGCGCAGCGCGCGGAGCCCAGGTGAGCGGGCGGGAGCCGGGCGGGGGCCGGGGCCGCCGCCGCAGCCCCCGGGCGCCGTCGCCCTCTGCAGGCGAGGGGGCCGCCGCTGGGGTTGCAGACGGAGCCCCGGGGCCGGCCCGGGGTTCCCTCCGCGGAGGGGACCCCACGTGCAGCACCCCGCGCCCCGCCACGTGGAGGGATGCGGCCCCCCGCGCCCCTTCCCCGCGTCCTCCTCGGGGCCTCGGGGTGGCCTCGGCGGCTGGGCCGCTGCCGGCCTGGCTGGCGGGGGCCGGGCGCAGAGTTTGGACCGGGTGTCACGGGCGGCGGGGGCGGTGGAGGGTCTCGGAGGCGGCGTAGGCCCAGCCCCCTCGCGTCTGTCAGGCGGGGGAACTTGGAGCGCGCGGGGGAGGTGGGGCCCGCGGACTTGGCGCGTCCCCTCGCGCGTTGGTCTGGGGCAAACCCAGGCCCCGGCCGCTCGGACGCCGGGTGGCAGGACCGCAGAGCAGCGCGGGTGGGGACCTCGGCCGCTTCGCAGGGCAGCGCCGCCGCGGCCAGCCCGAAGCCTTGGTCCCTTTGACCTGAATTTGCCTGGGCTGCGGCAGGAGGGGATGCGGAGAGGAGCCTCACCCTGGCACCTGGCGCCTGACTCCGGGGTGCTGGGCCCAGCCCCTCTCGGCGCTGGGTCCTGGGCCCCGGGGCGCCGCCCGGCTTGGGCAGCGGGGTGTTGCCCAGCGCTGCCCGCTGGCTGCTCGCGCCCAGCGCCCAGCCTCTCCGCGGTGGAGGCCGAGGGATGGAGCTTGGGTGGGGACTTGTCAGTGCAGCCGCGAGACGGGGGCGCCCCGGGCTCGGGTGGGACGCGCGGCGGCCGCCTCCCTAGGGGCAACTTTGGCCCTTCCGCTGAGACAGCCCGGTCCCGGGTCCCAGCCGCCCTGGCATGGGAACTTGAGGTGCCTTGGAGCTGCGTGGTGTTTACCACTGCCCCGCCGCTGGCTCTGCCTCGGGAGGAGGGGGCGGCGCGCCCTGGGTCCCCCGGGCTCCTTTGTTCCTTGAAGAGGCGGGGGTCTGCCTGGGGAGCTCCAGCCGCCTCACCAAAAAACACACCTTGGGAGTAAACTGTGCCTGCTGGCAGACGCAGCGTCAGATGGCTGCGCCCAGCCCCTTCCTGTAGGAGTGCAGGCGGCGGTGATGAGGGTGCTCGCCGCATTTTTGTAATGAAGGGTAAGAGGCGTCATTGGGTGAGCTCCTAACTTGGGCAATAATAACGTTAATAACGGCACTTACTCCTGCTCCGCCCCCAGGCTGTGCTGCGTGGTGCGAGCATCATCTCACTTAACGCCTACCGGAGCCTGAGCCGACCGGGAGGGGATGGGGGACGGCACTCTTGGCGGCTAGGAGACGGGCTCAGAGAGCTTGAGTGACTTTCCCGGGGTCGCACAGCCGACGTGGTTGTGGCGGGTCCGAGAGCCTTGTTGGCTTCACCGCCGGTGCTGGAGGCTTGCAAGGCTGCCGGCAGCTTCCTGGTTGTCTCCTAGGGGCACAGAGCTCAGCGGGCCCTTTGCAGGTGTCAGGAGCCAATGTGTCCCCTAATACCTAGGCTGTTGTTCTCGGCAGCGGCTGTCCCCCACCCACCCAGGAGCGTTCGGACAATGTGGGGGCAGCTTCTGGTGCCTGGGTGGTGCTGAGCGCCCTGGCTTGTGGTGGGCAGGAGCTGGGGCTGCTCTTAAGCATGCCGGTGCCGGTGCCGGGCCGTGCAGAGTTGCCACATCCCACATCCCCGCCAGGAAGTACCACCAGGGATAAAAGTTGTGGGAACGGAGGGAGCAGAGGACCTTGGAAGTTCTGGGGAAATCCCTTCCTTTGGGAGTAAATCCCGGATGCTTCCTGAAGGAGGTGTTGCTTGTGCTGGGCCTTGGTGGTGGGCTGGATGGGAGGGGTAGGGGATGGGGGGACTAAGCCTGGATGGGAGATGCCCCCGTGAGGGGTGGTGAGGGACGGTTGGGGCGGGGGCACGCCTGCTTCCAGGACGTTTCGGCTCAGATTTTAACCTGGACCAGAGCCGACCTTCCCCTGCTGCGACCCCATATCACGGAAGGGCTTGGAGAGGCTGCCTCCCCTCCGAGCTGCTGCCCGAGAGAAGCGGGCAGATCCGGTTTCTGAGCAGAGCACTGCCCACCTTCCGCTGAGGCACGGGGCCTGGTCCTGTTTTCCCACCAGCGGCTCCCCTTCGGACGGGGCTGTGGGGTCGGCTGTGCTGGCTTCGCCCTCCCGTCCGTGGGGCTCTGCTGGAACTGGCCTTTCTTCTCTCCTCTGTGCTTTTAGCTTACTCAGTTGTTAATGGGAATTCACTCGCGCTTATAAAATTCGCGTAACACAAACCTGGACATCTGACACTTCATTTATTGAAAGGGAGAGAGACGGAGCTTGCATCTACTGATTCACTCCCCAAACCCTGCAGAAACTGGGGCTGGGCCAGGCCAAAGCCAGGAGCCAGGAGCTCCGTCCGGGTCTCCCACGTGGGTGGCAGGGGCCCAAGCACCGAAGCCATCACGGCCACCTCCCTGGTGTCCATCAGCGGGAAGCCGGGGTGGAAGTGGAGCCAGGAGCTTGCTTAACTGTTTTAAAGTGAGTGATGGAGCCTCACTTAGCACAGTCCCAGAGCTGTGCAACCGGCTTTATCCGGTTCCAGAGCGTTTTCATCAGCCCCCGGTGAAGTCCTGTACCCACGAAGCGGTCACTCCTGGTTCCTGACACCCCTGCTCGCAGCCCCTGGCCGTCAGGAATCTGCTGTCCCTACATTTACTTGTTCTGGAACTTTCCCATTAGTGGACTCGTACGCTGTGTGGCTTTTTTTTTTTTTTTAAAGATTTATTTTATTTATTTGAATTTATTTGAGGGAGAGACTGGTCTTCCATCTGCTGGTTCACTCCCCAAATGGCTGCAACAGCTGGGGCTGGGCCAGGCCAAAGCCAGGATCCAGGAGCTTCATCTGGGACTCCCAGCTGGGTGCAGGGTCCCAAGCACTTGGTCCATCCTCCACCACTCTCCCAGGCACATTAGCAGGGAGCTGGACTGGAAGTGGAGCTGCTGGGACTCAAACTGGGTGTGCATATGGGATGCTGGTGTTGCGGGCAGCAGCCACAGCGCCGGCCCCCACCGTGTGACCTTTCGTCTGCATTCGTCCACCTAGCGTGGTGTCCTCAAGGTTGATCCGTGCCGTAGTGTGTCGGGCTTTATGCCCTTCCACGGCTGAGCGGTGCTCTCTGGCCTGGGCCGTCCACATTTTGTTTATCCATTCACCTGTTGCTGGATATTTGGGTTCTTTCCATCGTGCGGGCCTCTGAAGGCCACGTCCTCCATTCCTGTGTCCTTGAAGCCCCTTCGTGAATAATCTCTGAGTGTAAGCCGTGATCTTACCACCCCAGCTGCAGGGAGAAGGCGGTGCAAGAAGGGTTTTCTGACATCAGTCGGGGCCCAGCCTCCCAGAACAGGGCTTTGGGACCACCTTTAATTTCCCCCATGCCTGCCTCTCCCCCCCAGCCTGCTGCCTCCAGGGTCAGCTCCTGGTCTAGGTGTCACTCACTTCCATTCTTTGCAGTCCTGTTGATTTGTTAAATGTAGATCTTCATGTACTTTTATTTTATTTTATTTTTTTAGATTTATTTATTTATTTGAGAGGCAGTGTTACAGATATAGAGACAGAGAGAGAGGTCTTCCATCCACTGTTCACTCCCCAAATGGCCACAATGGCTGGAGCTAGGCTGATCTGGAGCCAGGAACTTCGTCCAGGTCTCTCAATTGGGTGGGTGCAGGGGCCCAAGCACTTGGGCCATCTTCCACTGCTTTCCCAGGCCACAGCAGAGAGCTGGTTTGGAAGTGGAGCAGCTGGGTCTCAAACCTGTGCCCATATGGATGCCGGTTCCAGGTGGAAACTCAACCTAAAATGCCACAGCACTGGCCTCCCCGACATGCTTTTTATTGGTGTAAATTTTGTGAGACTATTTCCAGGGAAGTAAATCCAAGAAGTATAGAAAAGCTCACCAGACGGTGCCACAGCCCTGTGGCCACACTTGGGGTCAGCCCAGTCCTGTGCCAGGGTGCAGAGCACCGACGGGGAGCCGAGCTGTGAGCGGCGCCATTTGGCAGGTGAGAAAGTCGAGGCTCTGGGTCTCCTGGGCCCTGTGTGGTTTCTCTCCGCGTGCGCCTCCCCCGCCTCTTTGGGCCAGAAGTGTTGCCATTTTCCCGCGGGCTGGCGTCCACCTTCTTCGGGAGACATCTTCCAAGAGTTTGACTCTGAGAAATAACATTTGAATGATTATTTTTCCCCTGGCTCCCACATTCCCTGCCAGGGATGTTTGCGATCAAGATGAGGAAGGGATTATTTTAGCTGCCAGTGTTTCCCGGCTCAGTCCTGTTTGTTGTGTTGCCACTGATTTTTTTTTTTTTTTCCCAATTACGAAACATTTTAAGCAAAGAGAGAGCAAAGAGAGTTTTCCAGACTGGCTTGTTTTTGTTGAAGGGCTGGAAGGGAGCCTGGGAGGGGCCAGTGGCAGGGCAGGGCGCGCGTGGTACTCAGCCTTGGCTCTGGGAGCTCCGTGCCTCACTCAGCTCTCTTTTTGGGGGTACTGGTGACTGGCCCTGCCCTGGGGACCTGAGGAATTCTGGTCCCGGTCCTGGTCCCCAAGGAGTTCCCAGGTCTCTGAAGTGTCGGGAGCCTTTTGTGTAGTTTCCTTTTGCAAAGAAGAGAAAGAAAATGAGAAGATGCTGTCTTGCCCCCACCCCCGCCTCCCCCCACCCCGAGAGCTGCAGAGCAACTATTTTTATGTTGTCTCTTTTTATCCCTGTGGCTTCTGTAAATAGTGGAGAGGTGGCAGTTGCTGAGATAAAAATGCTAATTCCAACCTGGAGGGGGAGATGTGGGGTCCTCTGGGGAGCAGAGGGGCTCAGAGATGAGGCGTGGGGAGCGGGTGGTGTGGAGGGGCGGGAAGGGGACCAGTGCCCCTTTGGGGTTTTTTAAGTGCGTTGGGGCATTGCCTTCCAGGCCTCTGGAGAGGAAAATTGTATTTAGGTTGATCCCAGTTTTCTTGCTCTCTGGGTCCGAGTATGGGAGACAGGGTGGGCTCTGCAGAACTGGCCCCTGGTGCCCTCCTTGTCTCTGTGCTAGGGCTGTTTGAGGCGGGGAAAAGAGGGAGAGGAGCCGGGGGCTGGGGGGTGGGCAAGGCAGAGGGTCCCTGGGGTCCAGGCTGGGCCTCCCCATCTCTGACTTGCCGGGCTGTGGAATGTTGGGCTGAGGGTCTTTCTTTTTCTTTTCATTACAAATTGAATTTCCACTTCTTTGCCCACTTCTTCCGTTGCTTCAGTGAAAGCTTGGGAGGGGTTCATTCGAAGAAGCAGAAATAAGCCAATTCCAGCCTAATACCCGGCCCCTAACACACACCCACCCTCACACACCACACATTCGTCTTCCCTCGTCTCTCAGGCTGCCACCGCCTGCCTGGCTTTCGATGTCTGGCTGTAGGAAGGGCCATTGTCTGTTCCTTTTTTAAAAATATTTTATTGCCTGGCGCCGTGGCTTAACAGGCTAATCCTCCGCCTTGCGGCACCAGCACACCAGGTTCTAGTCCCGGTTGGGGTGCCGGATTCTATCCCGGTTGCCCCTCTTCCAGGCCAGCTCTCTGCTATGGCCCGGGAGTGCAGTGGAGGATGGCCCAAGTGCTTGGGCCCTGCACCCGCATGGAAGACCAGGAGAAGTACCTGGCTCCTGGCTTCGGATCAGCAAGATGTGTCGGCCGCAGCGGCCATTGGAGGGTGAACCAACGGCAAAAAGGAAGACCTTTCTCTCTCTCTCTCTCACTATCCACTCTGCCTGTCAAAAAAAAAAAAGAAAAGAAAAGAAAAGAAAAGAAATAAAAAAGACTTTAAAAAATATTTTATTTATTTTTATTTGAAAGGCAGAGTTCCAGAGGGAGAATTCCATCTGCTGGTTCACTACCTAAATGGCCACGGTGGTTGGGACTGGGCCAGGCTGAAGTCAGAGCAGCCGAACTTGAACCTGAACTCACAGGGGATGGCAGCATTGCAGGCAGCAGCTTAAGCTGCTGGGCCAGCAGTGCCGGCCCCCGGGGCCATCCTTTCGACCCCATAGGAGCTGCGAAGGGCTCTTGGGCGGTTTAGGGGTTTACGTTGGTGAGTGGTGAGGGCAGGGCACGATGGCTCTGCCGGGCTGCCGCGCCAAGGTCATCTTCCTCCCGCGGGTCTCAGCGACTTTGTCTGCAGCCTTGAGCGCGCGGATGGCGAGAAGCGCGAGAGTGCGCACAGATCATGACAGCACACATGAGCGAGCACGCAGAGCTGTGTGCACGTGGGTGGAGGGGGAGATAAAAGGGGCGAGTTGGCGTGGAGACGAGAGATGAGAAGTTGTGAGATGAGATACAGCCAGCTGCAGGGCTTCAGCTCAGCAGCTGCCGGAAGTCCTTTTGGGGCGTCTCTCTGGTGAGCGTGCACACCTGTGCCCTCCCACAGCTCGCTGTCGGCCGGGGGATCGTGGGCGACTCAGGTCTCTGTGCCTCAGCTTCCTTGCTGGCAAACAGGGTCGGTAGCAGTACTGTTGTGTGACAATTATTGTCATCCTTTACTTAAGGGGAAGAGAGACAGAGGTCCCACCTGTTGTGGCCCACTCTCCCCATGCTCATTGAGGCTGGGGCTCCAAACCTGGGAGCCAGGAACTCAATCCAGGTCTCCCACGTGCACCTGTGACTTGAGCCATCACCTGCTGCCTCCTGGGGTTTGCATCAGCAGGAAGCTGAAATCAGGAGCCAGGCACTCAGATGTAGCACGTGGGCGTCCTGACGGACAGGCCTAGCGCCCGCCCCCTTTGTAACAATGAAGGGAGTTGACACAGGCTTAGAATAACCCCGAGTCCCGGACAGGGCCGGCCACACCTGTTCTCTCCTGCAGCTCCCGAGGTTGCTGCTGCAGCGACGCCCCCCTCGTGATGAACGTACCGCTCACGTTCTGCCCCTCGCCCTGTTCCTCAGGCCTCCCCTGCCCTCCCAGTCCTTTGGAAGTAGGGGTGCCACCTGACTGTCAAGGTGAAGGCTGTGGAGGTTGCCAGGCAACCGGTGGCTGCACTGCAGCTTGGCCTGGCCGGTGTGTGGGGGGGAAACATGTGCAGGAAGCCCGGAGGAGAAGTTTTGCTGGCACTTAGCTTTGTGCCGCTAGTCGTGGTGAATGACAAAACCAATCACAAACTGGCTTTCGCGAAAGCAGGAATTCATAAACAAGCTTCTGGGGAACGTGGGCTTCAGGTGTGTCTGGATCCAGGTGCCCACACACTGTTCCCGGCTTCACTTCCTCCGTCCGTTGCCACTTTGGTCATTCGGAGGTGGGGATCTCCCCAGCCCCTGCTGACTCTGTGAGTGTGTCCTCAGAGTTCCAAGGTCAACAGAAACGTTGACATTCTTTCCCAACACATCTCCCCCAAAATCCCAGAATAAACAAGACCCACTGCACTGACCTGGGTCACATGTGTACTTTGGAATCGACCATGAGACCAGAGCACTTGATGCCCAGTTGGCCAGGACTGGGTCATGCGAATCGCTGAAGCTGATGGTAGGGTTGGCGTCACGGGGCCACTGCTCACGTGGACGAACGGGCTCCCGGACGTCAATTGGCCTGCTGTTATCAGCCCAGAGGAATGTTGATTCTAGGCTGGCTCACGAAAGCTGCTGACCTTCTGCGTGGCCTCGGGATGGGTGAAATAAACAATGACCTCCAGCCAATATTTATCGAGTGGCAACAGTGTCCTAGAAAATTCTAGGCCTTGGCGCTCAGAGCAGCAAGCAGGGAAAGTGGGGCCTCATTCTGTTGAGCCCGGCTCCTGTGCATTTCCTGTCCGAGCCCTCTGAGCTGCTGCATCCGCGCTCCCCGCTCTCGCGCACAGGCCGAGGTCCCAGGTAGCAGACGAGAGAGGGTGCTCCCCTGTGATGGGGGTGTGGGTGCGGCCAGGGGTGTGGCCTGTGCTGGGCTTGGCCTGCCGTTGTTAGCCCCCTCCCGAAGCACTCAGGCCGGTTTTAGCTCTGCCTGGAACTGCCGTGTGGCTTTGGATAAATCAGTAGGTCTTGCTCCATTTTCTCCTAGGTGGAATGAAACGTGTGGAGCAGGTGGCCATGGATGGGTGCCCCTTCCAGCACTGACACCCAGTGACTCTCAAGGCAGGCGCCGCATATTCAGATCCGTGACAGGGTGGGGTGGGTCAGGAGATGTGGGGAAGGGAATACGGCGGTCAGCCTGGCCTCCGCGCTGGGGAGGCACTGGGGCAGTGGTGAGGACTGTGGTGTGCCAGCTGGTGTGTCCCTTGCCCAGGATAGAATTCGGGCCCAGTGCTATTTGGGTGTCCCAATTTTTCAGGAAATTCTGATTCGTGTTTGAAATCCAGCTCTGAAATGTTGGCATCTTCTTGAAATAGTTTTGAACGTCATGCAGGCCAAACAGAACACGTCAGGGGCCAGATGTTGCCCGAGACTCGCCATTTGCAACCTCTGGCTCTGGGGACAGCGGCGGGCATGGCATCTATAGACTCTGAAGCTGGAACTACCTCTCCTGCCTTTGTCCCGGGACCCCCAGACTGCAAAGTGCTCAAGGAGACCCAGTTGTAGAAGCTGGTGTCTCTGGATCTCACAGGACTCCTTCCTGGACCCAGACCCCAAGCCCAGGGTGCTGAGCCCGCCTGGCCTCCCAGGGCAGCCAGCCTCTCTGAGCCTCGTCGGCGGGCAGGTGCCAGATTACTGTCCTAGGGTGCAGAAGCCGTTTCTCTCGCAGCCCCCAGCTCCATTGTCGGCAGGGCTGTTCCTGGGGGGGGGGGGCCCTGATGGGGCTTCTGACCCAGGCCCCTCTCCTCGCCTTTGGGGGCTGCCTGTGACCTTGGCTGTCCTTGGCTTGTAGAAGCGTGGCCTCCTCTCTGCCCCTGCCGTCACTCTCCCCATGTGCATGTCTGGATCTGTGTCCCAATTTCCCCTTTTTTGTGAGAACACCGGGTACCTGCATCAGGGCTCATTCTAATGACCTCATTTTAACATAGTCACCTCTTCAGAGACCTGCCTCCAAATGCAACTGCGCTCGGAGGGGCCGAGGGCTGGGACCCCAGCGTGTCTGTGGGGCAGACGGACACAGTTCAGCCCATAGCAGAGTCTGGAGGGTCCCTGTCACTTTGCCCTGGGACATCTCTCCCCTCCTCGCCAGCTTTCTTTTTGGACAGGCAGAGTGGATAGTGAGAGAGAGACAGAGAGAAGGGTCTTCCTTTTTGCCGTTGGTTCACCCTCCAATGGCCGCTGCGGCCGGCGCATCTCGCTGATCCGAAGCCAGGAGCCAGGTGCTTTTCCTGGTCTCCCATGCGGGTGCAGGGCCCAAGCACTTGGGCCATCCTCCACTGCCTTCCCGGGCCATAGCAGAGAGCTGGCCCGGAAGAGGGGCAACCGGGATAGAATCCGGCGCCCCAACCGGGACTAGAACCCGGTGTGCCGACGCCGCAAGGCGGAGGATTAGCCTGTTAAGCCACGGCGCCGGCCTCCTCGCCAGCTTTCTACAAAGCTCTGGCTCCCCAGCCACCCCTCCCCAACCTCATTCAGCTTCATGGGCCCCAGGCCTGGGGTCTATTTCCTGTTCCCTCGACTCTCCCAGTCCTTGCATGTGGCAGGGCCTCCTCACGCTGTTTGCTCTGCCTGCACCAAGTCCCTGCCCCCTGGCACCTGACACTGTGCTGGTCTCAGCCGAAGTGCATCTTCCCCCGCAGAGCCCTCCCTGGTGCTCCCCCTGTCTTAGCTGTGTGGCTGCCTCTTGGGCTGTTGGCTCCCAGGGCTGCGACCACGTCTGTGCTCTTTATCGTGCACGGCTGCTTGTGGAATGAGTTTCCTCAGGCCTTCCTTGGGCCACAGGCTCCCCACGGGAGAGTGGATGAGACTGGCCCCGGCTCATCAGCCCGGCGAGGACGCCGTCCCTGCCCTTGGCACGATCCTTGGAACCATTGTGGGCCCCTCTGGTGTCCTGCGGGGCCCAGGACCTCAGGGTCCATGCAGGGTGTGTCTCAGGGCTGGGGCACCTGCCTGGTGCTCCCGCTGCCCCCACCCCCACCCCCCGCCCTGCACTGCAGCTCCTGGGGGCTCTGCCAGGAGCTCCTGTGTGTGTGATGGGTAGCAGGTGTGAGTCTGGAAACAGCTCCCGGAAAAGGGAAGCGCATTTCCTGAGGCCTGGCCTTGCCCTTCATCCTGGCTGGGTTCCCAGGTCCCTCTGCTCCGGGCTGGGTCTGGTGGCTCACGCAGAGCTGCCTGCCGTGGGAGGGACAGGGCATGCGAGGAGACCCAGGGCCCGGCCAGGAGGCACAGGCATGAGGGCTCTTGGCCTTTTTGTCCAACTCAGGCAGCTTGGCAGAAAGGCCCTTGTGCTGTGGACCCCCAAAATCACTCGTGTCACTCACTGGCCGCCCCTCGCAGAGGGCCCTCCCGGCCTCGAGGGTTGGATGGGCAGGCAGAGCACTCAGCTCTGTGCCTGCTGCCAAATGTGCTCAGATGAGTGTCTGCTGTCGCTGTCTTCAAGCTGCGTGCGATTTTTGTCCCCCTGGGGAGAGTGTTGGGAGCGGTCATCATATCCTTACAGGGTCTGGGACCCCACAGCTGTTCAGAGCAGTGGCCTCGTCTCTGTAGGGGCAGCGAGGGACACACTCATTGGGACACACCTCCTGGCCGGGCCTGAGGCCTGGCTTTACCTGCTCCCGACCTCATCTGAGCCCGCTCCTGCCTCCTCCTGCGGACCTCCGAGGCCGCCGGGGAGGCGCTGGCCAGACACCGCCTGGCCAAGGAGACTGATTAAAAGCAGCTTGGCTGGGGCGGGTGGCGCGCTGTCCTTGGCCTGGAGTGCAGATCGATAAGCCATTGTTTTTCTGTTGGCGAGAAGCAAAGAATTCTCCAGTGACTTTCCCAGTGCTGCCAAGCCGCGTTTTCTTTTCAGGAACCCTCGTAGCCCGGTCGGAGGCGGCTCTGGTGCTGGGCCTGGTCCCCCGCCCTGGGGGAGGCCGGCCCACCCAGCCAGGAATGTGCGCCGTACACTGGCCAGCCGCTGGGACATCAGTGCCTCCCGGGAACATTCTGGAACACAGCCTGGCTGGCCATGGGCACTCAGCAGGTGTTTGCTGGAAGAATACCTTTTTCAGCATTTAGCCAAGGGGGAGACAGGATTCCCATGACTTCGGGCTGGCACCACTTTGTACAGAAGGTAGTGCTGAGGCTGGGAGAAGCCAAGGCACTTGTCCAAGGCACGCCAGGATGAGCCCCGGCTGTTGAACTGGATTTATGGCAGAGGACCGGCAGCTGGAGCCAGAGAACGTCAGACTTCATTGTGCTTTTTCACTGGTAGGCCAGCTAAGACAAGGACACCATTATCTTGAGATAGAAGAATAGGGGATAGGACCAACTGCTCCATCCCCATACCTTGTATTTTTTTTTTTTTTAAAGAAGATTTATTTATTTGAAAGGCAGAGTTTCAGAGAGAGAGGGAGGGAGGGAGAGAGTGATCTTTTCTGCTGGTTCACTCCCCAAATAGCTGCAATGGCCAGGGCTGGTCCAGGCCAAAGCCAGGAGCCTGGAACTCCATCTGGGCATCTCACATGGATGGCAGAGGCCCAGGCACTTGAGCCACCCTCTGATGTTTTCCCAGGAGCATTAGCAGGGAGCTGGATTGGAAGTGGAGCCACCAGGACTCAAACTCCTGCTCATAGGGATGCTGGTGTCTTAGGTGGTGGCTCAACCCTCTGGACCACGATGCTAGCCTCCCCCACCTCTTGCCCAACACGATCCTGTAGTATTCTAGGCCTTGTCACTGTAAACTTCGGTTATTTTATTTCTTTCAAAAATTCATTTTTGGGGATTGGCCCCTGGTTCCTGGCTTTGAGTTGGTACAGTCCAGGTCATCGTAGCCATCTGGGGAGTGAACCAGCAGATGAAAGACCTCGCTGTCTCTTCCTTCCTTCTGTAACTCTGCCTTTCAAATAAATAAATAAAATTTTAAAAAATTCGTTTTTGGGAGTCAGTGGTGTAGCACAGCAGGTTAAGCCAGGGCTGCAGTACCGGAATCCCAGACGGTTCCTCGCTGTATCCATATGGTTCCAGGTTCCTGACTGCTCCACTTCTGGCCTGGGAAAGCAGTGGATGATGGCCCTGGTGCTTGGGCCCCTGCACCCACATGGGAGACCTGGAGGAAGCTCCTGGCTCCTGGCTTTGACCTGGTACAGACCTGGCCATTGCGGCCATTTCAGGAGTGAACAGTGGATGGAAGATCTCTCTGTCTTCCTCTGTCCCTCCTTCTCTCTGTGGCTCTACTTTCAAATCAATCAATCAATCTAAACACATCCATTTTTTAAAAAGATTTTTTATTTATTTGACAGGTAGAGTTACAGGCAGTGAGAGGGAGAGACAGAGAGAAAGGTCTTCCTTCTGTTGGTTCACCCCCCAAATGGCCGTTACGGCCGGAGCTATGCCAATCCGAAGCCAGGAGCCAGGTGCTTCTTCCTGGTCTCCCATGCAGGTGCAGGGCCCAAGCAGTTGGGCCATCCTCCAGTGTCTTCCCGGGCCACAGCAGAGAGCTGGCCTGGAAGAGGAGCAACCAGGACTAGAACCCAGCACCCATATGGGATTCCAGCTCCGAAGGTGGAGGATTAGCTAAGTGAGCCACGGTGCTGGCCCTAAACAAATCCATTTTTGAAATTACCAGTGCAACTGATGCAGGAGTGAACACAGTGACAAGTGAGGGCCTCCTGCCCTTTCCCCTACCTCCCCCCCTCTCCCTTGAGGCCACTGTTGCCGTTTTCTTGTGCCTCTCTGGGCACGTGCACAATGCACCTGCAGTCACGGTTGCAGGGTGGGCTTTCCCGTACCAGCCCTGCACACTGATGCTTTGGCTTTTCCCAAAAGTAACAGTGTGCCTTGGCATTAACCCACATTAGCGTGTGTAGAGCCACCTGTTTTTGAAATACATGTATGCTTCCCTCTTGGGATAGATGTATCTCATTTAGGGTGTTCATCCAAACCACACTACCAAAATAATCTCATACATGCATCAGTTTCTACCTGCGTAAGCTTGGCCATAAGATAAATGCGCGGGTCCCAGTGTGTGCGTTTGAGGTTTTGTTGAATATTGGCCAATCTTCCTCCAAAAGCATTGTTTGAAAGCATCCGCTTCCTCACAGCCTCACCCAGACGTGCTAATCTTTCATATTTCTGTCTTTCCCAGTCTGATAGATGAAAAAAATAGGAATTCTTTTTTATTTATTTTTAAACATTGAATCTATCTAGAAGACAAGAGGGAGACAGAGGCAGAGGTCCCCGTTTTTGCTGGTTCACTTCCCAAATGCCCCCAACAGCTGGGGCTGGGCCAGGTCGAAACTGGAAGCTAGGTGCTCAAGCCAGGTCTCCCACATAGATGGCAGGACCCAGCCAGCTGACCCATCACCTGCTGCTCCCCCAGGAGGCTGGACTCAGAAGCGGAGCTGAACCTGAACCAGGCGCTCTGAGAGGGGATGTGGCCTCCCGAGAGGAGCCGTAACCACTGGGCCAAGTGCCCTCCCGTAGTCCTGTTCTTTTCTTAGTTTTGGTAAACTATACCCATATGTTCCATCTTGACCATTTTGGGTATACAGTATGTCCACGGTGTTGTAGGCTGTTGCCGTCATCTGTTTTCAGAAATTTTCATCACCAACAAGGGAGTCCTGTACCCCTTAAACCATAACTGCTCGTTTTCCCCTCTAAACCCGCACCCTCTCTTCTCTGAGCCTCACTCTGCCCGCATTACCAGTGCCTCATGTAGGTGGAATCATACGGCGTTAGGATCTGGCTTGCTGCATTGAGCGTGATGCTGTCAGTGTTGTAGCGTGTGTCGGAAGGCTGCCTTGTTTTACCGACGTGTCCACGTAGCGACAGACATTTGGGTTGGTTCTGCCTTTTGCCTGTAGTGGATGAAGCCGCGGTGCTCGTGGGTGTGCAGGTGTCACTTTGGGTCTCTGCTGTCACTTCCTGGGGGACACCCCCGGGGAGGAACTGCTGCACAGGCAGTACCCTGCACGTACCCACAGGTTGCGGTCCGGTTTGAATTTGCACTGCTCGTGTTGTGAGAGGTGTTGTGTGTGGTGGGTTTGCTGTGGCTCCGTGACCGTGACCTCTGCCTGTGGACTGGGATGTTGCCGTTAGTTCCTAATGCTTTTCCCACTGGATGTTCCCTGCCCTATTCCTGACATAGTAGATGTTTCGGAACTACTTCTGGAAACTTCTGGAAGGACTGTCCCAAGAGGGCCAGGTGACATTTCTCTGCCTCCCAGCCAGATCCTCCAGGGGGCCCTGGCTTCGTGTTACTCTTTGCACCTTTTATTGCCCCCCGGCTCTGTGACATCAAGAGACATCGTGTTAGTCACCCGTAAGTCTGCTGAGTACCCACTCTTTTCCTGGCACCAGAGACATCCTTTGTGACGTGAGTGACGGGCACGGAGAGGCCAGCGTCTGCCTCCTCAGATGTGCTCTGCACTCCACTGGCACCTGTGACATTTGTCCAGCGGAATTTGTCAAACACAAGAACCAAAGGTTAATATTCTGTCCCAGAGACGGAGAGAAGTGACAGCCTGAGGGAGTGTGTTCATCGTTTTAATTGAGAACGAAGCTCACATGATAGAAAATTAACCATTGAAACATTTTTGCTGTTTTACTTATTTTTTACTTATTTGAAAGGCAGAGCAGCAGCAGCAGCAGAGAGAGATTGATCTTCTGTTCATCGATTCTCTCCCCAGATGCCTGCAGCAGCCAGGACTGGGCCAGGCTGAAGCCAGGAATCAGGAGCTCCATCTGGGTCTCACATGAATGCAGGAACCCACGTACGTGGGTCTCCATCCACTGCTTTCCCAGGCACATTGACAGGAAGCTGGATGGGAAATGGAGCAGCTGGGACTGGAACCCGGCCCTCCGATGGTGGGTGTGGGTACCCCAAGCTGCAGTGTGACTGCTGTGCCATGACACCCACCCCTCTTTTTACAGCACCGATAAGATTATGCTTTTTTTTTTTTTAACCTAGATAGTCTTTTCTTTTTTTAAAAAAATTATTTATTTGAAAGGCAGAGATATATATATATATAGAGAGAAGGAAAAAGCGGCGCGGGGGGAGAGAGAGAGATGTTCCATTGGTGGTTCACTCCCCAGCTGGCTGCAACGGCCAGGGCTGGGCCAGTCTGAAGCCAGGAGCCAGGAGCTTCTTCCCGGTCTCCCACGTGGGTGCAGGGGCCCAAGGACTTGGGTCATCTTCCGGTGTTTTTCCAGGAGCTTTAACAGGGAGCTGGATTGGAAGTACAGCAGCCCGGGTTTGAACCGTTGCCCATATGGGATGCCAGCACTTTAGGCGGTGGCTTAACCTTCTATGCCACAGCATCGGCTCCTATATTTTCATTTTATTTGAAAGAGATACGGATATTTTCTTCGCCAGCTCGTTCCCTAAATACCTGCAACAGTTTGAGCTGGGCCAAGCCCACACCAGGAGCCCAGGGCTCAGTCTGGGTCCCCAACACGGTGGCAGGGACCCAACTTCTTGAGCTGTCCCTGTTGCCTCCCAGGGTGCGCATTAGCAGGGAGCTGGGTCGGAAGCTGAGGAGCTGGGACTTGAACCAGCTTCTCTGATACAGGATATCGACATCCCTGGCGACATCTCAGCAGCTGTGCCGAATGCCTGCCTTTGGGAGATGTTTTATAAACTGTATACTGCTACCTGAATCATTGCCGGCCCCCTGCCTGCCATTTTAACTATTTAAATTTAAATAGTTAAAATAACTGCTAATTTTAACAATCAAGAGAACCCAACTAACATCCTTAGGGGTTCCCTCGAAGGAAGAAAGAAAAGGGAAGAAGCCAGGCGTAGGAGGCCCAGGTCCCTGCCCGTGCTCCAGGGGCAGGTGAGCTCTCGGGGTTTTCCTTGTGTTTGGTTCCTACAGGGATTGAGCGTGGACTCTTAGTTGTGGGATGTGAGGAGGCTCCGGGGTGGGCGTCGGAGCATAGCAGGTGACGACGCTTCTTGGGGCGCCTTTATTGCGTGTTTGAGTGCCTGGGATCGGGTCCTGCCTCTGGTTCCTCTCTGGATTCCTAATGGACGCCCTGGCTGGCAGCAGGTGATGGTCTCCGTGTGGGAGACCCAGATCAACTTCCCAGCTTTTGGCTTTGACCTGGTTCAGCCTTGGCTGTTGTGAGCATTTAGGGAATGAACCAGTGCATGGAAGATCTCTCTCTCTCTCTCTCTCTCTCTCTGTTGCTCTGCCTTTCAGATAAAAATAAAGTTTAAAAAACTAAAATAAGGAGATACAGCATTCGGCCTGGTGGTTAAGATGTCCAAGGCCCTTGGTGGAATGCTTGGGTTCAGTACCTACCTCCAGTTCCCGACTCCAGCTGCCTGGGAGGCCGTGGTGACGGCTTAAGTAACTGAGTTCCTGCCATCCACGTGGGACACCTTGATTGAGTTTCTGGCTCCTGGCTTTGGCCCCTTGGCCCTTGTTGGCATTTGGAGGGTGAATCAGCAGTTTGGAGCCATTTTCTTTGTCTCTGTCTCTCTGCCTCGCCAAGAAAAAAAAAAGTTAAAAGAATAAGATAAGGAGGTACAGAGTCCGCTTTTCTGTACAGGCTCCGAGATCAGAGCACTTCGGATTTTGCAAGATGCTTTTAGGATGCTGGCCCAACAGGAATTAGACATCAGCTTGGGCCAGGAGGGGTCATGTTCCCTTCCTGGTGCCCACCAGCTCGGGGTGGAAGCCGCTGACCCTTCCTGTCTCTGCAGGTGCCGTCACTGCCGGATGGGCGTGCCCCGGAGCGACAGAGGAAGTCAGCACACACACCATGTCATCATGCATCTCTAGCCAGCCCAGCGGCGACCCGGCTGCCCCCCAGGATGACCTGGGGGGCGGGGGCAGCAGCATCGAAGGCCAGAAGTCCTGCGAAGCCCTGCGAGGCCTTTCGTCTTTGAGCATCCGCCTGGGCATGGAGTCCTTCATCGTGGTCACTGAGTGTGAGCCGGGCCGGGCCGTGGACCTCAGCTTGGCCCAGGACCAACCCCTGGAGGCCGATGGCCCAGAGGTCCCCCTCGATGCCTCTGCTTCCCAGGCCCGGCCCCACCTGTGTGGTCGCAAGCTCTCCCTGCAGGAGCGGTCCCAGGGCAGGCTGGCGGCCAGCAGCAGCTTGGACATGAATGGACGCTGCGTCCACCCGTCCGTGCCCTACTCACCCGCCAGCTCCCCACAGTCCTCGCCGCGGCTGCCCAGGCGGCCCACGGTGGAGTCTCACCACGTCTCCATCACGGGCATGCAGGTGTGTGTGCTCCCTGCCCCCCAGGGTCTCCCTGTTGGGTTGGGCTACCCCAAGGGGATTCAGGTGGGACACACAGCGCCCGGGGAAGGGAAGGAAGCCAGCAGAGGGATGGTCCCGGGGTCCGTGGCTACTGTGCACTCGTAGAACCAGGGGGGCGGGCAGGCTGCTGTCTGTCATTGGTGGGGGTGACTGGCATGGGAGTGGACAGAGCAGTCCCACGGCCAGTGGGAGGCCACAGCCACGAGATGCAGGCACAGGCGAGGGGCTGTGGTAGGTCTCTGAGGGCCCTGGTACATGTTGCTGAGAGCTGTGAGTCCAGCATTTCCTGCGTATTTCTCCGTCAGCACCTGAGGGTGGATTAGAACTCAGACCCCCTCCCTCCACAGGGCTCTCAGGGCCCCCACACCCCGCCCCTGCTCCTCTGCTGCTGGCCCCCACAGCTTCGCCCACGCCTACCTTCATTGTATTCTGGGGACTCCCACGCCAGTTCTCTCCTGCAGTTCTGTACTCTCCTGTTCCTTTGCTCGGAACCTCCCCCGACCCCTGCAAACTTCTCGAAGCTATCTAAATCCAATGTGCAAGTCTCCACTGAGCCATCACCGCCTCCCGAGAGGCCTCGCCACCCACCCTCCTCAGAGCGGCCCCTCCCCTCTCTGCCTGTAACCCCCTCCTTCCTTCGTAACGCCCACCATCTGGGGTGTGTGTGTGTTCAGCTGTTCATCTCTTGTCTTGTGCCCCCAGCTAGAAGTTAGCTCTGTAGGGACCCCTCAACCACCACCGCGTACCCAGAGCCTAGCACCAACGCCTGGTGCACAGTGTGAGCTGGAAGATATTTGTGGAAGGAGTGATTGAGTGTAGTTGGGAGAAGAGTCGCGATCCGGGTTGGCTTTATCTTGCAGGGGATGCGCTTCTGTGGGCTGGGTAGAATGTCTATAAGTGGACATGACCGCATGGAGAGTTCAGTGTCCTGGGGCCAGAGGGCTGACGGGATGGGGACATGGATGGAGTTCACTTAGCTGCAGGATGAGCCTGTGGCCAGGAGCACTGTGGCCATGGGGGTCGGGGACACTTTGGGTTTGTGTTGGTTCAAATGAAGGTGACAGTGACAGAATTGGGCTTGTTTCTCATGCAGAATAATTTTGTAGCCAGGAGCTCCAGACCCACCTGGTTCTCTCCAGGCAGGACGGAGGAGCAGGGAGGGGGGGTAAAGGCATCTGTCTCCTGAGTCGGTGCTCTCATGTGGACCCTCTGCCCAACAACCGCCTACCTTCCGCTGGCCAGAACCCAGCCCCGTGGCCAGCCCTGGCTGCAGGAGCGCTGGGAAATGCAGCTCGTCAGAGGTCACAGGGAGAGTGAAGACAGCTCCCTGAGGTCAGAGGCCACAGGGAGAATGAAGATGCCTCCCTGAGGTCAGAGGGCCTCGTCAGAGGCCACAGGGAGAATGAAGACGGCTCCCTGAGGTCGGAGGGCCACGTCAGAGGTCACAGGGAGAGTGAAGACGCCTCCCTGAGGTCGGGGGGCCTCGTCAGAGGTCACAGGGAGGATGAAGATGGCTCCCTGAGGTCGGAGGGCCTTGTCAGAGGTCACAGGGAGAGTGAAGACACCTCCCTGAGGTCGGAGGGCCACGTCAGAGGTCACAGGGAGGATGAAGACGGCTCCCTGAGGTCGGAGGTCACAGGGAAGATGAAGACGGCTCCCTGAGGTCAGAGGTCACAGGGAGGATGAAGACGGCTCCCTGAGGTCGGAGGGCCTCGTCAGAGGTCACAGGGAGAGTGAAGAAGGCTCCCTGAGGTCAGAGGTCACAGGGAGAGTGAAGACGGCTCCCTGAGGTCGGGGGGCCTCGTCAGAGGTCACAGGGAGAGTGAAGAAGGCTCCCTGAGGTCAGAGGGCCTCGTCAGAGGCCACAGGGAGAATGAAGACGCCTCCCTGAGGTCGGAGGGCCTTGTCAGAGGTCACAGGGAGGGTGAAGAAGGCTCCCTGAGGTCAGAGGGCCTCGTCAGAGGTCACAGGGAGGATGAAGAAGGCTCCCTGAGGTCAGAGGTCACAGGGAGAATGAAGACGGCTCCCTGAGGTCGGAGGGCCACGTCAGAGGTCACAGGGAGGATGAAGAAGGCTCCCTGAGGTCAGAGGTCACAGGGAGAATGAAGATGGCTCCCTGAGGTCGGAGGGCCTCGTCAGAGGTCACAGGGAGGATGAAGATGGCTCCCTGAGGTCAGAGGTCACAGGGAGGATGAAGAAGGCTCCCTGAGGTCAGAGGTCACAGGGAGGATGAAGACGGCTCCCTGAGGTCGGAGGGCCTCGTCAGGGGTCACAGGGAGGATGAAGACGACTCCCTGAGGTTGGGGGGCCTCGTCAGAGGTCACAGGGAGGATGAAGACGTCAGAGGTCAGAGGTCACAGGGAGGATGAAGACGGCTCCCTGAGGTCAGAGGGCCTCGAAAGCCCGGCCATGGAGTCAGCCCTGTGCCCGGAGGCAGCTGCATGCCCGAGTGGACGAGGTCGGGCGGACTGTCAGGAGGTCATTTCAGCAGAGTGTGGGGACTGGGTTAGGAGGCAGCAGGATCCTAAAGGCAGCTCCCCAGGGCCCCCACCTCTACCTTTCACATCCCTCCATGTCTCAGGGGAACGAGAGCAGCTAAGCATCCACCATGTGGGGAGGGCTCTGAGCAGGTGGGAGGACAGATGTGCATTCTGAGCGGGAGCTGCCTGGTGCCATTGTGAGATCAAGAAGAGGAAGTGGAGAAATGGGTCATGTGACATCATCCATGCCTTCCCAAGCCCCAGTCCCCAGGGATACTCTGGATTTTTTTTTTTTTCCAATGCACACCAAGAAAGGGCCTGCGAGTGCGAACACCAGGGGTGGAAACATGCAGCCCACAGGCAGATAATGGCCTGTGAGCTCGTTTGTTCTGGCCCTGCCAAGGCAACCACAGATGGGACTCAACATTCAGTACCTCTACAGCAGGTGAATTTTTGAAAAGATTTATTGGGGCACTGTAGCAGTTCCTGCCACGCCAGCATCCCACATGGGTGCCAGTTTGAATCCCAGCTGCTCCACTTCCTATCCAGCTCCTTGCTAATATGCCTTGGAAAGCAGCAGAGGATGGCCCAAGAACTTGGGCCCCTGCACCCCTGTGGGGGACCTGGAAGAAGCTCCTGGCTCCTGGCTTTGGATCAACCCAGCTCTGGCTGTTATGGCCATTTGGGCAGTGAACCGGCAGATGGAAGATTCTCTAACTCAAATAATTTTTTTTCAAGATTGATTTATTTATTTGAAAGGCAGAGAGGCAGAGGCAGAGAGAGAGGGACAGAGGGAGAGAGAGAGATCTTCCATCCGCTGGTTCACTCCCCAGATGGCCGCAATGGCTGGAGCTACACCAATCCGAAGCCAGGAGCCAGGAGGTTCTTCTGGGTCTTCCATGCAGGGGCCCAAGCACTTGGCTCCACAGCAGAGAGCTGGATCAGAAGTAGAGCAGCCGGGACTTGAACCAGCACTCATATTGGATGCTGGCACTGCAAGCGGTGGCTTTACCCACTATGCCACAGTGCTGGCCCCTCAAATAAACTTTTGAAAGGCAGAATTAGAGAGAGAAAGTGGCAGAGGCAGAAAGAGAGAGTCAGAGATGTAGAGGTCTTCCATCTGCTGGTTCACTCCCCAAATGGCCGCAGTGACCGGAGCTGGCTAATCCGAAGCCAAGAGCTTCCTCCAGGTCTCCCATACAGGTGCAGGGGCCCAGGCACTTGGGCCATCTTCTGCTGCTTTCTCAGGTGCACTAGCAGGGAGCAGGATTAGAAGTAGAGCAGCTGGGACACCACCTGGTGCCCATATGGATGCTGGTGCTACAGGTGGCGGCTTTACCCGCTACACCGTAGTGCCAGCCCCTGCAGGCTACTGTTCAAGTTGAACATTTCGTGTGGCCTGTAAATGATCATCAAACATCCAAATGGCCGTTGGCAGAAAAAAGGTTCCCCACCCTTGGTATACACCAAACTGATAGCAGGGCTCAGAAAGAGAGCATTGGAGGGGTGTGTTGGGCACCGTTTTCTTACTGGCATGATGTGCTGAGACAGTTAACTCTGACGATAAAGGCATAATGTAGCTCACAGCTTTGGAGGTTCAAGTCCAAGATCTGGTGGCTGTGTTGGATTGACCTCTGGTGAGCGCAGCAGGTGGCTGTGGTGGAGTGAGCGTGAAGGTGCGTGGGGGAGGTGAAGGTCAGATGGTAGGCAGGAAGCAGAGACCAGACCCAACCAGGATTTTATTAGAAGGTCATGAGAACTACGTTCTGAGGGGCCTACGGGCGCCCACCAGGCCCACCTGCTAAGGCTCCTGCCACCTCCCCACAGTGCCACCATGGGGGCCAAGCTGGGACGCCTGGGCCTGGGTGGGGGGACTGACCACTTTCCAGGTGATACGCAGACCACAGCAGGGCCCCTCAAATAAACTTTTGAAAGGCAGAATTACAGAGAGAGTGGCAGAGGCAGAAAGAGAGAGTCAGAGATACATGTAGAGGTCTTCCGTCCGCTGGTTCACTCCCCAGATGGGAAACTCTGGGCTCATCTGTGACAAGGCGTGTTTTGTTTTCTGTCTTGTTTCTGTAGCAGTTTTACTTTTTATATCACTTAGTATTTCCCCTTAACTATGTAAATGGTTGATTGAAGATTTTTTTTATTTGAAAGACAGAAAGAGAGAGATCCTCTGTCTGCTGATTCACTCCCCACATGGCTACAACCGCTGAGTCTGGGCCAGACTGAATCCAGGAGTCTGGAACTCCATCTGGGTCTCCCACATGGGTGGCAGGAGCCCCAGTACTTGGTCCATCTTCTAATGCTTTCCTGGGGCATTAGCAGGGAGATGGACTGGGACAGGTGCTCCAATATGAGATGCCAAGGCAGCTTAACCTGCTGTGGCACAATGCCAGCCCCAGGATGATTGAAGTTAAAAAAAAATAGCACTGCACCTCTTCCAGGTGTAGACCATGTCTAGTTTTGATGTATGTCTGCACCTGGGAAGCCATTGTCACCATCAAAGTAATGGATGCTTCTAGCAGGCCCGATAATCCACTCCTCCCCAATTTCCCCTTTCCTGGGATGCTGATGACCTATTTTCTTTTTTTTAAAAAATTTATTTATTTATTTGAAAGGCAGAGTTACAAAGGAGCAGAGAGCTTCCATCTGCTGGTTCACTCCCCAAATGACCACAATGGCCAGAAATGGGCGGATCTGAAGCTAGGAGCTTCTTCTGAATCTCCCATGTGGGTGCAGGGGCTGAAGCGCTTGGGCCATCCTCTGTTGCTTTCCCAGGTACATTGGCAGGGAGCTGGATAAGAAGTAGAGCAACTGGGACTTGACTGGCGCCCATATAGAATGCCAGCTCTGCAGACTGGCTTAAACTGCTACACCACAGTGCCGGCCCCCAATCTACTTTTTTTTTTTTTTTTTCTAAATCTGTACAGATTTGTTTGCAGCTTCTAGAATTTTATGTAAAGGGCTGTTTAGTATGTGCTCTTGTAACGTAGCTTCTCTCACACGTAATGCTTTTGAGATTTATCCATGTTGCTTGTAAATCTGTCATCCATTGCTTCCCACTGCTCAGTAGTGGCCTGTTGAAGGGATGGATCATGGTTTGCTTTTCCATTCACCTGTGGGTGGATATTTGGTTTGCTTCCAGTTTTTGACTTTTACAAGAAAAAGCTCTTATGAGCATTTGTATACATGTCTTTGTGGACATGTTTTTATTTCTCTTAGGAGCAGAGTGGCTGGGTTGTATGGGAGGTGCGTATCGGGCGGCTGGATTGGGAGCTGGTGGCTGGGTTGTATGGGAGGTGCGTATCTGGCGGCTGGATTGGGAGCTGGTGGCTGGGTTGTATGGGAGGTGCGTATCGAGCGGCTGGATTGGGAGCTGGTGGCTGGGTTGTATGGGAGGTGCGTATCTGGCGGCTGGATTGGGAGCTGGTGGCTGGGTTGTATGGGAGGTGCGTATCGGGCGGCTGGATTGGGAGCTGGTGGCTGGGTTGTATGGGAGGTGCGTATCGGGCGGCTGGATTGGGAGCTGGTGGCTGGGTTGTATGGGAGGTGCGTATCGGGCGGCTGGATTGGGAGCTGGTGGCTGGGTTGTATGGGAGGTGCGTATCGGGCGGCTGGATTGGGAGCTGGTGGCTGGGTTGTATGGGAGGTGCGTATCGGGCGGCTGGATTGGGAGCTGGTGGCTGGGTTGTATGGGAGGTGCGTATCGGGCGGCTGGATTGGGAGCTGGTGGCTGGGTTGTATGGGAGGTGCGTATCGGGCGGCTGGATTGGGAGCTGGTGGCTGGGTTGTATGGGAGGCGCGTATCGGGCGGCTGGATTGGGAGCTGGTGGCTGGGTTGTATGGGAGGCGCGTATCGGGCGGCTGGAGTGGGAGCTGGTGGCTGGGTTGTATGGGAGGCGCGTATCGGGCGGCTGGAGTGGGAGCTGGTGGCTGGGTTGTATGGGAGGCGCGTATCGGGCGGCTGGATTGGGAGCTGGTGGCTGGGTTGTATGGGAGGCGCGTATCGGGCGGCTGGATTGGGAGCTGGTGGCTGGGTTGTATGGGAGGCGCGTATCGGGCGGCTGGATTGGGAGCTGGTGGCTGGGTTGTATGGGAGGTGCGTATCGGGCGGCTGGATTGGGAGCTGGTGGCTGGGTTGTATGGGAGGTGCGTATCGAGCGGCTGGATTGGGAGCTGGTAGGTCTGTGTTAATGAACTGCCAGGGGCCAGGGCTAAGCTGCTGCCTGCAGCACTGGCATCCCATATGGGTGCTGGTTCAAGTCCCGGCTGCTCCACTTCTGATTCAGCTCCCTGCTAATGCTCCTATGAAAGCAGTGGAGGATGGCCCCAGTGCTTGGGCCCCTGCACCCGCTTGGGAGACCCACAAGAAGCTCCTGGCTCCTGACTTTGGACTGGCCCAGCCCTGGCCCTTGTGGCCATTTGGGGAGTGAACCAGTGGGTGGAAGATCTCTCTCTTGGCCTCCCCCCTCTCTGTAACTCTGCCTTTCAAATAATAAATAAGTCTTTTTTAAAAACAAAACAAAACAAAACAAAAACTGCCAGACCACTTGAGGCCTCATTGACCTCCCATCAGTAGCGAATGAGGGTTTTTTTGCTCTGTTCTTGCAAAGCTGGGTCTGGTTAGTTTTCCTGACTTTAATGAACCTGGAGGGTAGGCCTTTTTTTTTTTTTTTTAATTTATTTGACAGGTAGAGTTAGACAGAGAGAGACAAAGAGAAAGGTCTTCCTTCCATTGGTTTACTCCCCAAATGGCTGCTACAGCCGGCACTGTGCCAATCTGAAGCCAGGACCCAGGTGCTTCTTCCTGGTCTCCCATGCGGGTGCAGCAGTCCAAGCACTTGGGCCATCCTCCACTGCCCTCCTGGGCCACAGCAGAGTGCTGGACTGGAAGAGGAGAAACCGGGACTAGAACCCGGTGCCCATATGGGATGCCAGTGCCGCAGGCAGAGGATTAACCAAGTGAGCCACGGTGCTGGCCCCAAGGGTATGCCTTTGATATGTATTTCCTTGATGATTAATATGCATTTTAAAAAAATTTGTTTTTTATTTTATTTAAAAGAGTTACAGACAAAGGTAGAGACAGAGTGGGAGAGGTCTTCCATCTACTGGTTCACTCCCCAAATGGCTGCATCAGCCAGAGCTGAGCTGATCTGAAGCCAGGAGCTTCTTCCAGGTCTACCACGTGGCTGCAGAGGCCCAAGCACTTGGGCCATCTTCCACTGCTTTCCCAGGTGCATTAGCAGGGAGCTGGATTGGAAGTGGAGCAGCCAGGACTTGAACCTGGGCCCATATGGGATGCCGGTGCTGCAGGCCCGGGCTTTAACCTGCTGTGCCACAGCACCAGCCCCTAATATGCATTTTTTAGAAAAGTTTTATTGTATTGATTTGAAAGGCAGAGTGGCAGAGAAAGATACCTTCCATCTGCCGGGTCACTCCCCAAATGCCCAGAATGGCCTGGCCTGGGTAGCCTGAAGCCAGGAATCTGGGACTCTCTCCTGGTCTTGCATGTTGGTGGCAGGGGCCCAAGCACCTGGCCCATCTTCCCCTGCCTTCGAGGTGCATCAGCAGGGAGCTGGATTGGAAGCTGATATAGGTCGCAGGTGTCACAGGTGGCTGCTTGGTCTGCATCAGGACGCTGGCCTCACTTTTTATTTTTTACTTTTTTGAAGTAGAGTGAGTGCTCCCATCCAGCCGTTTACTCCCTGATGCCTGCAGCAGCTGGGAACTTAATCCAGGTCTCCTGTATGGGTGATAGAAACCCAACTACTTGAGCCATTACTGCTGCCTCCCATGGTCTGGGATGGCAGTGGCTGGAAGGTAGAACCAGGTATTGCACCCAGGTAGCCCAGTATGGGATGCGGGCTTCTCAACTGGTATCTTAACCTCTGGGCCAAACTCTGTCTAAGCTTATTTATTTATTTGAGAGGTAGAGTTGCAGACAGAGAGAGGGAGAGACAGAGTGAAAGGTTTTCTATTCTCTAGTTCACTCCACAGATGGCTGCAATGGTCAAAGCTTGGCTGATTCAGGGGCCGGTGCTGTGGTGCAGCAGGTTAACACCCTGGCCTGAAGTGCCGGCATCCCATATGGGCGCTGGTTTGAGACCCAGCTGCTCCACTTCCGATCCAGCTCTCTGCTATGGCCTGGGAAAGCAGTGGAAGATGGCCTAAGTCCTGCACCTGCGTGGGAGGCCTGGAAGAAGCACCTGGCTCCTGGCTTCGGATTGGCACAGTTCCAGCCATTGCGGCCATCTGGGGAGTGAACAAGTGAATGGAAGACCTCTCTCTCTGCCTCTCCTCTGTGTAACTCTGACTTTCAAAAAAAAAAAAAAAAAAAAAGCTGGGCTGATCTGAAGCCAGGAGCCAGGAGCTTCTTCCAGGTCTCCCACGTGGGTGCAGGGGCCCAAGGACTTGGGCCATCTTCTACTGCTTTCCCAGGCCATAGCAGAGAGCTGGATCGGAAGAGGAGCAGCCGGGACATAACCGGTGCCCATTTGGGATGCCGGCACTGCAGGCAGAGGATTAGCCTTGTACGGCACAGCGCCGGCCCCACTCTCTTCTGGGGGACTCTTGTTCTCTGAGAGGCAGAGTCGCTGTGCAGCGTCTTCTCTCGCTGATTGGTCACGGGTGTGTCTGTCTGTGAAGAGGCTTTTGTCCCAGTCTTTCACCTGTTTTTCTGCCGAGTTGTTGATTGTCCAGTTAGTGAGTCCCAAGAGCTCTTTGTTTATTGTGGATACTGGGCCTTGGTCTCATAGCTGTGCCCTGAGTGACTTCTGTCAGTCTGGGACTTTGCCTTTTCTTTTTTGATAGCATCTTAAAGAGCAGAAGTTTTTTTTTTTTTTTTTTTTTTTTTTTACAGGCAGAGTGGATAGTGAGAGAGAGAGACAGAGAGAAAGGTCTTCCTTTGCCATTGGTTCACCCTCCAATGGCCGCTGCGGCTGGCGCGCTGCAGCCGGTGCACTGCGCTGATCCGATGGCAGGAGCCAGGTGCCTATCCTGGTCTCCCATGGGGTGCAGGGCCCAAGCACTTGGGCCATCCTCCACTGCACTCCCTGGCCACAGCAGAGAGCTGGCCTGGAAGAGGGGCAGCCGGGACAGAACCAGCACCACGACCGGGACTAGAACCTGGTGTGCCGGCGCTGCTAGGCGGAGGATTAGCCTAGTGAGCCGCGGCGCCGGCCAAAGAGCAGAAGTTTTAATTTTGTTGAAGTCCCCCTTATCATTTGTTTCTTTTTTTTTTAATATTTATTTTATTTATTTGAAAGACAGAGTTACAGAGAGAGAGGTCTTCCATCCATTGGTTCACTCCCCAGATGGCTGCAACGGACGGATCTGTGCCGATCCGAAGCCAGGAGCCAAGAGCTTCTTCCGGGTCTCCCACATGGGTGCAGGGGCCCAAGTACTTGGGTCGTCTTCCACTGCTTTCCCAGGCCATAGCAGAGAGCTGGATCGGAAGAGGAGCAGCCCATGTGGGATGCCGGTGCTTCAGGCCAGGGTGTTAACCTGCTGCCCCACAGTGCTGGGTCCCTCTTTTTCTGTCTTACTTTTTGTGTGTCACCCAAGAGGCCTTTGTCTCCGCTAAGGCTGTGTACAGATTCTCTTAAGTCTTTCTATACTTTTGCAGGGTGATGTCATCGTGATTAATTGTTTAATTTAAAATTTGCCTTTTAAAAGTGGGAGCAGCTGTTGGGTATTAAAAGACTTCATATCATAGTATTACATTAGAATCTTTTTAATTAATGTGTGTGTGTTCATTTATTTGAGAGACAAACAAAGAGAGATCTTCCATCCAGGTGTTGACTCTGTAAATGCCTGTACCTGCCACAGCTGTCTCAGGCTAGATCCTGAAGCCTGGAACTCCATCTGGGTCTCCCATGTGGGTGGCAGGGACCCAAGCACTTGGGCCATCTTCTACTGCTTTTGCAGGTGCATTAGCAGGGAGCTGGATCGGAAGTGGAGCAACTGGGACTTGAACTAGTGCCCATATGGGATGCCGGCACTGCAGGGGACAGCTTAACCCCCTGTGCCACAGTGCCTGCTCCCATATGAATACACTTCTGACACAGTACGACAGCAAGCAAACCTGTGCTGGTGGAAGTCAGGGGAGTGGTCATCTTGGGGAGGGGGTGACAGTCGGGAGTGTTTCTCTTTCTTGATTTGGGTCCTGTGTGTGTGTGTGTGTGTGTGTAGCCTGTTTAAAACATCGCTAGTAGCAGTTTGCAACTCATTTTCCATGTTTCCCTGCTTACTTTTCAGGACTGTGTGCAGCTGAACCAGTACACGCTGAAGGATGAAATTGGAAAGGTAAAAGCAGAAGCCAGGCTGGTCTTCCCCTGCATGGGGACAGCTCAGGTGCGCCGGAGGAAGCCCAGAACGGCCTGTCAGAGCCGAGAGTAGCAGAGGAGCCTTGGGAGGCAGTGTTGGGGGGGCGGGTTTTCTTACTTGTGTAGGATTTGTTAGAAAATAAAATTATTTTTATGTCTTAAAATCAAATGCGTTTCTGCAAAACTCAGCTTCCAGAGAAATCTCGCGTTGCCATGGTGATGGTCCCATTCCATCATGTCAGTGGGTTTCTCCCTGCTAAGGAACTCTCACATCTACTTCTGCTTTTGTCTTAGCCAAGGGACAGTGTCATGGCAGGCGTCAGAAACTCAGATGCCAAAGGGAAACCAGTGAGCGATACGGAAGAACAAGGCAGACTGGGTGTGAGGCAGCAGGGAGTGGCGAGGACTGTGGCAAACAGCTTCTGGAGATGAGGGGCTCCCAGAGTGAAGCAGTGTAGGCAGGAGGTGGGGGTGGCGGTGAGGTCTGTGGCAGTGTGTTCATGTGGGAGATGAGGGCGACCTGTGGCTCGACCTTTACGTTTTTCTCAAAAGAAGCTGGGAATCTAGATTTTTATATCAGATCTTAATATTTTTACATGTTGGCAATTCAAACTTTGTAAAAAAACAAAAACAACAACGACAAAAAAAACCCGTGAGTCCGTCAGAGTAACGGTTAGCGGGCAGATCTGACCAGTGGGCTATCGGCTTGCAACCTGTGTATTAGGGTCCTTGTTTTGCAGATCCTAACTTGTGGATAGTGTGTCATGGGCATCTCCCTTTACCCAGGGCTCCTATGGTGTGGTCAAGCTGGCCTACAACGAGAATGACAACACCTACTACGTGAGTAGCCACCTTCCCTCCTCTCCCCTGCCCTGGGCGCAAAGAGAAGCTCTCTGTCTGGCTCCCCGCTCCCTGTCTGGCTCCCCGCTCCCTGTCTGGCTCTCCGCTCCCTGTCTGGCTCCCCGCTCCCTGTCTGGCTCCCCGCTCCCTGTCTGGCTCTCCGCTCCCTGTCTGGCTCCCCGCTCCCTGTCTGGCTCTCCGCTCCCTGTCTGGCTCTCCGCTCCCTGTCTGGCTCCCCGCTCCCTGTCTGGCTCTCTGCTCCCTGTCTGGCTCCCCGCTCCCTGTCTGGCTCTCCGCTCCCTGTCTGACTCCCCGCTCTCTGTCTGGCTCCCCGCTCCCTGTCTGGCTCTCCGCTCCCTAGAAGTTTTGTTGCCGCCGTTGTCTCAGTTTACCCTTGGGTCGTGTTTGTTTTGTGCCTCAGGAAGGAAGTGGTGTGCCCATTTTACAGATGAGGAAATGGGCAGGTGAGGTGATTGGCAGATGTCTCTCATGCCCTTATCCTGCATCCTCCCTCACCTCTTGTTACGGCTCACAGAAGGTCCCGAGGCTCTTGGTCTTGAGCTGGGACAGCTGACCAGGAACCCCAGAAGCACCTCAGGGTCGGATTAACTCTGGGAGCCCGGCCTTGGTGCCCCCAGGGCTGCCTGACCCCCCCCCCCCCACTGCCACGTCCTGAGGCTGCGGGGGGCGGGGAGGGGGGCGGCCAGAGCTCAGGCAGGCCTCCCTTCGCTCTCCCTCGTCTTCCCTCCCTGCTGCTTAACCTGGAGGGGACTCTTTTTCTTACAGGCCATGAAGGTGCTGTCCAAGAAGAAGCTGATCCGACAGGCTGGCTTCCCACGTGAGTCTGGCAGGCCAGGGCAAGAGGGCAGAGCCCACCCAGCAGTGTCCCCAGGCTCAGCAACCCCCACCCCCACCCGTGCCTCCACTCCCTCCACACCAGTGCCACCTGGCCCTCCTCTGAGGTCGTTTATTCATGGTCAGCCCTAAAAACATCCAACAGAGGAAGACAGCTGAGCACGGAGTTGCCATCTGACTCAGCAGTTCCTCACCTACTGTATACCCAAGAGAGCTGAAAACGCGCACTCTTCACGGTGACCTCCGAGTGGAAGCAGCCCGGTTCCCATCAGTAGATGAACCAATGTCTGTGGCCCTGTGGAATAGCATTGAGCCATAAACAGGAACGAATTGTTACCTGAAAGAAGCCAGGTGCAAAAGGTCGCAGATGTGATTCTTTGTTGTTGTTGTTGTTTTTAAAAATTTATTTATTTATTTGAAAGGCAAAGCTACAGAGAGGCAGAGGTAGAGAGAGAGGTCTTCCACCCGCTGGTTCACTCCCCAATTGGCTGCAACAGCCAGAGCTGTGCTGATCCGAAGCCAGGAGCCAGGAGCTTCTTCCGGGTCTCCCGTGTGGGTGCAGGGGCCCAAGGACTTGGGCCATCTTCTATTGCTTTCCCAGGCCACAGCAGAGGGTTGGATCAGAAAAGGAGCAGCGGGGACTTGAACTGGTACCCATGTGGGATGCCGGCACGGCAGGAGTGGCACAGCCACAGAGACAGAACGTGGATCAGTGGTTGCCAGGGACTGCGGGAATGAGGGGTGGCTGCTGATGGAGGCCGTGCTGTTGGGGGGATGGGCAGTGGTGATGTCCTGGAGCTAGGTAGTAGTGATGGTTACAAAACTTTAAGAATGTACACATTTTTAAAAAGGTTTATTTATTTAGTAGAGTTTCAGAGAGAGAGAGGGAAAGACAGATCTTCATCTGCTGGTTCACTCCCCAAGTGACTGCAGTGGCTGGAGCTGGGTTGGTAATGAAGCCAGGAGCTTCTTCCAGGTCTCCCACACGGGTGCATGGGCTAAGCAAGTACTTGGGCCATTAGCAGGGAGCTGGATTGGAAGTGGAGACGCAAGGAGTCTGAGGTGCAAGGGGTGTGACCACATGAGGGGTGTGACCACCTGAGGGGTCTAAGGTACAAGGGGTGTGACGACGTGAGGGGTCTGAGGTGCAGGGGTGTGATCACGAGAGGGGTGTGATGACGTGAGGGGTGTGACATGAGGGGTCTGAGGTGCAGGGGTGTGACCACGTGAGGGGTGTGATGACGTGAGGGGTGTGACAACATGAGGGGTGTGACCATGTGAGGGTCTGAGGTGCAGGGGTGTGACGACGTGAGGGGTGTGACGACGTGAGGGGTCTAAAGTGCAGGGGTGTGACCACGTGAGGGGTGTGACCACGTGAGGGGTCTGAGGTGTAGGGGTGTGATGACGTGAGGGGTGTGATGACGTGAGGGGTCTGAGGTGCAGGGGTGTGACGACGTGAGGGGTGTGACGACGTGAGGGGTCTAAAGTGCAGGGGTGTGACCACGTGAGGGGTGTGACCACGTGAGGAGTCTGAGGTGTAGGGGTGTGACGACGTGAGGGGCGTGATGACATGAGGGGTGTGACAATGTGAGAGGTCGAGGTCAGGCCTTTCCATCCCTGCGGTCCGTCGTGAGCCCTGCACCGCGGGGCCAGGCTGCTTGTTTCCAGCCAGCACTTTGCTCTTCTCCACTCTCTGGGCTCCTGTTGCGCATGTGCCGTGTCTGTGAGTGAGGACAGGAGGGATGATGTTTGTGTGCATTTCACGGACAGGGAAGTGAGCACGTCATCGCCCTGGCACGTGGAGGTTGCTGAGCCACACCCCAGTTACCTTGCGTGGACTGGGGGGTGTGATAGGAAGGAGGGGATTCGAGGCTGTGGTGCAGGGTAGATAGGATGAGGAGGAGCCTGGCTGACGCCCTGGGAAATCGCCGCTCCAGCCCTTAGGAGACCTACCCCTCCGGTGGCACCTGCGGGAAGGGCCCCTGGCTCTGACCCCTGCTCCCTCTGTGTCTCCTCCAGGTCGCCCCCCTCCCCGAGGCACCCGGCCAGCCCCAGGCGGCTGCATCCAGCCCCGGGGCCCCATCGAGCAGGTGTACCAGGAGATCGCCATCCTCAAGAAGCTGGACCACCCCAACGTGGTGAAGCTGGTGGAGGTGAGGGCGAGGCGTGCGGCCGCAGGGGTCTGCGGTGGGGCAGGGGACGTCGCTGGCCCAGCCCCAGCTGTGTGCTTTCCAGGGAGGGCCCAGTCACCCTGGTGTGCGCCGTGTGGTTGCTGCTGCAGATGGCCTCACCACTGGTACTGCAGCTCGCTGCTCCCTGGACCCTGTTCGTCCCATGTTGCGGATGCACAAGTTGAGGCTGAGGGCTTGTCTTCCCGGTCTGTCCTCTTGAAGCGGCTTCTCTGCTACACACGTGGGAGGTTGTGCTGCAGAAGCAGCCGTGCGCACCGTGTGAACACGTGGGCGTGGCTGGGCCCCCCTGAACCTTATTCCTGAAGGCAGCAGAGAGCGCGGTTAGACTTCAGGGCTGAAGTCTGCCAACTCCTCCTGCAGTTTTCTTCCTTCACGGTCTCAGGACCTCTTTCTGCTCTTAAAACTGTGGAAGACCCCAGAGCGCTTTGCTTTTGTCAGATATATTTAGTAATATTTACCACATTAGCATTTAAACCAGAAACTTAAAAATGTGTTAATTCATTTAAAAACAACAACAAGCCTATCATATATTAATGTAATATATTTTTATGAAAAATATTTTTGAAAAGAAGCAGAAGAGTTTTTTTTATTTTTAAAAGATTTATTTATTTGAGAGGCAGAGTTACACAGAGGGAGGGAGGGAGGGAGAGAGGTCTTCCATCCACTGGTTCACGCCCCAAATGTCCGCAACAGCCAGAGCTGGGCCAATCCAAAGCCAGGATCTAGGAACTTCTGGGTCTCCCATGCTGGTGCAGAGGACCAAACCCTTGGGCCATCTTCTACTGTTTTCCCAGGCAATCAGCAGGAAGCTGGTTAGGAGGTGGAGCAGCCAGGACTCAAATTGGCGCCCATATTGGATGCCGGCACCACAGGTGCCATAGTGCTGGCCCCGTGATATGGTTTATGTTTCGCTAATTTTCCCTGCTAATATTTAGCCTAATAGGTGAGATCTGGATTCTCGGATCTGCTTCTGCACTCAACCTGTTGACAAAGTCTCAGGTCTCATGGTTTCTAGAAACCCCCTGTATATGGGAAAAGCCAATATTGCTGTTTTTCTAAAGTGAAAAGTGTTTTACCTTTGTGGACTCTCTGAAAGCATCTTGGGGACCCCCAGGAGTCCCAGGTCGTGCTTGGAGCCCCTCTGGGCGAGGTGACGAGGGCTTGTCAGCAGTGCCTGATGGGTGCTGTGGGACGCTGCGAGCCCTGGGAGTGTGGAGTGGGGGCAGCAGCTCAGCCTGCAGGGCCTGGAGAAGGCCCCTTGGAGGAAGCGATGTTTGAGATCCCCAGGTGGAGGTGATTGCAGGCAGGGGCGTTGCTGGGGGAGGAGCAGCATGTGCAAGGGCTGGAGGCCTCTTCAGAGGGGAGGCCCAGCACCCTGCCTTTGGTAGACGGGGCCCCAAGGGTGCGAGGCCTGGGCCTGGGCTCCAGGCTCCGGGCTGGCTTCCCCAGCTCTGCCTCGTGTGTATCCCTTCCCCAGAGCCTTTGTGTCTGGGAAGAACCGGGAGGACCAGCCTAGCCAACGAGCCCGCCTTGGTTTCTTCCCACAGTGGGGAGGTGGCAGCTGCAGGCCACCTCCACCTGTCACACTGATTTTCATGATGTCCACCCAGTGCTGCGGGTCAGCCATTGTAGAAGAAACCCAAGGGCACTTGGTTAGCAAGTGGCCCTGGGTTCTGGCAGGGTCTCCCTTCCCCCAGCTGCCCTGTGGCATCTGACCTCTGCACCCAAGACTCTGAACCACCTGGTCACTCATCACCCTTCCTGAGAACCTGCTATGTGCCCAGCCCTGTGTGGGCACTACTGAGGCAGCCGAGTGGACGCGGCCTTTGAGAGACCGTGCTGCGGCAGTGCCAGGCAGGCCACGACTCTCTAGCTGCAATGGTGGTGGTGGGGCGGTCACTTGAGCCCAGATAGGATTTGAAGTTTGAACCTGGAGACTGGGCCATTGTCCTGGAGGAGATGGGTGGGAATCTTACCTGGGGAATTTCGCCTCTCACAGTTGTAACCCTCTTCCTGGGTCTTTGGGACCCTTGAGGACGAGACCGGGTGGTGCTTCAGGTTCACAGCCGGGATGCTTGTCCTGGGCATTCTGTCTCACCTGGCAGGAGGGGTGGGACATGCAGCGCTGCTGGCAGACACAGTTGTGTGTGTGGACGCTGCCTCCTCCGTGCTCATGTCTGCTCTCTCTCCCTCCCCCTGCTCCTGCCTGGCCTCTCTGCGTGGCTGTGTCGACAGGTCCTGGATGACCCCAACGAGGACCATCTGTACATGGGTAAGGAGCCCTTTCCTCCCACCACCTTCGCTCAGGCAGCCGCACCTGCCACGGCCTGGGGTCTCCTGAGGCCGCCCCTGTCCCAGGCGTCCCTGCACAGATGGCCTGTCCTTGCCCCACCTGCTGGGGGCCACAAGTGAGCGCTGCAGAAGGCTGCACCCGAGGAAGTTACCCAGTTCCTTAAGAGACCTCGTGTGGTCCACACTCAAACTTTACTTTTAAAAACCTTTAGAAACAGTTTAGAAGCTATACCAGATATCAGCTTTATCACTGTGAAAATTAGGAGAGATGTATAGAAAGAGAGAAAGGTTCATAAAAATGTAGACATTGCAGACACTCAGAATTTCTTGAAATATGATACTACATATCATATTTATATATGTATGCATACATAAAAATAAAACTTTATTTTTAAAATATTTATTGATTTATTTGAAAGGCAGAGTTACAAAGAGGCAGAGGCCGAGAGAGAGAGAGAGAGAGAGAGAGGTCTTCCATCTACTGGTTCACTCCCCAATTGGCTGCAATGGCCAGAGCTGCACCAATCCAAAGCCAGGAGCTTTTTCTGGTTCTCCCATGTGGATACAGGGCCCAAGGACTTGGGCCATCTTCTACTGCTTTTCCAGGCCATAGCAGAGAGCTGGATCGGAAGTGAAGCAAGTGGGACTCAAACCAGCACCCATATGGGATGCTGGCACCACAGGTGATGGCTTTACCCGCTACGCTATGGTGCTGGCCCCTATTTATTTTTATTTGAGAGGCAAAGAGAGAAAGAGAGGGACAGATTGACAGAGTACCCCAAATTCCTGTAACAGCCTGGGCTTGCCACACTGAAGCCAGAAGCCAGGAGCTCAATTTGGGTCTCCCACATGGGTGGCAGGAGCCCAAGTGCTTGAGCCATCACCTGCCTCCCGGGGTGCACAGTAGCAGGAAGCTGGTGTCAGGAGCAGAGCTGGGACGTGAACCCAGGCCCTCCAGCAGGGGCTGCAGCCGTCCCAGGTGCAGTGTTGGTCACTACGCCATGCACCTGCCCCTTACTGTGTGAAGTATGTGGTGATTTTGGGGGTACTTGGAAACCATTTTACAGCTTTTATTTGGATGTGGTTTAGCACTGTGCAGGGAAGTTATAGCCAGCAGTGATGTCACGGACATGAGCACCCTGGCCAAGGCTGAAAAGCTAAAAACTGAGTTGACCAAAGGGAAAGCACTCGATGAATAAGAATGTATGTGGCATATCGGAACGTCCAGGCTGTAAGTGTGGTGGACAGGCGAGGGAAATCCGGCGGAAACCGCGGGAGGCCAGCAGTCATTTTGAGTTCGAGCGATAGTCCTGGCAACCACGAATGGTCGTGGGCTGCTCCTGAAGTTTCTTGTCCAACAGATGCTGCCGTTTGGTCCAGATTTGTCAGGGGCCAGACCCCACGGTCCCCTACCCTGAGTGCCATCAAGTCCGCCCAGTGGTGGTGTGGCCAAGCAGGGTGGTTCCCTAAGATCAGGGTGGACAGAACTTCCTCAGTCCAGTGACCGGCTCATGGCGCAGGCGTTACTCATGGGTTCGTGGTCATGCCAGGGCAGCCGGCGCCCATGTGAGAGCACCTGCAGATGACCATGGTGCGTGGGTATTCTAGAGGGCACCCTGTTAACAACAGGTCGCCTCTGCCAGCAGCGGCCTCACTCACACGCTTGGCATTTATGGTGCTTCTTGATAACATCAGACGGCCACGGTGCAGGATGACGGGTGCCTACCGGGGTTGTGTGAGGACACAAAGATAGGACCGCCTAGTGAGAACACTTTTGCTGAGCAGTGCACAGCCCCTGTTCTGTGCAGGGCCCGAGGAGGACAGCTCTGTAAAAACAAAAGCAAAACCTGAGCCTGGCAGGAGGAGCCAGGAGCTCCAGGTTAGGACTGGGAACTCCTTGGAGGATGCCTCGCCGAGGTGATGTGGGGTGGAGTGGCAGAGGGCACTTTGTTTTTTTTTTTTTTAAAGATTTATTTATTTATTTGAAAGAGTTACACAGAGGGAGGAGGAGTTATACAGAGAGAGAGAAAGAGAGAGAGAGACATAGAGAGAGAGAGAGGTCTTCCATCCCCTGGTCACTGCCCAATTGGCCGCAATGGCCAGAGCTGCGCCGATCTGAAGCCAGGAGCCTACTCTGGTCTCCCACACTGGTGCAGGGGCCCAAGGACTTGGGCCATCTTCTACTGCTTTCCCAGGCCATAGCAGAGAGCTGGATCAGAAGTAGAACAGCGGGGTCTCGAACCAGTGCCCATATGGGATTCCGGCACTGCAGGTGGCAGCTTTACCCGATATGCCACAGCGCCAGCCCCGAGGGTACTTCTTATATACTTGACTCTTATATAATTGACTCTGAGCTGGGAGTGAGTGGAAGAACACGCCCAGGACAGGCGCGTTCCCATGGCCCAAAGCAGAATGCCGGGGTTCAAGTACTGACTTCACTGTCAATCCCAGCTTCCAGCTCACCCACGCCCTGGGAGGCAGTGGGTGATGGCTCAAGTGGTTGGGTCCCTGCCACCCATGTGGGAGACCTGGATTGAGTTCTTTTTTTTTTTTTAATAATTTATTTATTTATTTGAAAGAGTTACACAGAGAGAGGAGAGGCAGAGAGAGAGAGAGTTCTTCCATCAGCTGATTAACTCTACAGTTGGCCACAAAGGTCAGAGCTGTGCCGATCTGAAGCCAGGAGCCAGGTCTCCCACGTGGGTGCAGGGGCCCAAGCACCTGGGCCATTTTCTACTGTCTTCCCAGGCCATAGCGGAGAGCTGGATTGGAAATGGAGCAGCCGAGACTCGAACAGGCGCCCATATGGGATGCCAACACTGCACGTGGTGGCTTTACCCGCCATGCCACAGCGCTGGCCCCAGGATTGAGTTCTTAGCTACAGGGTTTGGCCTGGCCCAGTTCTGGCCGTTGTGGGCATCTGGGGAGCAAACCAGCAGGTGACAGATCTGTCTCGTGTGCCTCTCTGCCTTTTACATACAACAAAAAATAATTAAAAAGATGAACTAAAGAACATGCCGCATATTCAGAGAGGAGGTTCCTAAGCTCTTGGAGCCAGCAGCTTCCTGGCCAGAAGTCTCCGTCCTCGAGGTGGCTGACTGCTGGTGTGTGCTGTGTGTGCCGGGGATGGACGGGCTGGTGCGTGGGGCCAGCTCGCAGGGCTCAGGAGGGGCTGACTGCTGTCCACGCCACAGCCATATGTGTGCCGGGGATGGACGGTCTGGTGCGTGGGCCGGCTCGCAGGGCTCAGGAGGGGCTGACTGCTGTCCACGCCACAGCCATATGTGTGCCGGGGATGGACGGGCTGGTGCGTGGGGCCGGCTCGCAGGGCTCAGGAGGGGCTGACTGCTGTCCACGCCACAGCCATATGTGTGCCGGGGATGGACGGGCTGGTGCGTGGGCCGGCTCGCAGGGCTCAGGAGGGGCTGACTGCTGTCCACGCCACAGCCATATGTGTGCCGGGGATGGACGGGCTGGTGCGTGGGCCGGCTCGCAGGGCTCAGGAGGGGCTGACTGCTGTCCACGCCACAGCCATATGTGTGCCGGGGATGGACGGGCTGGTGCGTGGGGCCGGCTCGCAGGGCTCAGGAGGGGCTGACTGCTGTCCACGCCACAGCCATATGTGTGCCGGGGATGGACGGGCTGGTGCGTGGGCCGGCTCGCAGGGCTCAGGAGGGGCTGACTGCTGTCCACGCCACAGCCATATGTGTGCCGGGGATGGACGGGCTGGTGCGTGGGGCCGGCTCGCAGGGCTCAGGAGGGGCTGACTGCTGTCCACGCCACAGCCATATGTGTGCCGGGGATGGACGGGCTGGTGCGTGGGGCCGGCTCGCAGGGCTCAGGAGGGGCTGACTGCTGTCCACGCCACAGCCATATGTGTGCCGGGGATGGACGGGCTGGTGCGTGGGCCGGCTCGCAGGGCTCAGGAGGGGCTGACTGCTGGTGTGTGCTGTGTGTGTGCCGGGGATGGACGGGCTGGTGCGTGGGCCGGCTCGCAGGGCTCAGGAGGGGCTGACTGCTGGTGTGTGCTGTGTGTGTGCCGGGGATGGACGGGCTGGTGCGTGGGGCCGGCTCGCAGGGCTCAGGAGGGGCTGACTGCTGTGTGTGTGCTGTGTGTGTGCCGGGGATGGACGGGCTGGTGCGTGGGCCGGCTCGCAGGGCTCAGGAGGGGCTGACTGCTGTCCACGCCACAGCCATATGTGTGCCGGGGATGGACGGGCTGGTGCGTGGGCCGGCTCGCAGGGCTCAGGAGGGGCTGACTGCTGTCCACGCCACAGCCATATGTGTGCCGGGGATGGACGGGCTGGTGCGTGGGGCCGGCTCGCAGGGCTCAGGAGGGGCTGACTGCTGTGTGTGTGCTGTGTGTGTGCCGGGGATGGACGGGCTGGTGCGTGGGGCCGGCTCGCAGGGCTCAGGAGGGGCTGACTGCTGTCCACGCCACAGCCATATGTGTGCCGGGGATGGACGGGCTGGAGCGTGGGGCCAGCTCGCAGGGCTCAGGAAGGGCTGACTGCTGTCCACGCCACAGCCATATGTGTGCCGGGGATGGACGGGCTGGTGCGTGGGGCCGGCTCGCAGGGCTCAGGAAGGGCTGACTGCTGTCCACGCCACAGCCATATGTGTGCCGGGGATGGACGGGCTGGTGCGTGGGGCCGGCTCGCAGGGCTCAGGAAGGGCTGACTGCTGTCCACGCCACAGCCATATGTGTGCCGGGGATGGACGGGCTGGTGCGTGGGGCCGGCTCGCAGGGCTCAGGAAGGGCCTTACAAGTGCAGGCCTGACCTTCAAAGGGTTGACGTTCCGCCTGTCTTCCTGGAGGCGAATTTCACCCACCCCTGAGCCCCCAGCGGGGTGGCTTGGTGGTGGCTGCACAGAGGCCTGTTGCAACAGGTGGGCCAGCTTCTCCCTGCCAAGGGATTTGGGTACATGGGTGGGTGGCAGGAAGGTGGAGACACTCAGGCTGCTTGCAGGCTAAGACAAATCATCCAGGCACGGAAGGCCAGGGCTTCTGACGGCAGCCCAGGGCAGCAGCGGATCTGCACTGCCTTGGGCATACAGTGCCCGAGGGCCTGGGTGAGGCCAGAGGACACCATTCGCCATCAGTCCTGCTGTGTTTTGAGCACCAGAGGAAAAGCCGGGCTGCAGTTCTGGGAGCATCAGAAACCTCTGGTCCTTAGCAAAGCAGGACCTCACACAGCCTGGGTTGGGCGGGCAGGTCCCGGCCTCAGCCCCGCTCCCCTTCCCCATGACGTCAGCATCTCTGTTTTTTGCTGTTTCTAGAGGTGGTGGGGGTGGGGAGGGAGATGAGCTTCCTGTTCCCCAGGGTAACTTTTTGCCCTCTTCTCTTCCCTGCAGTATTCGAATTGGTCAACCAAGGGTGAGTGTCCAGCCCCTCGGCGCGTGCCTTCGTGTGATGCCAGAAACCTCCTGAGCGGCAAAGCCCGGGGAGGCGGCGCCAGCCCCGGACAGTGAGAGAGGGTGGGGCCGGGGGCGCCTAGCTTGCAGTGCATGTGGGTGTTGACCCTGCAGGCCCGTGATGGAAGTGCCCACCCTCAAGCCGCTGTCTGAAGACCAGGCCCGATTTTACTTCCAGGATCTGATCAAAGGCATCGAGTACCGTAAGCGGGGGCCTGGGGGAGGATGGCAAGGGGGTGGGGTGTTGGTGGGTGGAAAGCGGAAAGTGTCTCGTTTTCCTCCTGGAGCGCGGGCCTTGGGCAGGCGGCGGGGCTGTGTGTGTGACGCTGAGCAGGGACAGCTGCAGAAGCCAGCCTGGGGTTCTGTCCTGGGGAACAGGGGGAGTGGCGACAACGACCCTCGACCCCGGGGCTCTGTGGGTGCCAGACACTGTCAGGAGCCCTGTGGGCTTCACTTTGCACTTCCCAGCAGCCCTGGGACCAGGAACCTGTTAACCTCTTGCCACTTTAGTTTCCTCATCTGTGAAACGGAGAAAAAGTATCTCTCACCGGGACTGACAGCGGCCAGCCGGCACCAGTAGTTCTGACTGACAGGTGTTTTTTTCTGCTCCTGGTTGTCAAATATTTGGGTTCCTACCCCTGAGCATCACATGTGATTATTGTGAGGTTTACTTGGGATAGAAGTGAGACACTTAGCACAGGACAAGGCCCCAGACTGAGTGCTGCTCCAATTGTTTTTTTTCTTTAAAGATTTATTTGTTTGAGAGGCAGAGTTACAGACAGAGAGGAAGAGACAGAGAGAGAGGTCTTCCATCTACTGGTTCACTCCCCAAATGTCCACAACGTCCAGAGCTGGGCCAATCCGAAGCCGGGAGTTTCTTCCGGGTCTCCCACATGGGTGCAGGGTCCCAAGCACTTGGGCCATCCTCTAGTGCTTTCCCAGGCACATTAGCAGGAAGCTGGATCAGAAGTGGAGCAGCCAGGACTCAAACCAGTGCCCATGCAGGCTGCTGGTGCCGCAGGCAGAGGCTTAATCTGCTACGGCACAGTGCCAGCCCCTGGGTACTGCTCTTACTGATAACCACCACCTGCACGTCACCATCCTCCCTTTATTTATTTACTTATTTATTTATTTATTATTTTTTTGGATAGGCAGAGTGGATAGTGAGAGAGAGAGACAGAGAGAAAGGTCTTCCTTTTTGCCACTGGTTCACCCTCCAATGGCCACTGCGGCCGGCGCATCTCGCTGATCCGAAGCCAGGAGCCAGGTGCTTCTCCTGGTCTCCCATGCGGGTGCAGGGCCCAAGGACTTGGGCCATCCTCCACTGCCCTCCCGGGCCATAGCAGAGAGCTGGCCTGGAAGAGGGGCAACCGGGATAGAATCTGGTGCCCCAACCGGGACTAGAACCCGGGGTGCTGGCGCCGCAAGGCGGAGGATTAGCCTGTTAAGCCACGGCACCGGCCAACCATTCTCCCTTAAATAGTCTCTGGGCTGCCACTGGGGCCAGGCTCCACAGCCGCTCCCGTGCACGGTGGCCTGTGACTCAGACGTTGACCGTTAGGATTTGCTGTTGGCAGCTGGGTCTCACTCGTCAGGTTTGAGAACGTAGGGAACTTCCCCGAAGGCACTGTTTTCCCTTTCCTTTCGGAGCACATAGGTGCCCAGCAGGTTTAGGGAGAGGGTGTTGAGGAAGGCCTGAGGCTCCACGGGGGGACCCTGCTGTTGCTGTGGGCCCTGTGGCCACGTGGCAATCCTCACGGGGCTCTGCCGGTGTCGCCCCAGTGCACTACCAGAAGATCATCCACCGAGACATCAAACCTTCCAACCTGCTGGTCGGGGAAGACGGGCACATCAAGATCGCCGACTTCGGCGTGAGCAACGAGTTCAAGGGCAGCGACGCACTGCTGTCCAACACCGTGGGCACGCCCGCCTTCATGGCGCCCGAGTCCCTCTCGGAGACCCGCAAGATCTTCTCGGGGAAGGTGGGTGCCAACCTGCCCGAGGCTCTGGGTGCTGGCTGCTCCAGGGCCTGTCAAACAGCAACTCCCGCAGGTCGTTTACCTGGGGGTGGGTACCTTGGGCTTTGGGCCCGGGACTTGGACGGGAATCTGTCCGTCCGTCTTTCAGCTCAGCTTTCCTCCCCAGCCGCTCCGGGCCACTTTGTGTCATTTACCGGCCTCAGGAGCAGGAGCGTTCCTCTTGGCGAATTGCTCCTGCAGGAACCCTGGGATTGATTCTGATTGGCCCAGTGCAGGTCACGTGTCCATCCTTGAGCCAATCACTGGCTAGGGGAAGTAGTGTTCTCATTGGCCAGGCCTGGGTCATGTGCCTACTCTGGAGGCAAAGGGACACCCTGACTTCAGGGCTGGGACTGAGCGAGTTCCCCAAAGGGAAGCTGGGGGATGGGAGGCTGGGCAGACAGAGGTGGTCATGCCCGTGACTGCCACTTGCTCTCTCATGCACAGCTCTCTCTCTTTTTGTGCAGGCTCTGGACGTGTGGGCCATGGGTGTGACGCTGTACTGCTTTGTCTTTGGCCAGGTAACAGGGTGGGGTGTCCCCCTCCCAAGCACTCCTTGGTGTCCCCCTGTTAATATTCACCCTGGCATTGCGCCAGCAACAGACTCATTTGAAAGTCCTGTTATTTTATTTCCACAGATAGTTCTGGAAATGAAAAAGGACACCTTCCAAAATTTGTGTATCTTTTTAGGAGACTCCCATCTGCGGCAAAATGATCTGTTAGAAGGATTGGCAGAGGCTCTGGAGGTTATAAATAGTTGATAAAGTCAGGAAAAGGCATCAAACATGCCACCTCTGTCCATTCCTGAGCCTGAGACAGACATCACTAATCAATAAGTTCACTCTTCCCTCCTGAGCCTGATACTGCTTTGATGTTCTTTCCACTAAGGTGTTCCTAGGTGCCGTTGTTGGAGAGATAGGATTGATCATGGAAATTAACATCCACTTAGCATCATTGATTTGAGGGGGTGCTGTTTTGACTTTTCGTTCTTTTGTTCTTGTTTCAATAGTGTTGATATATTTAGAGACTTTTTAACTCTGAAGCTTAGTTTGATTATGTACGTGATAAAGGTATAGATTTTTTTCCCTTTCTTGAGTTTGTGTTCCGATTGAGGGAAGTTTAAGAGACTGGTCCCATGAAAAACTACGGGGGATTGTAACCGTGCACTCAGCATTTGGTTTGAAAGCATTTCAGTCTCACAACATAGAATGGTGCCGTGAACACCACAGACCTGCACCTGGATTCTACTGAGGTTGACATTTGGCCATGCTTGCTTGCGGCGTGCCTGTCTGCTCTTCTCTCCACCCCTCCTCTCTTTTATTGTATTTGTCTTTTTAAAGATTTTTTTAATTTGAAATGCAGAGTGACAGAGAATCTTCCATCCACTGGTTCACTCCCCACATGACCGCAATGGCAGGGGCTGGACCAGGCTGAAGTTTGGGGCCTGGAACTCCAGCCGGGTCTCCCACGTGCGTGGCAGGGACCCAGCTAAGTAGTCGAGTCATTTTCCACGCCTTCCCAGGCACGTTGGCAGGGAGCTGGATTGGAAGAGGAGCCGCAGGGACTCAAATTGTCACTCAGATATGGGATGCTAGCATTGCAGGCAATGACTTAACCCGCTGCACCACAATGCCTCTCCCTTCCATCCCCCCCATTTTATTTTTTAATGCATTTCAGAGTGAGCTGCCAACACCTCTACACCTGTTTCTAAGTTTTTAGTATGCACTTGTTGGCTAGAGCTCAATATTTGTTTGTGGTTCTTTTTCCTTCTTTTTGAGTAAACCTTACTCCCATGAAATGCACAGACCTTCCCTGTTCAGTTCACAGTGACTTCTGCAGACTGGACAGACCAACCCCTGTTCTCTGGGTGGGAGTGGAGTGCGTTGCTGTGTGCAACCTTCTTAGCATGCCACAGAGAGCTCCTGTTGCCAGCACACGTTACTCAGCTCCCCCTGGGACAGACTGGGTAGAGCACGGATTTGTGCCGTGGTGCAATGGGCTGCACAGGCACCTAGGCTAGGCTTGAATCTCTGTTGTCCTTCCTGGGGCATCGTCCCCTGTAAGATGGGGAGCAGCTGGGGGAGGCGTTGTGGAGCAGCAGGTTAAGTAGCTGCCTGCAATGCCAGCACCCTGTATGGATGCTAGTTCGAGTATTGACTACTCCATTTCAAATCCGGCCCCCTGCTGTTATACCTGGACAAGCTGAGGAGATGACCCCAAGGCTTGGGCCCCTGCCACCCCTGTGGGAGACCTGGATAGAGTTCCAGACTCCTGGCTTTGGCCTGGCCCAGCTCCAGCCATTTGTGGCCATCTGGAGTGAACCAGTAGATGGAAGATCTCTTTCTCTCTCTTACTCTGCCTTTCAAATAAATAAGTCTTTTTTTTTTTTTTTTTAAACCTTTGCCCATTTGGAGCCGACACTCCAGAGGAGGAGTTAAGCAGCGAATGCGTGAAGATGCCCACTAACGTCAGGGACGGGGGCTGTGGCCTGGGGATGAGGTGGGTGGGTCTGCCTTAGAGGGGGTTCAGCCGGGGAAGGCCTCCTTGAGAAGCTGAGCTCTGTGCAGGCCCCTGGATGATGGGGGAGAGTAAGCCGAGCAGTCCAGGCGGAGGGAGAGCGAATGACGGGTTGGTCACACAAAGCTGTAGTACAGGGTCCGGTCCAGGCTCAGTGCCATGGCTGCTCCAGCATTTTCTGCGTCAGTCCTGGTGTTCACAGTTGTTCACCTGGCTGGTGGGTGAGATGTGATCACGTGCAGAAAGAGGGAAACTGAAGCCCAGCCCCAGGGGAGGCGTCAGTGCGGCCGGATGAGTCCAGGGCTTTGCGGACGTTGTGGTCCTTCAGGGATTCGGCGGGACGGGAACGGCTCCCTCCCTAGCCTGGGCCCCGGCTGTTGATTTCTCTGCCACAGCCCACGCGTAGTGACGCAGCACAGGCAGACCTCGGAGGGCAGATGTGGCAGCAGCTTGACGGCCACGCTGTCCCTGGCCTCTCCTCACAGTGCCCGTTCATGGACGAGCGGATCATGTGTTTGCACAGCAAGATCAAGAGTCAGGCCCTGGAGTTTCCAGACCAGTGAGTATCGCCCGTGTGTCCTGGGTCACCTCTCTGTGGAGACTGCGGCAGGCCTCTGATGTGTCCCCCACCCCTAGGCCTGACATAGCCGAGGACTTGAAGGACCTGATCACCCGTATGTTGGACAAGAACCCTGAGTCGAGGATCGTGGTGCCGGAAATCAAGGTACCTGGGGGGTGCTGCTGGCTCCACAGACGGGCACCTGCAGCTCGGCCTGCATCCGGGGCTTGGGGTTGTCTGGCTCCCTCCCGCCTTGGCTGGGCCCCACCCCTTCCACCCCCAGTTCCACGCCCTCCTGGGCACTGCTGCCCTCCGTGTCCTGGGGCCTCTGAGCCACTGGGAGCTGGTGAGGGGTGGGGAAGAAGATCTGGGAGTTGTGTTCACTGTGATCTTGGGAATGGGATCCATGAGCAACCAGTGGGCAGCCTGTGCTTGCTCCGATTGGCTTGGGCCGAAGGTGTCCGTCGCTTGTACACTGATCTGGGCCTCTGTGTGCTCCACATCTGGCTGCCTCGCCTGGCTGCCGAACCTGTCCTGACTGTGAGAGATGTGGGCCTGTTCCTTTGAGAGAGTGCCGTGAGGGTGAGCGGTTGTTAGCAGGCAGCTCAGCCTCCCTCATTTGCTGAATCCACCTCCATGCAGAAGCACTTTGAGGAGAGACCACCCCCCACACACCTCTGTACCCATGCTAGTGCCATTAGCATACATCTGGCCCTGTAAGACATCTAGAGATCTACTCTGGGACCTGGTAAGGAGCATTGGAAGGTACCTTATTAGGGGCCAGCCCTAAAAGCCATGAATTAGGGCTGGGGCCCCAGAGTGGGGGCGGCAGAGCCTGGCCTAGGTGCTCTCCTGGTTGTATCCTTCCCGCTGGCCTCCCTGAGCCTGCTTCCCTCCTGTGAGGTGGGGAGGAGGCCACCTGCTCTGAGATGAGCCCCCCCAGGTACCAGGGAGAGTTGCCAAGGGGTGACAGGAGCTCCCTGGGCAGCCAGATTCTGCCAAGATACTTCTGCCAAGACCCGGGGCCAGATGGAGAATCTGTCCTGCACACATCTCAGCCCTGTAGCTCCGGCATTCTCTGTCCCTCTCTCCTCCACGCTTCCTGCCATCTCACTCACCCTGTCCTCTGCCTGGCTCACCAGCTCTCGCATGCCTGACCACAGGTCCTCGCCTTTCCCCCCCGCCTGCCCTCCTCAGCCCCGCTCGCTGCCAGGGCCTCCGGGGAGCAGGTGCACCTGCCCCTCACCCCTCCCTGTCATTCGTTGAAGCTGCACCCCTGGGTTACGAGGCACGGGGCCGAGCCATTGCCATCCGAGGATGAGAACTGCACGTTGGTCGAGGTGACGGAAGAGGAGGTCGAGAATTCGGTCAAACACATTCCCAGCCTGGCGACGGTGGTAAGGCGGACGAACCAGTGACCAAGAGCAGGGCTGGCAAGGACAGGGCTGGGATACAGGCGGCCACTTGGGAAGCAGACATGAGGCCTGCCCTGACCCCCTGCATTGGGTCTCTGGGCTTGGTCACGTGTCATACCATGCGCCCCCTACTGCTGGGCCAGCTCTTAGGTTACCAGGGTGGGGGCTGTTAGCAGCCACTTTAAAGGATTCTCCTGGGCCTTGAGCAAGACCTGCTTCCAGAGAGGAGGAGTAGCTTCGAGAGTGGCTGGACAGGAGTCCAGGGTTAGGAGCTGGAGCCAAGATCTCTAACGTTGGGTTCCCGCCTGGCTGGATCTTCAGCGTCCAGGATGAAAGTCCTAGCAGGTCCCACGTCTCAGACAGTTCTCAGCTGCCGAGTGGGATTTTGCGTGGGAGCCGCCACGGCCCCCTTTTTTGGTCTTGAATCTGGCTCCAGTCCAAGAAGCAGCCAGAATATGGAGTCCTCAGGCCTAACCTTGGAGACTCTGGGAATCACACAGTCACCAAGCCCCTGCCCAAGAGGGTCCTGGGGTTAGAGACCTGCTGGCTGCTCCCCCGTGGCCACTGTGGAAGCCTTGGTTTTGTTTGGCCAGTGCTGGCCCCAGCTGGCCCCAGCTGGCTGGCAGGTCCCCGGGCTCTGGGAGGGACCTGAGAAACTGTAGGCAGCATCTGGCCTCGAGCGCTGCCCCTTCAGGAGCCGAGGCGCCGGCCCCTCTTCCAGCTTCGCATCGCTCCCTCCTGCGCCCTAACACTTCCTCTCCTCTACAGCCTGGGCCCCCAGGGCCGGGACATTCATCCCCCTCCTCCTCCTCCTGCCCCGCTGGGGCCCTGCATGACCTTCACTGTTGATGACTCACACCCCCCACCCTGCCTCCTCCGTCCCTGCTCCCTTGTCCTGTGCCCGTGCCAGGGGAGGCAGCGGGCGCTGCACTCTGCGTGCGCCGTGGGTCTTCTTTTCCGGTCTGGGATGTTCTTGTCCCTCCCCTCTTTAGCTCTCTGCTCTTGATCCCAGAGGCCTGAGTAGGCCTCCATCCTTCCAGAAACACTTCCGAACGTGGAGTGGTCTCTCAGGCCTGTGCTGGGAGCGGGGGCTGCAGTCATGAACAAGGGGCAGGGGAGGCAGATCCTGGCCAGCGAGTAGAGGGGGTGCCGAGACCCAGGCCCAGGTGGTGTCTGAGGCCTTTGGAGAGACAGTGTGGGTGCTGACCCAGATGAGGCGGCAGAACGCGCAGGCAAGAGGGGACAACACGCATGGTGTCCTCTGGTGGGAGGGAACTGGGCCCTCCAGAAGCTTCCAGAAGCCAGGGCTGCTGCAGCAGGCGAGGAAGGTGCAGGGAGGGTACAACAAGAATATTGACCTCTCGGGGCCGGGAAGTTCCTGCCGAGTTTGAATCTGGGACAACGGCATGGTGGCAGGGGTCAGGGAGGTGTGCGACTTGGGAGACAGCCACAGGTCCAGGCCTTGTCCACGTGTTTGTCGTTGAACACATGCTCCCTGAGCACCCTGAGCTCGGGCTCAGAAAGACAGCAAGGTCCGGAGCCAGCCCCGGGGGCTGTGGTCCCCAAGGCGGAGGTCTTGTCTTTTGTTTCTTTGTGGAAGTAGAATTCATGCCACGGGAGAGTACCCATTCTCAAGTGGACGGTTCAGTGGCATTTAGTACATGCGCAGTGTTGTGCAGTTTTCACCTCGATGGTTTGAAACATTTTTCTCAAAACAAATGCCGGTCGCCGGCACCCAGTGACCTGCATCCCGTCTGTGGATCCGCCTGTGTGGAGCCACGCACCGTGCGGCATCCGCCGCCTTCCCTTTCCCTCAGTGCCACGTCTTCCAGGTCCATCGGCGTAGCGGCAGGCGTCAGCGCTTCCTTCCTTCCTAAGACCGACCCGCCGTCCCTTCGCCCACCCCCCCGCCCCCACCAGCTGATGCGACACTTGGGTGTTGTCACTTTTCTGTACATCAGCGTTTTTGTTTTTTAAAGATTTATGTATTTATTTGAGAAGCAGAAATAGAGAGATTGAGATCTTCTATCTGCTGGTTCATTCCCCCAGTGGCTGCAATGGCCGGAGCTGGGCCGATCTGAAGCCAGGAGCCAGGAGCTTCTTCCACTTCTCCCACGTGGGTGCAGGGGCCCAAGTGCTTGGGCCGTTTTCCACTGCAGGGAGCCAGGTCAGAAGTGCAGCAGCCAAAACTTGACCAGCGCCCATATGGGATGCCGGCGCCACAGGCAGAGGCTTAACCTGTGCCACAGCACCAGCCCCCACGTTGGTGTATTTTTAAAAGCATTTTTCTTTGTAGCAGCAAACCCTTAAAATCAGAAGCTGCAGCCGCGCAGGCAAGAGCTCAGAGAGGCGCTGCGTGTGGCCGAGGGGCGCAGGTCCGTGGCCTGGCGTCCAGTGATTCCTGCCGGGGTCTGCAGGCCATTTCCTCTGCCGCCTCCCTCACGGCGTCACTTCCTTGTTCCAGAACTTTCCGGGGGGACACACTAGGGAGAGAGCAAAGGAGAGGCAGAGCTGGGGGAGAGGCTAAGCAGTGGCTCAGGTGAGGGGACAGTGCCTTTTCTGCTGGGACCCTCTTAGCCACAGGCAGGCAGCACATCCCGCCTGGGTAGAGAGGGCAAGGCCGCGGAAGAGGCCCAGCATCTCCCAGACCTAGAAGGACATTCTGGGCCCTCTGAGCCCCTTTGCCCCCACACCACCGTGAACTGGCTGTCCTGCGTCCTAGGGTGACCTCCCATTCAAATGCTCCTTGTCCCCAGCTCAGCTATATCCCTCCTAGCCCCCCCCCCCCCCCCCAGAAGCTGGTTCCCTCGGGCATTACCGGTCGGGAGATAAACAGGCTCACCTGCTGTAGCAAACAACCTGAGTGGGCACAGCCCCACGCCCCCCAGCTGGGCAGTGAGTGGCGAAGGAATGGTGTGACCTGAGAAGGCCCGGCGTTCTTGTACACGCTGCCCGTGGATGGAGCTCGGAGACGCGGTGCTGAGTGAGAGCAGCCAGACCCCGAAGGGCCACGCTGTGCTTCTGTTGATGGGAAATGTGCAGAGTAGGTCCCCGTGTACAGACAGGAAGATGAGTGGTGGCCAGGGCGGTGACGGGGGTGACTGCTCCCCGCTCTAGGGCTTCCTTTAGGGGTGATGTGGATATTCTGAGATTAGGGAGCGGTGTTGAGAGGAGGCCGAGAGCCGTTGCGTGGTTTACTTTGGGGTTCACTGTGTCTGAATTGTGTCTCATTTGGAATCCGCGGGTCCCCAGAATGACACCAGAGAAGCAGTAGTTCGTTCCTCTGTGTGTGTGTGTGTGTGTAGTGGGGCTGGGGGGAGTATAGACAGCTTCCACTGGGACTAAAGGCCTGGTCTTGAGGGTGACAGAGGTTGCTGTGCCAGAAGGGCACACCCAGCTCCGGCTCAGGTGACACTTCTAGGTGTGCCAGGGGGCCAAGCAGGGGCAGTGTGGCCGGGCCTAGATGACAGCAGCCTGATCTGTAATCTAAGCAGTTGGGAGCCGTGGGAGGTCTTGGAGGAGAGGCTGTGTGGGATGGAAGCTGCCACACAGGTGGCGTCCCTCGAAGGCCTGGCGAGAGGGAGGAGCATAGGCAGTGCCTGGGACCGGCCCTGCGAGGCCGTGTGGCGGAGCCGTCACCCTGTCCTCCCTCTAGATCCTGGTGAAGACCATGATACGCAAACGCTCCTTCGGGAACCCGTTCGAGGGCAGCCGGCGAGAGGAGCGCTCTCTGTCAGCGCCTGGGAACCTGCTCACGTGAGTGCCCACCTGCCTTTGTCCCACAGTGGGGGACCCCTGCCTGGACCACGCTGCCTGGGCCGTCCCTGGAGCGCTGCCAACTGCAGAGACTCAGAAGGGACCCGTGCGGCAGCCTAGGGACAGCAGCAGCTGAGGGACTTCGGTCCCACCTTCCTGGCTCAGCCCACCCCTGAAGCCGGCAGCCAGTCCACACAGGGGTTCACTTTCCGAGGGGCCTTGCTCTTTGGGGAGGAGGCATCTCGATATAGGGAAGGCACTCCTGTGGCTCAGAAGCGCCGGTTCTTGGTGGGTTTCAGGCCCTGTGGTGGCTGTGTACCTTCTGTGGCCATGAGGAGAGGGGTCCACCCACCTGTTCTAAAGACTGCCCTGGCTCTGTGCAGACGTGGGTCTGAGTGTCTCCGGGGTGGTGGCTGGGCAGCCCATGGATCCCAAGGGTCCCTTCTCACCTCCCTTTTCCCTCCCTCTGGCAATTCCAGCAAAAAACCAACCAGGGAGTGTGAGCCCCTGTCTGAGCCCAAGGTAACACCCGCCTGCCTGTGCCGTGGCCTCTGCCGGGGCTGGGGGCGGGGCTGGCTGCAGAGCGGGGGCGCCCCCACTGCTGGTTATTCCTCCAGCCCGGGCTGCTCGTGGTGCCCAGGCCCACCAAGGACCTCCAGACTCAGGGTTAAAACCAGGGGCATCGGGGGGCTTGGGCCCAATGGCCAGTCGTGCATGTGGGCTGAGCTGTGGGTGCATGGCGCTCCACCCGCAGTGCCCGGGAGCTCACCCAGGGCTTCAGTCCTGGTCGGGTACCTGCGTGTCAGTGCACGTCCATGGCCTCAAAGCTCTGTCACGGGCCCCAGCGCTGTCCTGCTGCTGAGTGCGTGTGGTCAGGGCATGAACCGGGCACGCTGCCCTCCGTGGCTCCTCACTGGGGCTCCCCAGCACCCACCCTGCTCCTCTCGAATGTGAAGACTGTAGTGAAGCAAGACTTAGCAGTTCCCTATGGCCATCTTGCTTCTTCCCAGACCAGAGCAGCCTTGCCAGCACCTCCCAGGACAGAGGACAGTTCCGTCCCTGTGAGCCTGGGAGGTCCTGTGGTCCCCTACTGCCCCTGCTCCCCCAAGGGCCTCGGCAGGGAGTTGACCCTGTGTCCCTCCCACTGAGCCTGACCCCTCAACTGGGCGCTCCAGGCAGCCATTCTTGCTTTTTAAGGAATAGCTGTATCGAGCTGAAATACCACGCGATCTCCATCATTTTCATGAGCCGGAGAAGGACCCCGTGCCCCTGAGCCATCCCTACCCAGCTAGCCTGTTCCCCAGCATGCAGTTCTACTTCCAGTTGTCTGTGGGTTTGCCCGTCCTGGACACTTCATACGTGTGGAACCGTGTAGCACTGGCCTCGGGCGCCTGGCTGCTCTGACTGCACGTGGTGTGTGCGAGGTTGGCCCGCGTTGTGGCATGTGTCGATGCTTGATCCCTTCCCATGGCTGAGTCGTGCCCCACTGCGGACGGAGCACTCTGCGTCTGTCCGTCCACCCACCCGCAGACAGACAGGGCTTCCACTTCTCGCCCTGCACGGTGGGTAACGCTGCTGTGGATGTTGGCACACAAGTGGCTGCTCTTTCTTTCTTTTTGAAAAAGATTTATTTATTTACTTGAGAGGCGGTTACAGGCAGAGAGAGGGAGACAGAGAGAGGTCTTCCATCCGCTGGTTCACTCCTCCAATGGCTGCAACGGCTGGAGCTGGGCCGATCTGAAGGCAGCAGCCAGGAGCTTCTTCCAGGTCTCCCACATGGGTGCAGGGGCCCAAGGACTTGGGCCATCTTCTACTGCTTTCCTAGGCCATAAGCAGAGAGCTGGATCGGAAGTGGAGCAGCTGGGTCTTGAACCGGTGTCCACTGGGATGCTGGTGCTACAGGTGGTTGCTTAACCTATGTCACAGCGCCGGCCCCATGGCCGCCATTTCTTTTGGTTAGGGCTCAGCTTCAGGTGTGAAATTTGTTGGCTGCCCCTACTGTAGAGTTGTGTGGAAGGGGCACTGGTTTGGGAATTATTTGTGCTTTTGGGGGAGGCCCTGCCCTGAGGAGTGGAGTAGGGAAACGGCAGTGAGTCCTCAATGACCTGAGGGGGGCCCGGTGCCCCGCCTGTTCCCAGACATCTCTGCGGCAGGAGGAGCGGGGCCCCTGCCGGGGATGGGGGCGGTGCAGGGGGAGCCTTGAGCGTCAGCCTTTCCTCAGCCTTTGTCTTCTGATCCTCAGCTTTGGGGTCTGCCGAGCTGGGAGCAAACCTGTTTGTTTGCTTTTTCTGTCCACTGTGGTCAAAAGTGTGCGAGGCACCAGCAGTCAGTCCGAGCTGAGCCCAAAGGCCTCTGCTGCCCTGTTGACCCCTGACCTGCAGCCCAGCAGCACACGGGAACTCCGTGCCCATGGTGGGGGCTCCACCCGCTGTCCCAGGGAGACCTGGCCGTGCCTCCCTCCTGGAAGGACAGACAGTGGCCCCGTGTGGCAAGGGAAAAGCTGCTGTGTGGCGGCCTGGGGCACTGACCCCTCCTGAGGAATCCTCCTTTGTGTCCCCACCCACCCCTGGCACACCAGGCAGCTCCAGTGCAGGGCTGTTCAGGGACTCCAGAGCCTCCTTCCTCCCACGTCTGAGAAGGGAGGGGCCTCTTCATCCTTTGGCCTGGGTGACAGCCATTTCCTAAAGGCCAGCGTGTGCCACTTCCCTCCAGGAGCAACTGAAGACGCGCGTCCCGGTTCCCACTCTGCAAGAGCTTGTGGGGGGGGGGGGCATCAAGAGAGCAAGAAAACCTCAGCGGGCAGGGCCCCTGTGAGGTGTCACCCGCCCTGTGACATGGCACTGACCTTAGGTGGACCGTGGTTTTGCGTCTGTGTTACCATCCTCTGCCAACTTTGCAAAAGATGCTGGTCTTCCACGTAGGGCGTGCGAGAGAAAAGGGGGGAGGGGTGGACCGTTAAGGGGCAGGGTGAGGTGCTGAGGTTGCAGGTGCGCAAGGCAGCACGGCTGGGCTCATGGAGCCCAGAGGCAGGGGGCGGGGGGACGGTCAGGGCGCTGCTGTCCTTTCTGAGCCTTGACCTTGGTTTTCTGTCCACCAAGCAGGAAGCAAGGCAGCGAAGACGACAGCCCCCGGGGCACCGACCCCACCCCCGGATTGTGAAAGGCGGTCCCCGTGCGGGAAGCTGGGGGGCTGCGGCCCCTGGCGGCCCCGCACACATGCATCCGCTGTGGCCTGAGGAGGCGACGGAGCCCCAGTAGCTGCCCCGGATCGCTCGACCTCGCATGGGTGGCCACGACGCCCCGCGTGTCCATAGCAGCATGCCCTACGGACACCGAGCACGTGTGTAGAGCCTTGACCGTCATCTCTGGTGATTTGTTCTTTTCTTTTGTTGTTTTAAAGAGGACCAAAAAAAAAAAAAAAATGCCTTGACTCCTTGACGTCTGCCTTGGCTGCTGGCTGGCTGAATGGGCGGGTGGGGGGAGTCGCAGCCCCCAACCCCCGGCATCTGGGAGTGTTTGCTTTCTCAAGTGTTTTTATGCCAAAAATCCTTTGCTGCGAGTTGAGCACCGTGTCAGATGTGCCAGGTGACTGCGTGTGGGGTTTGAAAAGTGTGGAATAACCCAAAAACTGCAGCGGTGGCTGCCGCATCGAGGGAGGGCGTGCAAGGTTCCGTGTGACCCCTGCACAAACCCCAGGCCGCAGCGTCTTCCAGAACCGTGGGCTCAAGGCAAGGGTCAGCAGGGCTGGCCCTCCGTAGCTGCGGGGAGCCTCAGTGCGATTTATTTGTAAAGATTTTTCCAGTTTTTCTATGGGTAGAACTGTAGTTAGGAAAACCGCAAGGGCTTGAAGCTTACTTGCTTCTCGAAGTGGATTTTCGGATCCTGGAAGGGCGGCCGGAGCCGCGACAGGAGGAGTTCTCGCGTTTCTTGGCGAAGGCCGCTTTGTGCGGGCTGCTGAGGGTTGACTGCTCCTGTACATCTCTCAGTTCAGTCACAACGTCAGGGTGAAGTCCTCCACCTCCATGTACATTACATGGCTGAAGGTTACACAGACAGACAGAAAAATCCCGTTTTCTAACTAGGCGGAACTCGAGTCGTTCAGAGTGACTCGGAGCTTCCGGGATGCGTGTTGTGGCTTCAGCCACGGTCGCGGTCTCGGCGAGGAAACCCGCACCTGTGTATCCGCAGCGTAGCCTGTTCAGGAACCGAATTCCAGAGGCCGCCACGGTTTTGTTTGCTTCTTGAGGAACAACTGATTGCCCACGGGGTCACTCAGCTGAGGCCCCAAAGCGCACCCTTGGCGTCAGAGCTGCCCTAGGGGCCATACACTGACATTGGTGACCCAGGGCACGGCTCGGGGTCCAAGGGACCCGAGGGTTGGCACGGGAAGTTCCCTTCTGTATCCAGAAGTGTGGAAAGAAAAGTCTGACCTTTCCGGCCTCCAGCTAACGTTCGGGAGTTTTGGTTGAGGTTCGAGTGACTGCTTCCGGAGCCCCATGCCGGTGAACTCGAGGAGGAAGCGAACGGGGAGGAGGACTCGCGTGGGAGAGTCGGCTCCCGCTCTCTGGTGCTGTGTGCAGTCTGGTTTGGGCGGGAAACGTGGTCATGGTGACCTGGCTCCAAAGATCGTGCCCTCCTATAGTTCATGTCTGATTGGCCTTGGCGCCAAGGCTTGTGACCCCTCCGCAGCCTGTCATAGAGTCCTGGGCACTCTTGGCTTCCAAGTTTTTATTTTATTCTTTTTTGAGTTCTTGCCTGTCTTTTAGCTAGACTTTTGTTGCTGCGGCAAAGGCAGTTCAGAACTAGGGAGCGCTTGGTTTTGGAGAGCAAAGGAACCGCTGGGCAGGGCCGGCCGCCTGTCTGCTGTCTTTGTCACCTGCACCTCCCCCTGCCCTTCCCCTTGCAATGTATGGGAAAACACCCCTTCCGCAGCAGGTGGAGTTCGGTCAGCTTGAAGTCAGCACCTCCCCGTGGTCACAGCCAGCTGCCCCTGGGTCTTAGCCTCGGCCTGGCTGTGCGGGCTCTGGCCCCGCGGCCCAGCTGGTCTGCAGCCTTTTGCGGAAAGACTCATGTTCAAGGAGCGGCACCGGGCGCGGCCACTTCTCCCCTCAGCCATGGTTTCCGTCTAAGATTTTCCAAAGAAAGCCGTGGAAGGGAACCGCCCCCACCCTGTGAAGAAGGAGTGGAGGCGCTCCCCCCTCTGGGGCACAGGCGCTGATTTTGCCAAAGCTGGCTCTGCGAGGAAAGGAGAGAGGCTGTCAGGAGCGGCTCTTCCCGGCGGGCGGAGAGGGTGTCCAGGATTTCTGCTGTTGCTGGCTCAGCCGCGGGGCTCATTTGGTGTCAGCAACCTGCTGCCTGCACCTGTGGCCTCGCAGGAGGCATAACCCCTCCACCCACCTTGCTTCCTCCACCCCTTCCCTTTCTTCTGCCCCGCGCATCCCACAGGTTGCCGGCAGTTTCCAGACAGCCTCCTCAAGCCCCTTCTTGGCTCCCGGGGCTGCCGAGGCCGGCTGCTTGCAGGTCTGGCTTTCCCGTGAGGCAGGGCTCCATCTTCAAAGCCGTCCTGGATTGAGGAGAGGACCTGTGTGCTCAGCCTGTGCAGGCTCGGCCGGTCGCCCTCACCCATCCTCCTGGCGGGAGCTGCGTTGCTGCCTCGTGCCAGGACTGCGACCCCGCCTCCTTCCAAGGTGCTAGGGAAGGCTTCCAGGTCGCTGGTCCCCCTCTCCCCTCGCGCCCCAGGCCCACGGTCGTGGGGGCGCTGACTTCCCTCACTTGTTCGCACGACTCCCAGTGCTTCTCCGTCCTGTTTCCTGCCCTTTCTACTATGCATTTTCCTTTTATCAGGTGTACAAAGTTAAATACTGTGTATTTATCACTTAAAAGTACATGGACTTAAAAATCAGCCTTTGGTGTTTTTCCACAGATGTTGAAGCTTCTCTGTAAACTTGAAATAAACAGCAAAATGGTGCGAAGCCTGGGCCTCTGGGGTTTGTCGGTGGTGGCGGTTTATTTACACCGCCTCTTCCTGCGTCTCTGCCTTTCTTAGGCTGACAGCGAGGTCGGACGCCAACATCCAGACTGATATATTCGGCGAGTCCCTAACTTAGGGCGTGTCCTAGGACCTGGCTGCTCGGAGTGTGGTTCTCAGACCAGCCTGGGGGGCAGCACCAGCAGTGGGGCCCTGGGGACTCAGCTGCGTGTGGAGTCATCCTCCCACCGTATCCAGCACACGCACAAAACATACAGAGTCTTCCCGTACACTCTGAATCGTCCCTAGATTCTTTCTAAATTCCCGATGGGACGTTAGTGCTCTGCAGATACCTACCATACTGTGGTGGTTCGGTGACAGTGACAAGAAAAAGACGTCTGTACGTGTCCAGAACAGGTGCAGTGTTTTTTCGAGTCTTTTCAACCCACAATTGGTTGAATCCCATGGGCATGGAATGGGGTGGAGGCGGGCGGGTGGGCGTTGGGGGGGACAGGGACTGTCATTACCAGATCCTGGTGGAGGCCAGACAGGTGCGCAGCACCTCCGAGGGCCCAGGTGGGTACATGGCACCACCCGCGGGGTGGTCGTTGCCCCTTTCGTGGCTGTAGTCTCGATGGTTGCTAGTTTTTGGGGAGTCTGGAGACTGCTCTGGAACTGGTGCTGCTTCTCCAAGGCCAGAGGCTGAGGCTCCCTGTACTTCAGGTGTGACCGCAGCCCATTGCGTGGCCTTCCTGGCTTCGGACCTCATGTACCTGTTAGCAAGAGAAGTCTGAGATCCCCATTCCATTGCTGCAGAAACACCATGGCGACAGTGGCCTTGAGGAGCCGGGAGCAGGAAGTTCCTGTTCTGAGATCCCACCGGGAATCTGATGAACGTGAAAGGAAACGCACACGGGCATCGATGTGCGGAGCTTTGGGGGCTCCAGAGGTCCATCTGCGCATGTGAGGTTGGAGGACAGAGCCAGGGAGAGCCCACGAGTGGGGACGCAGCTGCGTGCAAGATGACTGGTGAGTGCAGTGATGGCGCCCAGCACCCACCTGTCACCCCAGCTGGCCTTCATGTGCTGTCTTAGGGAGGAGGCCAAAGTCTCGGCTGCAGAAGACAGCCAGCAGCTCAGGCCTAGCCTGCCAGGTCAGGGCTGCGACTGGCTAGTTCCTAAAGAACAGGCATTGATTTCTCATGGCTCTGGAGGCCGGCATGCTCTCTGGTTCCAGATGGCCCCTGGACCTTGCATCCCCTGGAGCAGGCGTGGGGAACATCCAGCCTGCGGGCTGCAGTGAAAAACCATTTGTTCTGGCCCTGCCAAGGCAGCCACAGGTGGGACTTGAATTTCAGCAAATCTACAGCAGGCTGTTTTTTTGTTTGTTTGTTTGTTTGTTTTTTTGACAGGCAGAGTGGATAGTGAAAGAGAGAGACAGAGAGAAAGGTCTTCCTTTTTGCCGTTGGTTCACCCTCCAATGGCCGCTGCGGCTGGTGCATCGTGCTGATCTGAAGCCAGGTGCTTCTCCTGGTCTCCCATGCGGGTGCAGGGCCCAAGCACTTGGGCCATCCTTCACTGCCTTCCTGGGCCATAGCAGAGAGCTGGCCTGGAAGAGGGGCAACCGGGATAGAATCCAGCGCCCAGCAGGCTGTTTTAAGTTGGTAATTTTCTGTGGCCCGTGAATGATGTTCTAAATATCTAGATGGCCCTTGGCAGTAAAAGGGTTTGGCATCCCCACTCTGGAGTGTTCTCCCATGGCAGAAGGCAGAAGGGCAACACAGGAGACAGACTGCCTCTGTCCAGGCCTTCCCACGAGGGCCAGGGTCTCGTTCATGAGGGCCGGGCCCACATGACTCAGGCACCTCCCGATTCTGTTGCACCAGGGGTCAGGTTTCCACTAGATGGATTTGGGGGACATGTTCACCATATCATCATTGCTAAAATTCCAGCTGTCTGACCCATGTGTTCAAATGGGCATTTTTTTTTTTTTTTTAAGATTATTTATTTGAAAGGCACGGTTACAGAGCCAGAGAGGAGACTGACCGACCTTCCATCTACTGGATCACTCCCTAAATGGCTGGGGCTGGGCCAGGCTGAAGCCAGGAGCCTGGAATTCCATCCAGGTCTCCCATGTGGGTGCCAGGATGCAAGACATTGGGCCATCCTTTGTTACCCTCCCAGGCTCATCAGCAGGGATGTGGATCGGAAGTGGAGCAGCCGGGACTGGAACCAGCAACCATGTGGTATGGCAGCGTTGCAGGCGGTGGCTTAGACCACTGTGCCCCGGTGCTGGCCCCCATCAAGTGAACATTTTTTAAAAAGGTAGTGTGCAGGAGGGTGGGTCTGGTGGGAAGAATCACTATATTCCTAAAGATGTAGTTATGAAATTTATACTCATTTAAATGTTTCTAAAAATAATTTAAAAAAATAAAATAAAAAGGCAGCATGAACTAGAGCTTTGTAAAGGGATCTGGTAAACCACCCCCTTCCCCAGAAAGCAAGAGGAGCCCAAGTCGGCCATTTACCTAGCAGAAGCAGAATACTTCTAGAGCCACTGCTCGCCCAGGTTCTTGGGAATGAACTCAGGGCAGGGGGAGGGCCAGGCTGCTTCCCCTGGGGGACCCTGAACACCTGACACAGAATTAAGTCGGTGTGAAGTACAGCCAGGAATAGCTCAGTGAGCATCTCACACCGCCCTGCTTTTGTTGGAGCGAATGGGGAAGGGAGAGGATAAACCTCTTCCACGTTGCCTGAAATTGTGCCATCTAGAAGGCAATTCTTTATGTAAAAATGTGAACACATAAGAGGTCACTCGAGAAAAATATGCACACTCTGCAGGTGCACAACCCATTCTTGGGCTTCTGAGAGAAGCTTGGGGGTGGGCGTTTGGTGTAGGGGTGAAGACACCACTTGGGCTTTGGTTCAGGTCCTCGCTCAACTTCGGTTTTGAGCTTCTGACACATACACTGGGAAGCAGCAGATGGTGGCTCAGTGACTTGGGTCTCTGCCACTCACATGGGAAACCCGGGTGGCCTTCCTGGCTCCCGGTTTTGGCCTGGACCAGTACTGTTTGTTGTGGGCATTTGGGAGAAGTGAACTGGCAAATAGAACGTCTCTTTCTCTGTTTATGTACTTTTCAAATAAATTTAAAAAAAATTTTGTTGAAGATACCTAGAAAACAGTGTGTATGTTTCAGAAACAGACCGTTTCAGGAGCCTTCTGGGAGCACAGTGAGCTGGGTGGCAGATGCGTTTACTGGTTGAAGTGGTCAACATAAAATACAACGGGCTCCCAGGAAGTTTGTTCAGGAGGGCAAGGTTGCAATCCGATGGGCACCGCGGTGAAGGGGGGATGAGGCACAGGGAAACTACTGATTGATTGGCAGAGAATGTGCTTCCGTCGGCTGGCTCACCCTCCAGATGCCTGCGGTGGCTGGGCCTGGGCCAGGCCACAGCTGGGAGCTGAGAATGCTGTCCCATCACCGCTGACCTGCAGGGTCAGCATTAGCAGGAAGCTGGAGTCAGCAGCAATGTCAAAACTTGACCCCAGGCGCTCCAGTGTGGGTCGCGGGTGTCCCAACTGGCATTTTATTTATTTTTTTGACAGGCAGAGTTAGACAGTGAGAGAGAGACAGACCGAGAGAAAGGTCCTCCTTTTTCTGTTGGTTTACCCTCCCCCCCAAAGTGGCCGCTACGGCCGGCACGCTGTGCAGATCCGAAGCCAGGAGCCAGGTGCTTCCTCCTGGTCTCCCATGCAGGTGCAGGGCCCAAGCACTTGGGCCATCCTCCACAGCCTTCCCCAGCCACAGCAGAGAGCTGGACTGGAAGAGGAGCAACCGGGACAGAACCTAGCACATGCTATGAGACAACATGGACTTGGAGTAAGCACATCGTCTGTTTTAATGTTTGGTCCTCAAGCACCTCAACAGAGTGCTTCTGGAAGGAGAGATGCCGACTCCACCCCCGGAGGGCCAGCGCCAAGTCCCGGGCAGGGGAGGAGGAGCGGCGGCTCAGGCAGGCTCAGGCCTGGCGGCCACATTCCAAGACCCTTCCCGGCCTCCTCCATGGCTGCAATAGCTGCCCCCGGCGCCCTGGAGGACTGGGCCTGTCCTGAAGGGGGCTGGAGACAGGCCCGGCTATGGGAGGAGGGCCAGCCCGGATCCTGACCCCACGCACAGGTGTGGCAGAGGGGTCCCTTCTACAGTCACAACAGGAACCCACTGCGCTAGTGAGCAGCCAAACCCTTCACACAAAACGGGCTGCTGGGCCACCTGAGCACGGTGGAGGCCGAGTCAGGATCCGGAACTTTCTTCGGAGCGATACGGCAGCCGCTTCTTTTCCTTCTAGCTGTGCATCAGTGGAGGTCGCAGGGAGTGGAGGTGTGGGGTGGGCGTCACTGGTCTGTCTGGCCATTAAGACCCTGCAAAGTAGGATTTGAAGCCGGGAGTGTGTACACTGAGTGTGTACCGTGGCTGGGCAGGCCCGGGGCCCAGCTGGGCACGCTGCCCGAGGATGTCTGGACACCTCGACACCACCAAGAGTCCTCAAGTCGCAGCCAGTGCAGTGTGGGACCCAACCCTTCCCGCGGCATGGACCGCTTGTAGCAGGTGTAGGGTGCGCACAGGGGTTTTGTCACACTAGCCATCAACAAAACCAACTTGTGACGTGAGAATCAAAACAGGGCTCGAGTGTAGGCGTCTGCCTGTGGAAGGGGGTGTCGTGAACGCGGCTACAGCTGCCCATGGTGAATACAGGCGTCCATGGGGCTGCAGCGGTGCCAGCCTTCGAACCAAGGCCCCTCCCTCGTGGGACGGGAGGTGCGGAAGGTGCCAGGAGTGCAGAAGGCGCCTACCTGCTCGTAATCTTCCACGAACTTGTATTTCTTCTCCCGGTAGTAGTATCTCTTCTTCATGCAGTAGAGGACTATGATGTCACACAGCACGGTCGCCTGCATTAGCACAGGGAAGGGAAGAGCCTGGATGCTGCCAGCCCACGTCCTTCTGGGCGTGCCCCTTCCCGCGAAGCCGAAGCCTTGCTCTAGAAAGGAATCTTGGGAGGAGAGAGGGGAAGGGAAGCCAAGCAAAGAAGCCCGGAGGATCCAGTGTGGAGACAAGTCCGGGGCAAGGGCCAGGTCAGGGGACAAGGGCCAGGTCAGCAGCCGAGGGCGTCGCCTCCCCGTGCCGGTCCCTGCTGAGGAAGGCCCCAGCCCGTGCCACTCACCACCCCGAACAGTGCCAAGCCGGAGCCGACGTTGATCATGGTAGGGATGATGTCAAATTTCCCAGCCTGCAAATGACAGGAGGAAAGACAGCGTCTGGACAGGGGTAAGGGGAGCAGGTGAGGGCAGGTGGAGGCCCCCTCCCTGCGAGGCTACCTTGCCAAACACAATGATGTCAAAACGGATGCCGTAGGCCTTGATGAGTGTGCGGTGCTCACGGCCGCGGTCGCTGTAGTACTTGGCGAACCTGAGGGAGGGCAGGCAGGCTCGAGGGAGAGGGCAAGGAGCAGGGCTGGCGCTGGCTGACAACTCGCTCTGCCTCCTACACAGACACGTGGAACACCACGGGCCTCTCTCCTGGCTGACGGGCCACACAGCAGGTGGCCACCGGGACCTCTGTCCAGAGCCGGAGAGGCGCAGGGAAACCTCCCACTCCATCACTGCCAGGCCCTTGGTGCAAGCTGGAACTTCCGCTCTCATGTCCTCCCTGATATGGCTGTGCCACCTGCCTCTCGAGACAACCAGGACCCGAGAACAAGGCCTGGCAGTGGCCGGCGCCCAGACTGCATTGCAGGGGGACTGCACCAGCCCGGGCCATGGCCCCATCGACGGATGAATGGGTTTGTCCACACTGCAGACTATCACTCCCTGGCCATAAAGCGGTGTGGCCCTGGCACCGGGACAGCCAGGCACACAAGGACACACAGTGTAGGATTCCACTGATACGAGTGCTCAGAACAGGTAGACCCATGGAGACAGGAAGCTGGTGGCTGCCAGGGGCTCGGGCCATACAGGCTGGCAGCCCAAGGGTGTGGGGTTTCCTTAGAGACAGTGAAGTTCTTCCTAACTCAGTTGGTGATGGTTGCCTTTTCCCGTGAGCACAGTAACAGCTCTTGAAGCTACACTTTCTCAGGTGAATTGTATCTCAGTATAGCCATTAGAAAAAAAAAACAGAGCCGGCACATGGCACAGTGGATTAGGCCACTGCCTGTGATGCTGGCATCCCATACGAGAGCCAGTTTGAGTCCCGGCTGCTCCACTTCTGATCCAGTTCCTTGGGAAAGCAGTGGAAGATGGGCCCCTGCACCTGTGTGAGAGACCCAGATGAAGCTCCTGGCTCTTGGCATCAGCCTGGTCGTGTGGTCAACTGGGGCATGAGCCAGTGGTCGGGGGCTGGGTGTCCTCCCGAGGGGACTGTCAGCTTCTCTCAGCTCCAGGCTTACACAGTGGCTCCCACGAGAACTGTGTGACAGTTTCGATGGAGCCACACAAACCTCCTACTCGGGGGAAAAAAATCAAACGGTTCCAAAGGACAGCGGAGAAATTTCTTCCAAGCATGAGCTGGATTCCATGTGTCACCGCTAGAGGGAGACCGTGGCTGGCTCACGGGCGTGTCCCTTGCAGGCCTGTCCTCAGGCCTCTGCTCATACTACCCCAGCGTGCTGGCTTCAACAGTGCCCCCGCCCCACTCACTTCCACCTGGAACCTGCGACTGTGACCTCGCAGATGTGGTTATTTGACTCGGGGCCGCCCTAGCCTAGGGTGGGCCCTCAGTGCAGTATGACTGGTATTGAAACGCCATGGCATGACAGGAGAAGCTGGGTCGATGCTTCTGTAAGCAGTGGCTGCTGGGAGCCATGAGAAGCTGCAGCAGCAAGGAAGGGTCCTCCCGCGGAGCTTCACGGGGATCCTTGGCCCTGCTGCCACCTGGATATCAGACTTGTGGCCTCCGGAACTGAAAGAACACATTCCTGATGTCCTGGCCACCCACTGTGTGGTCATTTGTCACCCGGAAACCCATTTCACAGTATCTCATAGCATCTGGGCCAGGCTCTGCCTGCAAGAAACCCTTTCCTAGGCCACGCCCCAGGTGGCTGTGGGCTGGAGACCATCCACTCCTCCAACAGTGGGCTCTGGGGGCTGCCCTACAACTCAACAGGACAGAGCAAGGAGGGCTGTCAGGGGTCAGGGTGCCACGGGGGCACGACCCTGCTCACGGCCCTCCCTCCCACCTCGGAGAAGGGACAGCCAGCCGCTATCCTGGGGTGCCGTCCCAGTGCTGGACTTTGTGGGGCATGGGCAGTGGTGGGATACTCCAGCCTCCGTCGTCTCCCTCCAAATGAACCCAAGTGCACGCCCACCTGAAATTGTAGCCAGGAGACACGTTGTGGTCGGCGTCCCGGGTATCCAGGCGGCGGAAGGAGTACCTGGGCAAGCAGAGGGCGGCGGCTCTGTCCAGGTTGCAGTCCCACTTGATCTGGATGCCCATGATGCCTCCCTGGGGGGTAAGCAGCAGACACAGGGCCTGGTCTCAGAGCCTGGTCTGGCCCTGGACCCGGCCATGGTTGTGTTTCCAAGCCCAGAGCCTGTGCCTACCTCGATGGCCATGTCCTGGAAGCTGTGTCCCGCGTCCTCCACTATTTTGCCCAGACGGAATATGGGGCAGAAGGGGTCTGTCCGAGCGTCGTAGGTGCAGGACTTGAGGTAGGTGGTGGTGATGTTGGGAAGGATGTTCCTCCTAAGGTGGGGAGGACACAGAGAATCAGGGCAGAGGACCTCGGGGATGAGCCTGGAGTTTCTCCGAGGCACAGGCGAACCCACACCTGGCCACCACTTACTTGCTGAAATTAAATTTGGGATACCAGATGTTGTTCTTAACCAAGAGGGTGAAGTTTTCTGCAGCCTTTAAAAAAGCAGGCCTGAAAAAAATATAGTTAGTGAAGATCCATACGCCTACGTAATATTTCTACAGAACACACTACACATAAACCTTACAAAATGACCTTACAATGTCATTTTGTCAGAAGACAGTGGAACTTCACTGGCATTTCCTCCTCTCTGCATAAACGCTAGGTCCAGCCTTCTGGGTTCTTCCAGGGAAGGGCAGGGCCTCGCCCCAAAGGAACCTGAGGAGTGGGCCATGGGGCGGGGCCTCCAGGCCTGACTGGAAGTCACCGAGTGGCAGCAGCTAGGGGAAAGTGCCTGACGCCCCAGGTGTTCTCAGGGGAATGAGTTCTTGACAAGATCCGGTTCCGCAAGTCACAGCAAAGGTCAACTCACCTGCACGCTCGCTCGCCCTGACCCCATGGGCCAAACACACGACAGGCACCCCCTGCCGGGTGCACCTGCCACATCAGCTCCCGCTGGCCATGCAAGTCTGCCTCCCAAGGGAATCCTGCTTCTCTGGTGCAGCTCAGTGGGAGAATCTGCACTGTGGGGCTGGCCCTTCGGACACAGCTCATGGCGCTGATGTTTTAAAGAACATCGAGATTCCTCCCTCCGCTGGGGCAGGAGCAAGGCTGCACGGTGAGGGGAGCCTTCCCTCTCCTTGTCAGAGCCCCCTCCCTACCCCTGACAGGGCTGGTTACACAGAGGTTTTCCACCGTCTGTCATTTTTGTCACTTCCTGCACCATAACCCGGCCCATCTGTGTATCTCATCTGCTACCCTTTAAAGACCAGCTTGCCTTTAAAAAAAAAAAAAAAGCCCGAGGCGAAAGTCATAGAACAGTCATCATTTTGAGGTGAACCCATTCGGTGGCATTTCGTTCGTTCACAATGCTGGGAGTTCCAAAACATTTCCGTCACTCAGAGGAACCAGCCCGCCCCCGGTAACCGCTCACCTCGTACCCATCTCTGGGGATTAGCCTGACAGGCACATCACAGGCGTGGATCCAAGAGGTGGCCTCTGTGCCTGGCTGTATGATGTTTTCAAGCTTCACTCATGCTGCAGGCTCAATCAGTGCCTCAGTGCTGGTCACTGAGGCCGAGTGACCGTCCACCTCCTGAACAGCCTGTGTTCCTTATGTGTCACCCGCTGAACAGCATCCTGTCCCCTCCACCTCTAAGGTCACCTCACTGTTTAACTGACACTCATCTGGACACGAGACTTTCCATCACGAACATTAAAAAATACTGTTTGTGGGGCTGGCGCTGTGGCGCAGCGGGTTAATGCCCTGGTCTGAAGCGCCGGCATCCCATATGGCTGCTCCACTTCTGATCTGCTCTCTGCTATGGCCTGGGAAAGCAGTACAAGACGGCCCAAGTCCTTGGGTCCCTGCACCCACGTGGGAGACCCAGAGGAAGCTCCTGGCTCCTGACACAGCTCCGGCCATTGCAGCCAACTGGGGAGTGAACCACCGGATGGAAGACCGGCCTCTCCCTTTCTCCCTCTCTCCCTCTCTCCCTCTCCCTCTCCCTCTCTGCCTCTCCTCTCTGTGTAACTCTGACTTTCAAATAAATAAATCTTTAAAAAATTAAAAAATAAAAAATACCGTTCGTCACAAGTCAGAGGCCATCGTTTAAATACACGAACTGTGACTGAAAGTTGTAGTCTGTTACTGTATGTCCAAGGGACTCAGTCTGGGGCTCGTTCTTTTTGAGATCAGAAATCAGCAGGTGATGGAAAGGTATTAAAGGTGCACCAAACCGGCCGGCGCCGTGGCTCACTTGGCTAATCCTCTGCCTGCGGTACCGGCACCCCGGGTTCTAGTCCCGGTCGGGGTGCCGGATTCTGTCCTGGTTGCCCCTCTTCCAGGCCAGCTCTCTGCTGTGGCCAGGGAGTGCAGTGGAGGATGGCCCAAGTCCTTGGGCCCTGCACCCCATGGGAGACCAGGAGGAAGCACCTGGCTCCTGGCTTCGGATCACCGCAGCAGCCGTAGCAGCCATTTGGGGGATGAACCAACAGAAAAGGAAGACCTTTCTCTCTGTCTCTCTCTCTATAAATCTGCCTGTCAAAAAAAATAAATAAATAATTTAAAAAGGTGCACCAAACCACGATCTCCTCCGATGAAAGAGGCTGAGTGAGAATGGAAAGGGGAGCCTCTCGCCGTGGGACTCAGCGCTGAGAAACCTCTGAGAGCGGATTAGACCTGTAATGGCGCTGTCCAGTGAAAACACGTGAGACCCGGCTGCCGCCGCACTTGACCAGAGTCTCCTGGTAGCCACAGTTTACTGTGAAATTAACTTAGACAGTAACCACTGTATGCCAAGTATTACCCCGAGCAGCCCTTGAACATGTAGCCCACGGAAAGCTCAGTGAAACACGGGACGCTCTTGTTTTCACAATGAGAGTGCTTCACGCTGGCGGTGAAGCCCTTGGCACGCTTGGCGCTGCCAAGAATACCACTATGGTGCAAGGGCTCGAAGACGCTGGATTCCTCTTTGAGAACTTCCTTCCTGAGCCTGAGCGCCCCCTCCCCGCCCCAGTCTCTGAATCAACCCCGCCTTCTGTCACGAGGTGCCCAGGTGAACTCTGGTTAAGAAAGACCACAGGCTGCAAGTCTCCGAGCGCCACCTCAAAGCCCTCTGCTCACAGCGCAGTGCCTGCCAAGGAGTTGATCTTAAAGGCAGAGGCCACCCCAACGCCCGCCAGCCCGTGACTGATACGTGAGCAGTGATGTGTCCGAAAAACGGGGTACCAGCCCAGCACACCCTGGCCCTGGGCTTTACAAACACACGTTGACACATACTTACCTATGTTTGCTTCCTCTTCCTGGTAACAGAACCCCCACTTCCTTCAGAAGCCACACATCTCCCGTCCTGCCACTCTGTGTCGTGTGGGTGGGGCTGACTTCAACCCTAGCTCCAGAGGTGGGCAGGGACCCAGGCCCAAGGTGGTGGACAGAATCCCTGCCCTGGCCACAGCAACAGTTTGAGGGATGTGGCCAACGGCATGCTGATGCACAGAACTAGAATCTGCACACGATTAGGAAAGGAGACACCGTGAGGGATGGAAGCCCAGAGGCCTGACAAGGAAAGCCGGCATGGGGAGGAGGCAGAGTGAAGAGGTGAGACTGACCCAGCTTGAGCCAGTGGGGTCTTCCTGGCCAGCTGAACAATGACCTGCCCCCACCGAGCGTGCGTGCAGTGTGCAAGTGTGTGCGTGTGCTGAAGGCACTGAGAACTGCTTCCTGTCAACTGGCAGAGCCCCCTGCCCCTCGTCACCGTGACAAACACTGGGGCTTGCCTAGTCTCCGATGATCGCTGCTTTGTGGCTAAGAAGCAGTGTCCTCGGGTGGTCTGACTCCACACAGATGCCAAGAACGCACAGAAAGCCACAACGCACAGCCGGACTCTCCTCCCAAGGCCAAGAACCAGTGTCTGCAGCACTTTCTTCTCACCTTGGTACCTGTCTGTCGTCCTCCACCGGGCACCAGGCTGCCACCTCGCACGTCTTCACCGATGCATTGAACGGCACGCACCTTCCAGTCGTGACTCCTACGGGGCCAGGGGGAGCCAGGTCCATGGAGGCCCTCCTGTGCCCTCCTTACCATCGGAGAGTAGCACCCCACCACCACAGCGCCCCCTGGAGCCAGCCTTGGGCAATTCCAGTGCTGGGACTTAAGTGTCCAGAAATTAGAATTGGAGGAACACGGTCACCTAGGGCTGCCTACACCTCTGACTGCTCTACCAACTCACAGCCAAGGTGATATCAGGCCACAGAATGGGGTGAGACCCTGGATGGCTTGGACTCTCGTGACAGGAGAAAGTGGGAAGTGTCCCACGGCCCCCATCTTGATACTAGGTCGCTCAGGGCCATGGAAAAGCACTAGGGAGATGGGGGGTTTCTTTATCTGTGAGGTTTCTCTATCAGATGCTCCAAGGCAGGGATGGTCTCCTCAGGGGCTGCCCTCCCCGGGCTAAGCACCTGATCTGGGGCCACAGCCACTCGCTCCTACCAGTGCTGTGGGTGTCCGTGGAGCCAGAAGCGCAGGTGGCATCTGAGTGACACACGGTGGCCTTGTCTGGGATCTGGAAAAAGAAGAAGGGGAGACAACAAGGAGCTCCACAGCTCCACCCTCCGCCAGCCAGGTGTGGAGACGGGGTGAGAGGCCTACCTCAGGACAGGTGCCCTGGGTCTGGTTCACGGTGATGATCATGTTGGTCATGATGAAGAGGGAGTTTTCCTCCTGCAGGGTGGGCAAAGAGGAGACAGCAGGATTGTGTCGTCGTCCCCCCCCACCCAAGGCATGAGCAGGGCCAGAAAGAAAGTCATTCACTTGATGATTTTTTAAAATAGTTTATTTATTTGAAAGATCTCAAGAAAGAGAGATCTTCCATCTACTGGGTCACACCCCAGATGGCTGCAATTGCTGGGGATGGTCCAGGCCAAAGCCAGATCTCCTTCGTGGGTGACAGGGAACCAAGCACTTGGGCCATCTGCTACTGCTTTCCCAGGTGCATTAGCAGGGAGCTGGACTGGAAGCAGGGCAGCCAGGAATTGAACCAGCAGTCCGATAAGGGATGCTGGCATCGCAAGCAGTGGCTTAACCCACCGTGCCACAACATCAGCCCCTAATAAGACAATTTTAAAACTAATCAGGGCCAGTGCTGGGTGCATAGCGGATTAAAGCCCTGGCCTGAAGTGCTAGCATCCCATATGAGTGCCAGTTCTAGTCCCGGCTGCTCCACCTCCTATCCAGCTCTCTGCTATTGCCCGGGAAAGCAGTAGAAGATGGCCCAAGTGCTCGGGCCCTTGCACCTGCGTGGGAGACCCGGAAGAAGCTCCTGGCTCCTGGCTTCGGATCGGCACAGCTCCGGCCATTGTGGCCATCTGGGGAGTGAACCAGCGGATGGAAGACCTCTTTCTCTACCTCTCTCTGTAACTCTGTCTTTCAAATAAAGAAAATAAATCTTTTTTAAAAAACTAATCATACAGACTCCTGTTCTCTCAAGAATTTACAACCTAACCGAAAACAAGGACTCAACCAAAAGCTTGTACACACATGTTCACAGCAGCACTTTTCACAACTGACAGAAGGCGGAGAGCCTAGATGTCTGGGAAAACAGAACGGGGTCTCCCTGCACTGGGATGCGATTCAGCCAGGAACAGGAAGCAAGCCCTGCCTCGCGCTACAGGAGATCAACCTTGAAGCCATCGTGCTAAGGAGAGGCAGACACCAAAGGCCACACTGCGAATGGCTCCATTCAGACGAAATGTACAGAACTGGCAAATGCAGAGACAGAGCAGGGTGAACGGGGAGCGACTACTGATGGGCAGGGTCCCAACCGGCCACAGAAAACATCCTGGGTGCAAATCGAGGCAGTGGGTGCTCTGAATGCCACAGGGTGTTTCATTTTAAAAATGCTTCATTTTCTATTACATGAATTTTACATCAATTTAAAAAAATCCGGGGCTGGCACTGTGGTGTAGTGGGTAAAGCTGCTGCCTGCAGTCTGGCATCCCATATGGGTGCCAGTTCTAGTCCCAGCTGCTCCACTTGCAATCCAGCTCTCTGCTATGGCCTGGAAAGCAGCAGAAGATGATTCAAGTTCCTGGGCCCCTGCACCTGCACGGGAGACCCAGAAGCTCCTGGCTCCTGGCTCTGGATTGGCCCAGCTCTGGCTGTTGCGGCCATCTGGGGAGTGAACCGGCGGATGGAAGACCTCTCTGTAACTCTGTCTCTCAAATAAACAAACAAATAAAATCTTAAAAAAACAAAACCATAGAAGCCAGAAGCTTTGAGCATTTCGCGCTCCTGTGTAAGCAGAGTTGCTGGGTGTCCTTTTGCACAGAGGGGCAGAAGCAGCACTTGTCCCCTTCCTTGATTCCTGTCAATCGACAAAGCGTGACATTTCCGGAGCGCACCATGGTGAGGCCTTGCATTCAGGAAGCAGCGGTCTCCCGCTGGGGCAGCACACTGCACATGGTCGTTCCAGATGACCTTGACGGGTCACTGGTGCAGTCTGTTCTCGGAGCCGGCATGACCCTTCTCTGGGAAGGTGAGGAGAAAGGACACACTGAAGAAGTTCCTGCTGTCCCTGCAGAGCCCAGAGCCAAGACTGGGCAGCTTATCTGTATTTGGGCACCGTAGGCACGCGAGCACATCAGCCATCTGGAGGAGCATGGCTGTTACCATGGCTACAGAGTCCTTGTTGATCTGGAAGCTTTGTGGATTCACCGACTGGAGACCTGGGTGCCACAACTTCTCCCCTGACCTTTGTTCCTGGTGGAATCTGATGCCGGATGTCTGTTTCCTTCTCCATTTGGGAGGCAGAGAGACACAGGCAGACAGAGCTGGTATTCGCTGGTTCAAATACTTGCAAGGGCCAAGGCTAAAGCCAGAAGCCAGGAACTTAATCCGGGCCTCCCATGTGGTGGCAGGACCCCCATTCCTTAAGCCATGACCACTGCGTCCCAGGATGTACATTAGCAGGAAGCTGGAGTTACGAGCCAGAGCCAGGAGTTGAATGGAGGCACCTTAACCACTAGGCTAAGGCCCGCCCATTTCCTTCTTGTTTTGGTCTCTAATTGCTGTTGATATTTTTAGGCTGTCTATCAAGATTTACCTTGTGGGTGTGAGATAATAAAACAAACAGAAAATAGAGAAAGGTGGTATTTCCACCTGATCTCGTCCCAGGACCTAAGACATTTGCTTGCTCACTTTTCATGGGATGTCCACAGTGAAAGCTTCCTGGGTTTGAGCCAGCCCCAGAGCTGAAGGAATGCTGCCTGTTAGACCTGGCGCCAAAATGCGATCTGGTGACACTGCTTTCTTGGACTACCACTGGAGAGGCCAGAATGCAGGCCATGCCAATCATTAATCAGGTGTGCACCATCGTTGAGGAGAAAGAGAACCAGAGCTTTACCATGAGACAGAAGTCTCTGCAGGACACATACCTGAGCCGGGATCACATAATCGGCCACGTCCCAGATCCGGAATCCCAGTTCAGAAGTGTTGGTCACGGCAACGCCCTTGGCCTTGGTAGTAACTGAGCTGACCACGGAGTCTGTTTCCTGGTAGCCCTTTTCCCACACAAACACCCACCTAGAAAACAAAACAGGTGTCTTCAATTGCCCTTGCGATGCAGGGCATTAGAACTGATGCCAGGGGGCTTCTGGGAGCAGAGGTTGCAAGTTCAATGTTTATTAACTATGTGGCTTTGCACAGATACTCAGGAAACACTGTCTTTATTGTTAGAGAGCTGAGGCTTTCAGTGTATTGTGTGGCAAACACTATGGGAACAGTGACCATTTGCATAATGTAGGTGCCAGGCACTGATCTGGCGTCTTGATAAGTACTAATGCATTTAATCCTGACCACTGTGAGGGATTATAATTATCTTTATCTTACAGAGGAAACAAGGGTCAGGAGAGAAGTCATTTGCCCCCGGTCACATAAGCTAGTGAGGGGACTGTCAGGAATTCAACTCAAGGAATTCAACTTTCTTGCTCACTATGCTCAACTGCCTCCAGAAAAGGGATTCCTACCTTTTAAGGACAATTTCCTAGTGGTTTCTTTTCTCCAAGAATTCAGGTCACAGATATGCTTCTCTGTGGGGACATTACCACTGGTCTAAATCTAAGTGCGTCAGCACACAGTGGTGAGGCTACCAGAACACCTCCTGGAGCCAGCAGGTCCAGATTCAGGACCCAGCCATCATGTGGGCCAAGTGGCTTAACCTGCATGCACCTGTGTTGTCCTCATCTGTAACACGGAGACCACAGACATTCACAGCGGGTGGGTGTTTGGTCTTGTGGTTAAGACATCACTTAGGATCTCTGCGTCCCATATCCGAGTACTTGGGTTCAATTTTCAGCTCCAGCTACTGACTCCAGTTTCCTGGGAGGCAGGAGGGGATGGCTCAAGTTATTGAGTTTGGGCCAGCGCCATGGCTCACATGGTTAATCCTCCGCCTGTGGCGGCTACATCCTGGGTTCTAGTCCCGGTTGCTCTTCTTCCAGTCCAGCTCTCTGTTGTGGCCCAGGAAGGCAATGGAGGATGGCCCAAGTGCTTGGGCCCTGCACCCACATGGGAGACCAGGAAGAAGCACCTGGCTCCTAGCTTGGGATCGGCACAGTGCTGGCCATAGCGGCCGTTTAGGGGGGTGAACCAACAGAATGAAGACCTTTCTTTCTGTCTCTGTCTGTCTGTCTATAACTCTACCTGTCAAATTAAAAAAAAGTTATTGGGCCGGCGCCGTGGCTCAACAGGCTAATCCTCCGCCTTGCGGCGCCGGCACACCGGGTTCTAGTCCCGGTCGGGGCACCGATCCTGTCCCGGTTGCCCCTCTTCCAGGCCAGCTCTCTGCTGTGGCCAGGGAGTGCAGTGGAGGATGGCCCAAGTGCTTGGGCCCTGCACCCCATGGGAGACCAGGAGAAGCCCCTGGCTCCTGCCATCGGAACAGCGCGGTGCGCCGGCCGCAGTGCGCTACCGCGGCGGCCATTGGAGGGTGAACCAACGGCAAAAGGAAGACCTTTCTCTCTGTCTCTCTCTCTCACTGTCCACTCTGCCTGTCAAAAAAAAAAAAAAAAAAAAAAGTTATTGAGTTCCTGCCACTCACAATGGGAGACCTGGATGGAGTTCTGGCATCAGCTCCTCAGCTGCTGTGGGCATGTGGGACATGAACCAGCAGATGGGAGCCTGTGTACCTTAAATAAAAAGGATCACTGCGAGGGTAAATGGGTCAATGTAAAAGAGTCAATGGAAAATTAAAAGTATGTTCATCTTTTTGGTGCCAAAAATTGAAATCTAAGCATAGGAGGATGTCAGATGCTTAGAACAATGTTTGAGAATCACTACTGCAAGAGGAAACTGACACCATGAAATCCCAACTCCTCCCCATCAGAGCTGTTAAATATCTACCTGAAGGCCGGCGCTGCTGCTCAGTAGGCTAATCCTCTGCCTGCGGCGCCAGCACACTGGGTTCTAGTCCCGGTCGGGGTTCTGGATTCTGTCCCGGTTGCCCCTCTTCCAGGCCAGCTCTCTGCTGTGGCCCAGGAGTGCAGTGGAGGATGGCCCAAGTCCTTGGGCCCTGCACTCGCATGGGAGACCAGGAGATCAGCGCAGCGCGCCGGCCGTGGCAGCCATTGGAGGGTGAACCAACAGAAAAAGACCTTTCTCTCTGTCTCTCTCTCACTGTCCACGCTGTCAAAAAATTAAAAAAAAAATCTACTTGAAGCTATAATCCAGAAAGTGTGGGTTCTCCTTCCTTTCCCGGTAAGTCCTGGGGCTAAGACGTGAGAGATTCCCTGGTTTTGGTTACTTATTGATGGGTCTATCTGATCTGAGCAGTGTCCAAACTCAAGGCCCACCCCAGAGAAGACAGGTCCTCTTCTGGGAACTCAGCTGCAGTAAAAGCTTCCATCCAATTCCAGTCTGACCCACACAGCTCAGGGCAGGAAGCCACTAGTTACCAGCAAGGACGGCGAGTTGCTGAACCAGAGACACCGACATTACCATGTGATCCACTTTACCATCATGTGACTGATAAGAGCAAACAGCTAGGAATTTAGAGTTCAGGCTTTTGTTTGTTTGTTTCTTTTTTTTTTTTTTTTAGAGAGAGAGAGAGACTGGGGAGACAGAGAAAACTCCACCCACAAGTTCACTCCCCAAATGCCTGCAACAGCTGGGGCTGGGTCAGCCAAACTAGCTCAGACGGCAATCCAGGCTCTCCTATGTGGACAGCAGCCATCACCTGCTGCCTCCCAGGTGTCCACTAACAGGAAGCCAGAATACGAGTGGAGCAAGCACTGAACTCAGGTACTCCTGAGGGGTACAGGTACCCAAGGCTACACCTTAACGCCATACCAAATGCCTACCCCAGAAGAAATGAGCTTTTTCTTTTTCTTATTTATTTGACAGATAGAGTTACAGACAGTGAGAGACAGACAGAGAGAAAGGTCTTCCTTCCATTGGTTCACTCCCCAAATGGCCGCTGCGGCCGGCGCTGTGCCAATCCGAAGCCAAGAGCCAGGTGCTTTTTCCTGGTTTCCCATGCGGGTGTAGGAGCCCAAGCACTTGGGCCATCCTCTACTGCCTTCCTGGGCCACAACAGAGAGCTGGACTGGAAAAGGAGCAACTGGGACTAGAACCCGGCGCCCATATGGGATGTTAGCGCGTGATGCAGGCAGAGGATTAACCAAGTGAGCCATGGCACTGGCCCCAAGAAATTAGCTTTAATGATACATTTTATATAACTTAATATATCCAAAATATTCTAGCATGTTATCAAATTTTTAAAAAAGCATTAAAGTGATTTTTTTGGACTTTTTTAAAAGATTTTTTTTATTTATTTGAGAGGTAGAGTGACAGAGAGAGAGAGGGAGACAGAAACAGAGGTCTTCCATCTGCTGGTTCACTCCCCAAATGACAGCAATGGCTGGAACTGGGCCCATCCGAAGCCAGGAGCTTCTTCTGGGTCTCCCACGGGAGTGCAAGAGCCCAAGCACTTGGGCCACCTTCTACTACTTTCCCAGGCCTTCGCAGAGAGCTGGATGGGAAGCGGAGCAGCTGGGACTCGAACCCGTGCCTGTATGGGATGCCAGCGCTGCAGGCGGAGGCTTAACTTACTACCCACAGCGCCAGCCCCTGGACTGTTTTGAAACGCATGTGAATGTGGCGTGTCCGCCTCTCAGTTTGAGACGGAACATTTCGTGTGTTCAGCAGTCACATGTGATGGCGGCTACCCCAAGGTACAACACAGATATGGTTCATTCCCGCAGCCCAGCACTTTGCAGGTGCCCTCAGGTAAGTGTGAACTGATTGTCCCCAGCAAGGACAACAGCAACAAGCCACAGGAGCGATCCCGACCCAAGTGCCGCTGGTTTAGCTGAGCGGGTCTCAGAACGGACGCATCACAGTTGCTGTGTAGCAACGACCTCCTTTCTGAGGCTTGGTTCAAGCCCGGGTGTGGGCCAGGTGGTTCCGAGGTTGCAGCCTGGCCTGGAAAGCCGCTGGCACTGGGGCTGCCGCTGGGCTGACAGGTGCTGAAGCCAAAGCTGCAGATCAGTGAATTCCCCAGGGCTGCTACTTTTAAGCGGGGGTGGGGAGGTGGGGAGGTTTCTCATCATCAGGTGAGTTTGGGAAACAAGGCATTCGATGTTGCTGAACATCAGAATCACCTGGGGAGCCGGTCCACACTCCGTGGCAACTGAATCAGAAGTTTTGGAAGGCCGGCCTGCAATTAGCATTTTCTGAAGATTCCTAACCGGTTCCAGGAACACTGCCCGAGGCCTTGTAAGAAAAGGTAACAGGACCCAGACACACCTACCTGCCCAGAACCTGTGCCCTTCTCCCCCCAGGTGAACCTTGAAAGAGAGCCCAGCTGGCAGAGTAACTTCCCCTTCTCTCTAGGGTTGTAGTAACTGTTAACAGGTGCATTCAATGTAAACGAAACATTTAGTGAGACCTGGGTGCGGCAGGGCATATATAAGCACCAGAGGGCAGCCGGGGAGGGGGAACGGCCAGATTAAGGCAGGTGGTCCAGCAAATTCCGCATACCCAGTCCGCAGTCCCACTAAACAAAGGAAGTGAACTTGAAATGCTTTCGGGAAGTCTGACCTCTCAATCACATGGCGCTCAAAGGAAATGATCAGAAGCCACAGACCCGGGAGGAATCAAGTGGAAATCCCAAGCCATAGGGTCAAACGAAGGGGAAGTGAGGAGCCAAGGCTGAAGCCCCCCTCCCCCGAGCCTCGGTGCTCCCGGAGCCAGTCACAAGGTGTAGCTGGAAGGAAAGGTGAGGATGGAGGTCCCGCCAGATGTTACCCTCAAAAAACACAGCATTAAAACAGCTTCCTGTCTCCGGACACAGCCCGTCCAGGAGGCTACGGCCTGGGGGCCGGGTGTCACAGGCCACCCCTAGGTCGCCACTCCTAGGACTCCACCTGGAAGGCGTCTGGGGCTCACCCAGTGACCTGGCCAGGGTGAGCAGGTGCAAGGCCCGGACCCAAAGTAGGGGGGGGCGGATATCGGTGTCGGGTCGCCACCTACTGGGCTCCACCTGCAGGGCGCCCACGGGGCTCACTTGGCGACCCAGGTCAGGGTGAGCAGGTGCAGGAAGCGGACCCGAAGAAGGCGGTGTCAGTCGCCACGTCCTGGACTCGTCGGGTCACGCCGAGGCGCCTCCCCAGGACCCCCGCGCGGGCCCACGGCCACGCTCACCCGATGACGTAGGCCAGAATGAGCAGCTGCACGCCGCGGTTCATGAGCCCCACTTTACGGCTGCGGATGAGCACGATGCGCGGCGTGTCGTACTCGAACAGGAAGGCCGCCAGCGCGGCGCAGCAGCCCGCCATGGCCCGGCTCGGCGCTCTGGCCGCCGCCGCCGCCGCCTCCGCCCCGCGCGGGGCCCCGCCCCGGCCGCCCGCCCGCCGCCCCGCCGTCGCGAGGGAGGGCCCGGAAGCGGGCGGCGCGGGCCCTCGGGGCCGGCGTGCGCTCCGCCGCGCGGGGCCGAGCGACCCCTTCAGGGCGCCGCGGGGAGGTGGGCGGCCGCGGAGCTCGGAGGCTGACGAGCACAATCTCTCCTCACGAGGTCCGCGCGGGCGCGCTTCTCTGAGGGAAGGCCGGCCCCGTGAGGTGCTGCCTCCGGGCCTGAAGCCGGGCGCCGTCCGGGCAGGGGTGTGTGTGGCCCGCCCGCCCCTGAGGACGCCCGGAGCCGCGCGCCGTGAGGACCGCTGTCGCCGGCGTCACCTCAGGAACGCCGCGTCCCCCGGGGACCTCGCCTTCGCAGCGGGCGTCTTGGACTCGGTTCCGCCCGAGCGCTGACACGTGAAGAGCTCTCCGAGGGCCGGGTGCCGTCCAGGGAGCAGACCCAGCGAAGCGTCCTGCCTGCGGGCGCTGTGCACCCAGCCGGTAATAGGTAGAGCATCTTCGTGGTACTGACGAGGTGGCTGTGTTTCCACTCTCCGTGTCCCCGCAGACTTCTCACAGGGATCATTTGTAACCTAGGGACTGCTGTTCCCGTCGCTTTGCGGCTGAGCCTGTGAGTCCTACGCGTAATCTTGGATGCAACATTTTAGTTCATTCTCTGGACGTGAGAGTCCTAAGCTACACCACCTCGTTTTTCCAAAAAAAATGAGGTGAATAATTAAAAAAAAAAAAGTTGGCGGAAAATAGCATCTGCTTCTGGAGATGGAATTAAGTTAGAGGCAGGAGCACTTCCCAGACGGTCCCCAGAAAAGGTGGTGACAGGTGATGGGGGCCTTTATTCATCCATTCAGTGGCAGAGTTCCTGATGCTCAGCATGTGCAGGTGAAAGGGTCGTTTCTGCCAAAGCAGAGCTTGGTGCAATCGCGGTCTTAAATTCTCCATAGAAAATGAAAACCTAGTTGCTAAGCCGTCGGTGGAAGGAGACTTAAACATGCTTTAAGAGTTAAAGCCCATTTTCAGTCTTCATTTATGCTTAAACCATAGTAATGAATTGATTCTAGCCTTAAACATCCCGAATTTAGGTCGTTGGCTTCATTTTAGAACAAGGTCAGTTAACAGAAATGTGGAACTGCAAATTAAGTTGTTAGCTGGTGACATCATTAGGCCCAACCAGAGAAGCTGATCCTGAAAAATGATTAGAAGAAAGTCACTTCATTACACTCTTGCCGTTAGTTTATCTCTTCTACAAAAAACAGGTTTATTGAGGTATAATTGGCATATAGCAGATTGCAAATATGTAAAGTACACAGTTTGGTCAGTTTGGCAAATATATGCACTCATGACACATCTGGGTGTCACAATCAAGACACCCAGAATAACCTTAGTTATATATCTAATAAAAGAAACTGCTGATTTCAGTTTGGCTTCTCAGATGTACACATCTTAATCATATTCAGTGGCATATTCAGTTGTAGTATGCTTGACTGAATATGATCAGTTATTAAGAAGTCTTAGATATTTAGTTCCAAAAGGAACGGGATTTCAGTAAAGGCACCAGACAATTCAGTAAATTTGGAATGACTAGATATCCACATTTAAATGACTGATATTGGACTCCTATTTTTTGAGTCATAAAATTGAACTAAAATTCGATCAAAGACCTAAATCTAGGAGCTAAAACTAGAAATTTCTTTGTTGTAAAACAGATGCAAATCTTTGTGACTTTTGATTAAGCACCTAGATTTTCTAGATCTGACACCTTAAAGCACAAGCAACAAAAGATAAATTGAACTTCTTTGTCAAAGTTTAAAACTTTTGTATTTGAGATAAACCAAAGTGGAAAGACAACTGACAGAATGGGGAAATTTTTTGCAAATCATATCTGATAAGGGTTCAATGTCTTGAACTCATCAATAAAATGACAACTCAATTTAAAAATGAACAAGAATGTTTTAATAGACATTTCTACAAGGAAGATACACAAATGGCTGATAAGCAAATGGAAAGATGGTGAATATCATTAGTCTCCAGAGAAAGGAAAACCAAAAATCAAAATGAAATACCGTTTCATCTCCACTAGCATGGTTCTAATTAAAAGAAAAAAGGGGGGGTGGACATTTAGCCTAGTGCGTAAGCTGGTTGAGACGCCCATGTCGTGGGTTGGAGTCCTGGCTCTGGCCCCTGATTCCAGTTCTTGGTAATGCAGACCTTGGGAATAAGCAATAATGGCTCAATTGGATTCCTGGCTCCCAGCTTTAGTCCTGGCTGGTCCATGCCAAGGACTAGGCCACTGTAGACATTTGGGGAGTGAACCAGCAGATGGGATCACTCTCTGTCTCTCTGCTTCTCAAACGTAAAAAGAAATAAAAATGATCATCAAAAAGGTGGCAAAAGTACGGAGAAGCTGTAATCCTTAATGGTGCATCCATTTAAAAAAAAAACATTTTGGCCATTCTACAACAAAAATGTAAACATGGAGTTACCATATGACCCAGCAATTCCATTTATATGTACACCAAAGACCTACAAACATGTTCATACAAAAACTTGTATGGGGAAGTTCGTACCATACTAACATCATAGTGGAAATAACCTAAATGTCCATTGATTAGTGAGTAGCTAACCCTACAATGCCATGTTATTCAGCCATAAAAAGGAGTGAGACTTGGTTACAAGCTGAACCATGGATGGATCTTGAAAACATTAGACTGAGTGAAGAAAGGCATAGAAGACCACAAGTTGTATGATTCTGACATGGGAGGAAATGGGAAGATTTTTTTTTTCATAATTTTTTGTGTGACCCTACATGATACTTTACATGTGAGTCCAGAACACTGTTTCCCATAATGCATCTGCTTCTACACCAGGGAGGAGGACATTCCATTATGGCCACATGGAAGTTAAACAGCAAGTTACAGGTGCCAGAAAGCCTCACATATGCTAAATCCTGCCCAGCCCCATCCTGTTTATACGTTCCACTCAGGCACCACTCCCTGCCCCATAAAGCGGAAAGTTAGACGTGGGAGCAGCTGTTTTGGTTTTGCAGCTTCTGGGTCTTTCTTTTGGGTCCTTCTCTGGCCTCCTTTCACACCCACTCCTCATAGGCAATTCCCTGGCCTACTCGTGACAGGAATTTTTCTGTGTGGGGCTAGCTACCCACATTCACACGTGAATGTATATTCTTGCTCTCACTTCTAAATCCTGCTCTCACTCATGTGCTGTATTTATGGCTCTGCTTTGAATTCCTGTCTCTGTGGAGGCAAGAACTTGGAATAAAAACTGAGATACTTATTCCCTAACGATTCCATTTATAGGAAGTTTCCAGAATAGGCAAATGTCTTGAAACTGCAAGTAGATTGCTGGTTGCCAGAAACTGGGGGGAAAGGACTGCTAATGAGTATGAGGTGTCCGTTTAGGGCGGTAGAAAATGTTCTGGAAATGAATAGTGGTGATCACTGTAGAAGCTGTGATTATACTAAAAGTCCCCAAGTTGCACATTGTAAAAGGGCAAATTTTACAGTATGTGAATCACACCTCAATAATAACAATAATGATAATAAACCATGGAGTAGGCAGCCAAGGCCTCAGAAAAACCAAACTACACGTCACAATACAGTAGGGCCATGCCTGTCTCTTCATAGGGGTGCAACGCAGGTGTCTCAGGGAGCTTGATTTGTTTTGGATGCACTTCAGCTAGTTTCAGTTATCTGGTTTCTTTGTTGTTTGTTAAGCCTCTTCCTCCAGGCTCAGTTCTCCCAGAAGTGGCCCAGCAGCCCTTTTTCTCCTATGTGACCTTAGCAGAGGGTCAGCTCATTGGACCACAGGTGGAAACCTGCCCCACAGCTGGTCAAGGCTGATTCTCTGTCCTGGCTGTGGCATGGGACAAAGGCCCCTCTTTGTTCTCTGTAGGTGACAGGAACCGAGTCGGTGGAGCCATCGTGCTGACGGGGAGGCCGAGGGTGTAGTCCGCAGAAGCAGCTGGAAGCAGACAGCAGGGAGGCACAGGTGAGCGAGACTAAGAAAAGGGCCTCTGGTCCTCCCTCCTCATCTGCTCCCCTGGTTCACCTTTGCCCTTGAGAAACACCTTTAACCTTACAACAATTTTTTTTTTTTTTTTTTTTTTTGGCGTAAGGTGGTAATAACTCCCTGCAACTTGAAACTGAAAAGACCATGGCAATGCTGCTGGGATCCAAAATATAAAAAATGCACTGTGTCCCCAGTGGTAGAGGCGTTCAATCAGATGGTAAAGGGGGAAGCAGTGCCCGAGGCCACCAATACTAAGAGCAGCAATAAATAACTTAATAGCCTCTAAAAAGATGTAGGTTTTTATAGAAAGCAGAGCTAAGAACTCCATAAAGTTAACCGGTCTGGGACCATGTGGTTGAGGGGCCAGCAGTAACAGACCCAAGTATGCCTCAGGGCATCATTTGATTACTATAGATAAGACTGACATTTATCACGATGGCCTTGAGCTTTGAAAGGCCAGTGGGATGAGGCCATATATTTTGTTCAGGAGTATCTTTAATGGGAAAAAAAGATAAGAGGTTCAGATCAAACATTCAGGCATTTAAAGAAGTAGGATGTACTTCTCTGGCACGTGCACACTGAGGATGCATCATAACAGCAGACACATATGGTGCCAATGCGTAACTGTATATTCCTCTTGAAACAGAACAGCTCCTAAATGAAGAACAGCTTGAGAGAAAAAGTGAGGAACAAATTATAGTTCTGCTGTTGCTTTGAGACTGAATCTGTTGTGGATGTTAAGGGGGAAAAAACCCTGATTCCAGGCAAGATGCTGGTCACAGATAATCCTCTTCATGCTCTCTGCTGGGTCAGGGGATCTCATCCCCATCAGACCCAATGCCCCTTTAAGAATAAAGATTTTCTAGTACCTTCTTTGCTGCCCTTTAGCAAATTAATATGGAGCACAATACACCTATACTCAAATATCTAAATATTTGAATATATGTATGGATACTCACATATGTTTGCTTTGCATGTTTGTAATGGGTAATGACAGTGAGTGCATATCGGCCATTTCTACATCTTTGGAGAAATGTCTGTTTAGATCCTTTGCACGTTTTTTATTTGAGTTCCCTTTTTATTTTAAGTTGAAGGAGTTCTCTATTCTACGTACAAGTCTCTTATGAGATACGTAACCTGTGTTTCCTCCCATTCAGTGTGCGCGTGTGGGGGCATTACAGATTACTGAGATGGAGAAAATAGAGATATTCTTGCAGATGAGCTGGGCCTGTTTTTATACCTGCGTCTTGAAATCCAAGCTCGTTTGATAGGCAGGACATAAATGATCTTGGAGACCGTATCCTCTAGTAGCAACACAGAATTAGGGCATGTGTGGGAGAAATCTGTGAACACAAGAGGCATTGAGCATGTTCGGAGATAGAGCCGTGGGAACTGGGGCTGATACTACTTAAAACAAGCCCAACCAAAAGCTAATCATTCCCAGATACCATTTTAAAAACATTTCATTTCACTGTGCCAAAATAAATTTTTAATGTATAGGATGGTAACAATATGAAATGAGTAACTCTTTTGACTTAGTTTGTTGAACACATATAGCATTTATGACTCCATAGGCAATCTATTAAAAGTTATTTGTGGCCGGCGCCGCGGCTCAACAAGCTAATCCGCCTAGCGGCACCGGCACATCGGGTTCTAGACCCGGTCGGGGCGCCGGATTCTGTCCTGGTTGCCCCTCTTCCAGGCTAGCTCTCTGCTGTGGCCCGGGAGTACAGTGGAGGATGGCCCTAGTGCTTGGGCCCTGCACCCCATGGGAGACCAGGAGAAGCACCTGGCTCCTGCCTTTGGATCAGCGCGGTACGCCAGCTGCAGCACACCAGCCGCGGTGGCCATTGGAGGGTAACCAACGGCAAAGGAAGACCTTTCTCTCTGTCTCTCTCTCTCACTGTCCACTCTGCCTGTCAAAAAAATAAATAAATAAAAATTTAAAAAGTTATTTGTAATGTAAGACAATTAAAGTAAGCATATATTTAGAGAAGTCTCATTGCCATCCTTACCTCCTCTCCATTCTGTTATCTCCTTCCATCCAATGATTACCTTTTTTGTTTGTTTCATCTTGCTAGAGTTTCTTCTTGTAAATACTGGATAGCAATTGTGTGTGTGTATGATCTCTGTCCTTACAGAAAGTGTGGCATACTGTAGTAATTTGTTCTACTTGGCTTTTTAAATTCAACAATAATAAAACATTAAAAAAATAATGTTTTGATAAATTCAGGGACATCTGTATGTTTCATATATCTTCTTTAAAAGTTCTTGGGGGCTGGGAGGTGGGTGTTGTGGTTTCTCTTGGGACACCTGCATCCCATATCAGATTGCCCGGGATGGAGTACTTCCTCCACTTTGGATCCAGCTCGCTGCTAATGCACTTGGGAGGCAGTGGATGACAGCCGAAGTGCTTGAGTTTCTGCTACCTATGCAGGGGACTTGGATGGAGTTCCTGGCTTTGGTCTGGCTCAGCCCTGCTGTTGCAGCCATCTGGGGAGTGAACCAACAGGCTGAAGACATTCCCTTTCTCTCTCTCCCTCTCTCTCTCTCTTGTCTATCTCTTTCTCTTCACTCTGCATTATAAATAAATAAATACCTAAATAAATACATCTTTTAAAAATCTATATTTGAGGCAGGGAGTTAGCGTATGGCCTAGCAGTTAAATGCTGGGCCCTGTGTTAGAGCACCTTGGTGTAGTGCTGCCTCTGGTTCCTGACTCCAGCTCCCTGCCAATGCAGGAAGTGCTGGTGGTTCAAATACTTCGGTTCCTGCCACCCCCATGGGAGACCTGGACTGAGTTCCCTGCTCCTGGTTTCAGCCCTAAGCCAGCACTGATAGTTGCAGACATTTAAAGAGTGAATTAACAGATGCTCTTTCTGTCAAATAAATAAATTTTTTAAAAGATTTATTTATTTGAAAGGCAGCATGATAGAGAGGGAGAGATAAGAGAAAGAGATCTTTCATCCTTGGTTCACTCCCTAAATGGCCATGAGGGTTTGGATTGGGCCAGGCCAAAACTAGGAGCCAGGAGCTCCACCCAGGTCTCCCACATGGGTGGCGGGAGTTCAAGGACTTGGGCCATTCTCTGCTGCCTTCTCAGGTGCATTAGCAGGGAGCTGGATCAGTAGCAGACCAGCCAGGACTTGAACTATCACTCCCATGTGGGATCTGGCATCGCAGGTGACATCTTTACCCACTGTGCCACAATGCTGACCCAATAAAAAGGTTTTAAAAAATATTTAGATATAAGTTAGTGAAAAAAGAGCCCCAAATCTCTGGTACATATTTGTACTTAATAACTGTAGTTATGGGCCAGCACTGTGGTGCAGTGAGCTAAGCCTCTGCCTGTAGTGCTGGAATCCCATGTGGGCTTCAGTTCCAGTCCTGGCTGCTCCTCTTCAGATCCAGCTCTCTGCTGTGGCCTGGGAAAGCAGTAGCACCTGGCTCCTGGCTTTGGATCGGCTCCACTTCGACCATTGCGGCCATTTGGGGAGTGAACCAGCGGGTGGAAGATTCACTCTCTCTCTCTCTCTCTTTCTTTCTCTCTCTCTCTAACTCTACCTCTCAAATAAATAAAATCTTTCAAAAATAACTACAGTTACAACTGATAAAAAAAAATTTTTTTTGACAATTCAGGTATCACAAATCACGTTGCTGCTGGTGATTTGATTTTCTGACATGAGGAACCAGTTCTTGGTCAAGCTTTGTTTTCTTGATTTTTTTTTTTTTAATGTATTTCTCTTCATCAGGATTTGAAGAAAATGAAGTATAGCACTCCCTGGATGTATGTGATAGTTATATTCCTGAAAAATTCAGTGCATTTTTAAGTTACTTAAAAAAAAAAATGCTTTGTGAGTTAAAATAAACTTAGGCTGTAGGCTTAAAGAATCAGAAACAGGGTTTTCACCTGTGTGCCTGTGTGGCGGCCCTAGAAGTTGTGCAGAGTTAAGGGCAGCCTCCCTTTGCAGGATGTTCCACTGTTGCAGGAACACCAGCGGCTCTGCTCTCACCCAGATTACAGAAACAACCCCCAGTCATAATGAGCACCATAAAACACCTGTGCAAAATGTCACCCCCTCCACCCTCCGCCATGTGTGAGATAGTTCTCAGATTTGGAGTGTTGGTGGGAAATAGAAAATACCTTCATGCTCTGATTCTACAAGACTTAGCTAGGGTTCAGAAATCTGATTTTTTTAAAAAATCCATTCATTTAGGCCGGCACCACGGCTCACTAGGCTAATCCTCTGCCTGTGGCGCCAGCACTCTGGGTTCTGTCCCGGTTGCTCCTCTTCCAATCCAGCTCTCTGCTACGGCCTGGGAAGGCAGTGGAGGATGGCCCAAGTGCTTGGGCCTTGCACCTACATGGGAGACCAGGAGAAGCACCTGGCTCCTGGCTTCAGATTGGCGGAGTGCGCCGGCCGTAGTGGCCATTTGGGGGGTGAACCAACAGAAGGAAGATCTTTCTGTCTATCTCACTAACTCTGCCTGTCAAAAAAAAAAAAAAATTCATCCATTTAAATTTTATTTGAAAGGCAAAAAGGGGGCCGGTGTTGCTGTGTAGCAGGTAAAGCTGCCACCAGTTCAAGTCCCAGCTGTTCTGTTTCTAATCCAGCTCCCTGCTAAGGTGCTTGGGAAAAGCAGCAGAAGATGGCCCAAGTGTTTGGGCCCTTGCCACCCAGGTGTTGGAGACCTGGAAGAAGCTCCTGGCTCCCGGCTCCTGGCGTTGGATCGGCCCAGCTCTGGCCATTGTGGCCATTTGGGTAGTGAACTGATGGATGGAAGATTTTTCTCTCTGTAACTGCCTTTCAAATAAATAATCTTTTTTTTAAAAAATGGAAAAATGAGGGTTTTAAACATAGTGTAGAAACATTTGCCTCTTTTATAGCTAGGTGGAAATCCTATCGGTAGAAGGAAAAGACCTGAGCTGTGACAGGTGATAGACCAAAGAAACTAAGGCTACAGAGCTTGAGCACAAGGATTTAATTTGGAAATTAAGCGATTGGAGTCCCATTCTGGCTGTCTTTATGTCTGGTACAGTTTCAGGTAAGGGAAGTAGATCCTCAGTGATCAACCACCTGATTTACCTGGGACTCAGAGATTTCCTGGGACACTGAACGCTGAGTGTTGAAACTGGGACAGTCAAAGGCAAATGACGTGAGCTGTCACCCTTGGAAGAGATGGGTCAGTGACCTGAGGAAGACCCTGAGCCAGGTCCCCACAGGCCATCGATTCCCACCTCCACCCCCCTCCTTCCAGGTGTCACTCTGGAGATGACAAAAACACCTGTCCAGGCTCTGGGCCCCCGGGACCTGCAAGACTCTTCTCTGGAAAACACAGGACATGGACGACTCTTAGACTGCCAAAAACTTTATCTCTCAGCATGCCTATTATAGTGCAAAACAGCATACCCAGCAGATTAAGGAAACAAGCAAGGTCCAAGGCCTACATGCCTACTAGTAGGGTCTGTCTCTAGGGGATTTATCAGTCAAGGCTCGGCCTCCTCGTCTTGCACCACAAACAGATGGAGGTCTGCTGCTACAGAGGTAGACATCCTTGACGACTGTTGGACTCAGGGCCTTACACCAAGTCCTTCACTGGACCATCTCCTGTGTGAACAGTCAGTCCCTGGACATAATCTGCAGATACCTGTGCAAGTTGTACTTGAACTAGCTCTGCGAGGCCAGGAGGGGAAGAAGCAGAGGAGCTGCCCAAGAAGCATGGCCTCCGAAGCCGCACTTCCTGTGATCTCGTGTCAGGCAAGGTCAAGCTTACGAAGGTCCCAGGTTGTGTCTCCCCATGGAAATCCATCTGCAGTTTTTCTCTGGTGAAGATGGAGTGTTCTGAAACACACAGGCCATGCTGATCTTTCCCATCCCTCAATGGAATCGAGAGTGTGAGTCACGTGAGCAGTCCCCAGCAGCCCTGAATCCGACACCAGGGGGGCCCAGGGTCCCTCAGCCCTCAACAGCAGTTTCTGTTTCAAAAAGCACCTTTGCAGGGGTGACCATCAGTGTTGGATGAACATTCTGGAGGTCTCCTGGCTGTTTCTGGGTCATTCTCTCTCTCTCTCTCTCCTTCTCTGAATCCCATAAGATACTGGTTGGTAGCAGCTGGCAGCTAAGAATGAAAGCAGGACTCCTCTAACCGCCCCCCCCCCCCACCCGTCAACATGTTAAAACATTTTTGAGTTTTTGGTTATTTGGATGTAGGTAAGAATAACTCTACCTCTACGTAAGCAAGTCATAAAATGTTCTTTTGTGATTTCCCCAATTCTTTTCTGCCCTTAAATGTAGCTTTGGAGTACACTGTGTGACTGAGTGTATTTTTTTGTTTTAAGGATTTATTTATTTGAAAGTCAGAGAGAGAGAACTTCTATCCACTGGTTTGCTCCCTAAATGGCCACAACAGACGAGTCTGGGCCAGGCCCAAGCCTGGAACCAGGAACTCCATCCTGGTCGTCCCCATGGGTGGCAGGGACCCAAGGACATGGGCCAACAGCAGCTGCCTTCCTGTGGACATTAATTAGCAGGGGGCTGCATTAGAAGTGGAGCAGCCGGGACTCAGAAGCCAATGCCTAGATACAGGATGGAGGAGTCGGGAGCAGTGGTTTAACCTGCTGTGCCATGTCACTGTCCCCCCCCCCCACCACCACCATCTTAGTGGGGCCTGTGGGATGCGAGCCGTGTAAACATGTATGTGCAGCTCTTTGAGTGCAGGCTGCAGGAAGGGGTGGTTGAGGGAGAGCACCACCTTCTTCCCTGGTTTGCCTTTCCCTGCTTTTTCTGTCCTACGAGTGCCAAGTGGGGGCTCAAACTGCAGTTGTTTTCTTAGTGTTGGTTGGGGGTGAAAGTTGCCTGTGTCCTGCCCTGGGGAATGGCCCACAAGGCTCATCTCCTGAGGGCCCCCTCCCTGCCTTGAACCTCTTTGCCTCAGCCTTGGGTTTGGCCAAAACCCGCCCTTGGGCTTTAGTTTTGGCTTCAGCCTTCTGAAAGCCATGAAGTCGCATGCCACGTCAGCCGTAGCTTCTCTGAGCTCGTGGGGTTGTTTCACTGGAATCGCTTCATTCATCACCACCAGCCCAGTTTTCAAGTTCAGCAGCTGGAGAGGAGATAGGTCTGGACCACGGTCAGATAGTACCTGGGAGGAAGCAGAATTAATGGTCTGGGGCCCCATCACTCTGTGCTGTGTCCTGCACTGCCCAGAACATACCAGCTCCGCCTTGAAACGGTTAAGAATGAGAGATGAGAGTCCTCAGGGCAGTCACCCAGCTGGCAGTGGTGCTAGGGTCTTAGTGCTCCTGCATGACAAAAATCAAACTCTAGAATTTGGTTACTAAAATGTACTGATATGTAAAGTTGAAGTAATAATTGAAGGCTTGGAAAATTTTCAGATTTTTTAAAAAAGATTTATTTATTTGAAACAGAGAGATATACAAATTTTCCTTCTGCTGATTTACTCTCTGAATGGCCCCAATAGCTGGGGTTGGGCCAGGCAGAGGCCAGGAGTCAGGAGCCCCATCTGACTCTCCCATGGGGGCTTCAGGGGCCCTAATACTTGGGCCATCTGCTGCTGCTTTGATTTCTGCCGTAATAGTTATTATATCTTTCTTGTTCTTTCACTTAGTTCTGTCACTCTTTTTCCATTGTCTTACATTTAATGCTTAGCTTATTTATTTTTTTAAAAAGTAATTATTTAATTCAAGAGACAGAGATTTTCCATCTGCTAGTTCACTTCCCAAAATACCCACAACAACTAGGGCTGGATTAGGCTAAAGCCAGGAGCCAGAAACTCAATCCACATCTCCTGTGTAGGTGGCTGGGACCAAACGACTTAAGCTGTTACCTGCTGCCTCCCAGGCTGCACATTGTCAGGAAGCTGAAGCTGGATCAGAAGTGGAGCTGAGGGGCCGGCGCTGTGGCATACCAGGTGGAGCTGCCACCTGCAGTGCCGACATCCCGTATGGGTGCCATCCACTTCTGATCCACCTCTCTGCTATGGCCTGGGAAGGCATTGGAAGATGGCCCAAGTCCTTTGGCCCCTGCACGCGTGTGGGAGACCCAGCAGTTCCCAGCTCCTGGCTTTGTATCAGTGCAGCTCTGGCCATTGCAGCCGTCTGGGAAGTGAACCAGTGGATGAAAGCCCCTCTCTCTGCCTCTCTGTAACTCTTGCAAATAAATCAATAAATCTTTTTTAAAAATTATTGATTTATTTGAAAGGCAGACTATAGAGAAAAAGGAAAAAGAAAAATCTTCCATACACTGATTCACTCCCCAAACAGCTATAGTGGCCAAATCTAGGCCAGAGTGGAGCCAGGAGCTTCTTCTAGATCTCCCAAATAGGTGGCAGGGGCTCAAGGACTTGGGCCATCTTCTGACCCTTTGCCAGGCACATTAGCAAGGAGCTGGATTGGAAGTGGAGCAGCCTGGACTCGAACTGGCACTCAGATAGGGATGCTGGTGATGCAAGTGGCAGTTTAACCTGCTGCACCACAATCCTGGCTCATTCAGATGCAATTGAAAGGAATCTTGTCACGCACCCCTTAGTAAAGAAGAAGCCACTGTCCCCCTCCCATTTTGCTTATTTTGTTAATGTTGAGTTGTGTAGATGGGAACTGTTGGAAGTGGGTTTCCCACCGGGATCTCCCCCTCTCCTGCAGTGTTCTGCATTCTCTGACTTTACCCCTTCCTGCTTCACTCCCATCTGGGGATCTACTTGTAGGAAGCAGCAGCTGCTGCCCACCCTACCTTCCCCTGAGTGCCCCCTCACCTCCAGAATGACCCATCCCAGCCCTTAGTTTGATGGCGCCTCTGTGGCACATTGAAAGGTGAAACACTCATGCTAATTCCCATCAACAGTGCCCCGCCAACGTCCCACCTTGTCCTCCTGGGGGCCGAGACACCTTGCTCTCCTGTGTGCTCTCACACACACGGGCTGTCGTGTGTGAGCCTGCGCCACAGGAGCTGACACCAGGTGCTGCACCAGGCAGTCCTCAAGCTGTGAGTGGGCCCAGGGCACCCTCAAGGCCTGCGTGTGTGCAAGCCTGACTCAGACCCAGGGATCCACTCCTCCCTGAGTGCTTTGTCTGAAGTTGAAAGCAGATTTAATCTCACAGAACAGTAGAAAGTATATGATGGTGGCAAAGTCAAAGTCAATGCCTCAGGCAAGGTCAAGGCCTCAAATTCCACCCTAAGAGAGACAGGCGAGCTTCATGTCTACAAGCTACTGGCTTATCTCTTCTTCGCTGCAAATCTCTGCTCATTCTCTCCTAAAATGTTCCGCTCACTCATTCTGTTGGTTATCTGGCCACTCTGGGGATCTCCCATGCAATATTTTCTCAGCAAAATATTGCATACGCATTTGGTGGGCTAGCTGATCCAAGTCTCTACTTGGGACTCAGAATGAAAGAATAATAAGACCATGCAAAAAAGTATTTTTAAAAAAGGATTTATTGCCGGCGCCATGGCTCACTAGGCTAATCCTCCGCCTGTGGTGCCGGCACTCTGGGTTCTAGTCCCGGTTGGGGTGCTAGTTCTGTCCCGGTTGCTCCTCTTCCAGTCCAGCTCTCTGTTGTGGCCCAGGAAGGCAGTGGAGGATGGCCCATGTGCTTGGGTCCTGCACCCGCATGGGAGACCAGGAGGAAGCACCTGGCTCCTGGCTTCGGATCGGCGCAACGCACTGGCCGTAGCGGCCATTTGGGGAGTGAACCAATGGAAGGAAGACCTTTCTCTCTCTCTCTCTCTCTCTCTCTAACTCTGCCTGTCACACACACACACAAAAAATTTATTTATTTAAAGGGTAGAGTTAGAGAGAGAGAGAGAGAGATCTTCATCTGCTGGTTCATTCCCCAGATGGCCACAGTGACTTGGACTGGGCCAGGCTTAAGCCAGGAATCTAGAATGCTCAGGTGGGTGGCAGGGGCCCAAACACTTGGGCCATCTTCTGCTGCTTTCCTAGGTACATTAGCAGGAATCTGGACTGGAAGTGGAGCAGCCAGGACTCAATTCAGTGCCCATATGGGTTGCCAGTTCCTCAAGCAGTGGCTTAACCCAGTTTGGCACAATGCCAGCTCCACTTTTTTTTTTTTTTAAGTTTTATTTTATTTGGAAAAGGAGAGAGAGAGAGAAACCTTCTATCTGCTGATTTGTTGATTTGTTTCACAAATACCCTCAACAGCTGGTGATGGGCCAGACTGAAGCCAGGAGCCTGGAATTCAGTCCAGATCTTCTGTGTGGATCCAACAACTTGAGCCATCACCTGCTATTTCCCGGGGTATGCATTAGCAGGAATCTGGAACAGAGAATGAAGCCAGTACTTAAGCCCAGGCACTTACATATGGGAAATGGGCATCTCAAGCATTGGTTTAACCACTGAGCCAAATATCTACCCCCTAATAAATCTTTTTATTTATTTATTCTTTATTTGAAATGCAGAAAGAGCGAGAGTGAGCATGTGTGCTTCTACCTGCTGGTTCACTCCCCACATGGCAGCAACAGCCAGGTCTGGGTCAGGCCAAAGCCAGGAGCTCCATCCTGGTCTCCCACCTGAGTGGCAGAAGCCCAAGCACTTGGGTTATCCTGTACTGCTTTCACAGGCACATTAGCAGGAAGCGGGATCAGAAGTGGAACAGCTGAGATTGGAGCTGGCATTCTGATAGGAGATTCTGGTGTTGTAAGCACTGAACCACAGCAGTGGCCTCAGAATCTCAAAATCCCACAATTGCCAAAATATCATTGAGCTTCTTCTTTTGTACAATTTCCATTTTTTTAAAAATTTTTTTTTATTTTTTTTTTATTTTTGACAGGCAGAGTGGACAGTGAGAGAGAGAGACAGAGAGAAAGGTCTTCCTTTGCCGTTGGTTCACCCTCTAATGGCCGCCGCGGTAGCGCGCTGCGGCCGGCACACCACGCTGATCCGAAGGCAGGAGCCAGGTGCTTCTCCTGGTCTCCCATGGGGTGCAGGGCCCAAGCACTTGGGCCATCCTCCACTGCACTCCCTGGCCACAGCAGAGAGCTGGCCTGGAGGAGGGGCAACCGGGACAGGATCGGTGCCCCGACCGGGACTAGAACCCGGTGTGCCGGCGCCACAAGGCGGAGGATTAGCCTGTTGAGCCACGGCGCCGGCCCAATTTCCATTTTTAAGCATACAGTTTAGTGGCATTTAATGTACTCACAATGTTGTACATCTATCACCATTTATCTACCTCATTCCAAACAGAAGGTTCCTCATTCATCAAACAGTATCTCCCATCCCACTCCCCCTTATGGAGTACAGTTTCATTTAGAAGTGAAAAAGAAGCAACAGAGTTAATTCCGATAGGAGGCAGGCATGGTCCTTCCAAGGAAAGAACATTTACCCTGGATCTGAGCACCAGGGAGCAGGCTGGGAGGGGCTGGAGGGAGGGCCCGCCAGGTAGAGGGACAGCAAGGACAAAGCAAGGGGAGGGTTCTTTCTGCTTCTGTGAATTTGCCTGTCCTGGGAAGTTCATGCAAGTGAAATCGAACAATATTTGTCTTTTCATGTCTGGCTTATTTCACTTAGCATAATGTTTTCAAGATTCATCCACATTATAGCATGTATCAGAACTTCTTTTCATGACCAAATACTATTCCGCTGTATGTGGACAGACCCCAGCGTGCTACTCCTTGTCTGTTGATGGATGCTTGGTTGTTTCTGTATTTTGGCTGTCGCCAGTGGTGCTGCCGTACACATTCACGTACACATAGCTGAGCCCCTGCTTTCTGTCCATGTGAGTGTGTCCTGGACGTGGAGTTGGAACACCCTGTGGCACTTCTGTGCTGAACTTTTGAGGAAGCACCAAACACAAGTGTTAGATTTTTGCATTCAAAATACATTTGTCACAATTAAGAGAAGGAAAAGAGGTATCACGCTCACCACATTCCAAATCCTGATCGAATCACTGAAAACAAACTGTGGTTGAGGAAAACCCAAACGGAAACTTTGGCGCTCAATTTCTGGATTTCAGGAGAGGCTGCTCACTCACCTTTTCTGCTGTTTCTGAGAGCTTCTGGCCTTACCTGTGACGTATTCAGTGAGGAATGAGGTGGTGGCGTCTGGGTCCCACTGGTTCACTCTGGAAATGTCTGCCACAACCAGGACTGGGCCAAGCCGAAGCCAGGAGCCAGGAACTCCATCCAGGTCTCCAATTTGGGTGACAGGAACTCAAGCACTTGAGCTGTCATCTGCTGCTTCCCAGGCTGCATTATCAGGATGCTGGATAAGAGATAGAGAAGCTGGAACTTGAACCTGTGCTCCATGTGGGTTACCAATGTCCCACCCCCATGGCACCATTTTCAGTAGTCGCAAACTTCTGTTATGTGTTTGTGTCCTTCCTTCCTTCCTTCCTTCCTTCCTTCCTTCCTTCCTTCCTTCCTTCCTTCCTCCTTTCCTCCTTTCCTCCTTTCTGTCTGTCTTTCCACACAGAGAGAAGGAGAGGCAGAGAGAGACAGAGAGGTCTCCCATCCGCTGGTTCACACCCCAGTTGGCCACAATAGCCAGAGCTGCGCCGATCCAAAGCCAGGAGCCAGGAGCTTCTTCTGGGTCTCCCGCATGAGTGCAGGGGCCCAAGGACTTGGGCCATATTCTACTGCTTTTTCAGGCCTTAACAGAGAGCTGGATCGGAAGTGGAGCAGCCGGGTCTCGAACCAGTGCTCATATGGGATGCTGGCACTGCAGGCGGTGGCTTTACCTGCTATGCCACAGTGCCAGCCCCTGTGTCATTTATTTAAGCAGTCTCTTATGGTTGGACTTAAGGGGATTTTTATAAATTCTTCCTTTTCTTTCTGTCACCTCCATCACTTGAGTAGTCCAGGTAGCCTGTAGGGTCACTGCTATATGAGCCAAGAGGGCTTCTATGATGATCTTTCCTGGGGGCTCTCCTTCCCATCCATGGTCCCTGTGCCTGTCTGAGGAATCTTCTTCAGTCTTTGCTTTACTCTTGTCCCTGGTCAGCTCAAGAGCAACTGCATCTTGACTTTGCAACCGGTCCAAAATCATACCTTCCCTTTAAGGTTCCCCCAAATCAGCCATGAGGGATCTTCTGCTTTCTTCCCAAGTTCAGGAGCCAGTCAGGTCTGTGTGTTATGTCAGCACCTGTTGTGCTCATTTCTTCCAGGGCCTGGCTGTGCCACTGGACCTGCTAGGACCACTTCTTTTCATTCCGCTGGGCATGCCCCATGGCTTTGTCTCTTGAGGCTCCACTTACCTCTCCAGAACTTCATAAAGCCCTGGAGGTTGTGCCTGCCTGTGTGGATCACACCTTTGCCTGAGCATCTGTGTCAGCAACACGGGCCCACACACTGTGTGAAGCAGTAAAACCAAGCCTTTGTCCCCCACTGGATGGACTTAGAAGGCAGGGAGCAGTCTTGAAGGTCCCAGTCCTGCTGGCCCCCTGACCCCTAGCATCTAGAACACACTCCTCCCCTTGCTTTGTCCTTGCTGCCCCTCTGGAAGGCCCTCCCAGCCTGCTCCCTGGGGCTCAGATCCAGGGTAAATGTCCTTTCCTTGGAAGGACCACCCCTGTCCCCTGCCAGAAGTAATTCTGTTGCTTCTTCTTTTTATTTCTAAAATATTTATTTATTTATGGGAGGGGAAACTCCCCAAGTGCCTGCAATGGCTGGGAGTGGCCAAGCCAAAGCCAGGAACTCAGTCTGATCTCCCACAGGGGTGGCAGGGACTCAGCTACTGAGCTACCACCTGTTGCCTGCCAGAGTGCTCCTTAGCAGGAAGGTAGAATCAGGAGTGGAGCTGGGACTCACACACAGACATCCCATATGGATGTGGCCATCCCAGTTGGTGATTTAACCGCCAGGCCCACAGCCTGCCTCACTCCATTGCTTCTGTCCCAGCGTTCTGCTTGTTTGCTTTCACTCCCTTCATCCCAAGCCATCCTCACCCCGTTTCTTTACAGACTGATTGCCCATTTCTACCATATTTAACCTTGGGAGAGCCTGTCCTGTTCTCTCCTATTTACCTCTTGCGTCTGCACAGTGCCAGGGTGCTCAACTAATGAGACTGGAGAGAGTGGCGAAGGAGGAGTGAGGCGTCAAGGATGTGCTTCGGGTTTCTCGCTGGGCTGGTGGCAGGTGGTGGTGCTGAGCTTGGGAGTTCTGGAAGAGTACTCACGGATAGCGAGAAGCAACAGAGGTAGTGATGTCTCTTTGGTACCCATATGAGTCGCCTCATAACAGCTTACGTGGAATATATATGGGCCTGGAGCTCAGGAGTAATGCTTGGGCACTGTAGTCCCTATGCCCTTGGTTGGTTGGTTATTTATTTATTTATTTTTAAAGATTGATTTATTCTTTTGAAAGTCAGAGTTACACAGAGAGAGGAGAGGCAGAGAGAGAGAGCGAGCGAGAGAGAAGTTTTCCATCCAATGGTTCATTCCCCAATTGACTGCAATTGGCTGGAGCTGCGCCGATCTGAAGCCAGGAGCTTCTTCTGCAGGGGCAGGGGCCCAAGGACTTCTTCTGCAGGTGCAGGGGCCATCTTCTACTGCTTTCCCAGGCCATAGCAGAGAGCTGGATCAGAAGTGGAGCAGCCGGGTCTCGAACTGGTGCCCATATGGGATGCCAGCGCTTCAGACCAGGGCGTTAACCTGCTGCGCCACAGTGCCAGCCCTATGTCATTTATTTATTAAAAGCTGCTATGGACGTGGGAAATGCAGACTCCTCTCTGTAAGTCATAACTGTTCTAGGGAAACCTGATTCATAACCCTCTCAGACTAGAAAGCAGGAAACTGAAAGAACACAGTGAGAGTGAAGGAAGATCTGTTGAGTCACAGGACCCTCGGGGATTCCCGGGAGGACGACTGGCTGGGGCAGACCAGGGATGGAGAACACACAGCACAGGGTGAAACCCCGCCCACCCAGGTCAGGGGGTCACTCGAGTAAATGGAGGTGGTCCCAGTTCCTCGTTGGCTTCAGCGTGTAGGACTCTGGGCAGAAGCCAAGCCAAGCCTCTAAACTGTGAGGTCTGCTCTAATTTTTGGCCTGGATTTAGGGATGTTTTAGTCACCTCTTCTTCAGCCTGTTGGTGAGGCAGGGGTTCCCAGCTTAGGGTCATAGCCACACACCCAACGCTGCACAGATGAGATCAGCTGCAACTATTAGTGACATAGGCCTCCAGAATGGGAGAGGAGACACAGCATACCCTGGAGGGCCACCCAGGAATTACCCCCAGGAGGGAACAAGCAAGGCAAGTGGGAGGCAGACTTTGTAGTGTTTTTTTTTTTTTTTTAAGATATTTATTTGAAAGTCTGAGTTACACAGAGAAAGAGAGGCAGAGAGAGAAAGAGAGAGAGAGAGGTCTTCCATTCCCTGGTTCACTCCCCAATTGGCTGCAGTGGCCAGAGCTGCACCAATCAGGAGCCAGGAGCTTCCTCTGGGTCTCCCATGTGGGTGCAGGGGCCCAAGGACTTGGGCCATCTTCTACTGCTTTCCCAGGCCATAGCAAGAGCTGGATTGGAAGTGGAGCAGCTGGGACTTGAACCAGCGCCCATATGGGATGCCGGCACTGTGGGCGGCAGCTTTAACTACTACGCCACAGCGCCAGCCCCAACTTTGTAGTCTTAAGAGGGTGAGTGGTCCCTGGTCCCTCAGGGATAAGCAGGGATGGAATTAGGCCCTCTTGATGCCTCTTGATGGGGAATGTTGTTTGATAGATGACATGTTCCAGGGAAGGGTTGGGGAGAGGAACTTGGGGTCAGGCCCTTCTAGGACCTCCTGATTTCATCAAGAGTCAAGGTAGCCAGTTCCTGGGATCAAGTCCTGCCTCCACTTCCCATCCAGCTTTTTGCATGGGAGGAGCAGACAATGGCCCCAAGTACTTGGGTCCTGGCCCTCCATATGAGAGACCTAGATGGGAGATTCTGGCTTCTGATTTTGGCATGGTTCAGCTCGGGCTGTTGTAGGCATTTAGGGAGTGAATCAGTGGATGGAGGAACTCTCTCTCTCTCTCTGCCAAATCAGTGTCAACTTTTTTTTTTTAAGATTTATCTATTTATTTGAAAGGAAGTTAGAGGGAGAGTCAAGAGAGAATGACAGAGATCTTTCATCTTCTGGTTCACGCCCCCAACAACAGCCAGGGCTGGGCCAGGCCAAAGCCGGGAGCTTCATCTGTGTGTCTCACATGGTTATGGGGACACAAGCACTTGGACCATCATCCGCTGCTTTCCCAGCGCATTAGCAGGGAAGTGGAGCAGCCAGGACATGAACAGGTGCTTAACCTGCCACACCACAATGCCTGCTTCAATAAATCCGTCTTTTTAAAAAGCCGTGAAATTGTAGACCTCAATTTTAGGCCTTCCTGTGTGGGCTACCACAGTGGATCTCCTAACCACCCTTGTCGTTTGGTTTGGTCCTCTCCTGCCCACAGCCTGAAGCTTGCAAAGTGGCCACATCCCCACCACCTTGAGACAGGGGTTTTTCTCAAAAGTACACCGAGAATTTCTTCCTTTACTCTAGCAGCTCATCTTTTTGTGACTTGCTAAGAGGAAGTGAGAAAAGAGAATCAGCCCATTTGGCTGCGTACTTTGGGCAACTTTCGTGGAGCGGGGAAGCCTGAAATGAGAAGAAAACTATGTATCTACGGCCATTCCCAGATCACTTCTCATACAGCAAGCAGAGGAATCTTTATTTTATTATTTTCTTTAAAGACTTATTTATTTAAGAGGCAGAGTTAGGGAGAGACAGAGAGGAGAGAGGTCTTCCATTCTTTGGTTCACTTCCCAAATGGCTGCCATGCTGGAGCTGGGTGGATCTGAAGCCAGGAGCCAGAAGCTTCTTCTGGGTCTCCCACATGAGTGCAGGGGCCCAAGCATTTGGGCCATCTTCTACTGCCTTCCAAGGCACATTAGCTGGGAGCTGGATCCAAAGTGGAGCAGCCAGGACTTGACCTGGCACCCGTATGGGATGCTGGTACAGTAGATGGAGGCTTAACCTGCTACATTACAGCGCTGGCCCTGGACCTTTATTTTTTAAAAGTACTCCTCTAGCCATTTGTTTTCCATTTTTGTTTATTTTCATTTTATTTGAAAGGTAGAGAGAGAGAGAGAGATCTTCCACCTGCTGGTTCATGCCCCAGATGCCCATAACAGGTAGGGCAGGGCCAGGCCGAAGCCAGGAGCCTGGAACATCATTTTTTATTCAAACAGTCAAGCTAAACAAGAATACTTCTGCTGACACGTGAGAATTAGGAAGGTTTAAACAGTGGTTTCCTTTAGAGAGAGAAATGCAAGTGTGTTGCCAATTCCACACAGAATCAGTCAGGCTGTGGCAAGAGAACAGATCTCTCGGGAGACAGAGACAAAGCAGTGGATCCTGGGCTGTTACCATGGTCAGAGAATGTATTCAAGTTCAATAAAACAGATCCTGCAGCAAGTGACTCTGCCTTTGGTAGTGATGCTACTTTAGGCAGTAGTTGAAAAGCAAGAACACAGGCACAGCTGTGGAGGTGTCTGAGGTGACATCAGCCCCTCACCCAGAGCATCTGTGGGCAGGTGGAGGAGGATAGGAGAGTTTGCCAAATCCTGACTCCAAATGGGGCCTTTGTAAGTGACGGAAACACACCAGGAGTAAGGCAACAAAGATGAAGGTATACAGGCGTAGGCACATCAGAATAAAAACCTGCAGCAGTAACATAGAATTTTTTTTTAAAGATTTTATTTATTTATTTGAGGGGCACAGTTACAGAGAGAGGAAGAGACAGAGGAAAAGGTCTTGATCTGAAGCCAGGAGCCAGGAGCTTCTTCTGAGTCTCCCACGTGGATGTGAGGGCCCAAGCATCCTCTGTTGCAGTCCTAGGCTATTAGCAGGGAGCTGGATTGGAAGAGTAGCAGCTGGGACACAAACTGGCACCCATATGGGAATGCCGGCACTGCAGCAGAGGCTTAGCCTACTACACCACAGCGCCGGCCCCAGCGTAGAATTCTTAGAGTAAAAACATCACAGTTTTGAAGAAGTCAGATAGAACCTACTTTTCAAAAATATCTGTGAAAAGGTAATAAAAATGAAAGTTCAATCTGGCATAATTAACTTGATTCCTGAGTTTAAGGCCAGAAAAAACCTTGGGTCAATAAAAGAAGGTTTTTATTCATGCTATTCTACATTTTATTCATTACTGGCATTCATACAGTGGTAGAAAGCTGCTGGTTTTTAAAATGTGTCAAAAAATCTTGGAGTATGTGTAAAACAAACTCGCAGATTCTTCATTGGCCACGGTACTGAACAGTGGGCTGTAAACTGTGTCTTAGTCTGGCTGTTGAGAGCCACATGAACAGCCGGCCGCAGTGAGAAAGCCATGAGCAGATGATCCTGGAGCAGGACCCTCAGCCCCGCGACTCTTCAGGCTCACATTCTCAGCAGTTGATGCACAGACATGGAGGAGGGTTGGGTGGGGGCTGCTCTCTGAGTTCCATCCAGACCACACCGGTTCTGACCGGCGGCAGAGCACAGGACAGGAAAGGCACATGCTGGTTTAGAACGGCAGCAGTCACTTCCAGGCGCAGACTTGCCCTGAGGCCTGGAATGCACTGGGTAGCTCAGCGGTTAGAGCGGACAGGGTCCAGGGCTGGTCTGGTGAGTTACCCAGTTGGGTCTGTAGCCCTCCTAGAATGTTCCATAGAAACCCTGAGGGGCTCCCAGAGAACCTTAGAACCAGAGAAGGAATGGTTTCAGCTTCAGGCTCGCTCTCAGTGACACTGCCGTACAAACTGACTTAGACGGCCACTCGGCCCTCTGGGCAGACAGGAGGTGTCTGTCTCACTTGGAGGTGTCTCAGGCAGTCTCAGTGACATGTCAGCAGACTTCCTGTCTCCCATGTTTGCTGTCTGGGATGAGGCGACTGGAAAGCTGGGGGCTGGTTGGGCACTGTGCTCTCTGCCTGCCTGCTGGGGTTCCTCTCTCCCAGCAGGGAGGAGAGTTAGATTGCCCCAAGGCAGGAAGTGAAAGCTGCCAACAGTCCTGAAAGGACTCAGTATCAAGTTATGCAAGGCAGTCAGAGCTGCCCATGCTCCAGGGGAGGAGACAGAACCCCTGGGCCTCTGCCCCCACGGTGAGATGCTTTGTGTGCAGGTGGGTCTTCATACATGAGCAGACAGTGTGTGGACACCATCTCAAGTCCCTGCCGCATCTCTGTGAGGTGGTCAGTTTTGATAATGAGGAGACCATGAGACCACGATGCAGACACTGAAGGCCTGGGGTCCACCCACTCCCTGGGGGAGAGAATTGACACTGGAATCTGAATCTCTTAGCTCAGTCCTTGCAGAGCAGTTCTGGTTGGTTCAGCCAAGTCGCTGTGCTGGCACGTACAGTTGTCTTTGGGTGTCTGCAGGAGGCTGGTTCCAGGAGCCCCCTCAAGCTTCAAAATCCACGTCTTTTCTATAAAACAGTGTAGTATTTGTGTGTCATCTCCACACATCCTCCCCTATCCTTTCAGTCAGCTCCAGGTTCTTTATAAACCCCCCAAAACAGTGCCTGAATTTCACTTTGTGTGCATTCAGCATAGAACTCGACGTGCAGCAAATTCAAGTTTTGTCGTTTGGAACTTTCTGGAATTTTTTCCCCCCAAATATTTTCAATATGTGGTTGATTGAGTCTGTGGATGCAGAGCCCATAGACATGGGGTGGGGCTGGCTGCTTAGAGCTGCAGAAGAGGAGAGAACACTTCCCTTTGGCTGAAAGTTGGGCGACAGATGCTGTAGGGGAAGTCGGGGCACTGGCGGAGGGAACGTGAACGCGACTTCCGCAGCCCCGTGCTGTCAGTAAGGGCTTTTGAAGCCACTGTATGGCCCTTCACTCTTGGGAAACTCCTTTCGGATCCTCCAGCGGCAGCAGCTGGGCAGGATGGCAAAGTCAGCCAGGTCCTGGGAGCCGAAGCGCCAGGCGATGTAGCACCTGTAGGCGCAGTGTCGCAGCTGGCTGGTGGTGGCCTCTGCATCCAGTGCCAGCAGGGGCTCCTGGTAGAGCAGGAGGAACTGCAAGGTGGGCTTGGATAGCACAAGCTTCCCGAACAGCTGGGAGGTGGTGACGCAGGCCCCTGGCTTTCTCCGGCAGCACAGCTCCTCCAGGCAGCGGTGGCTCGCAGGGAGCTGGGACGGCAGGCAGTTTCCACACTGGCACCAGCCCGGACAGTCCCTGGATCTAGCAGTCTCCCCTTCACAAAGTGGCTGCATTTCTTCTGCTTGTCCGGGAGTTGGGTGTGGGTCAAGGAAAGACAGGGGCAGCTTGGACAAGTCCGTGAAGTCCCTCGGGGGTCTCTGAAAAAGTCAAAATTCCCAACCCATCAGCAGTGATAACCCTAGGACTCCATCATCGTATTCCTATGCTAATTTACAGCATTACATTCATTGGGCTAAGTACGGTGACTTCCATTTCATTTAAGTCTTTGAAGAACCTCATGAAATAGATACCCTTGTCTTCATTCTGTGGATTTTGAAAGTGAAATTTAGGAAAATCCAGGCTTCAGATCAGGATGTCACCTCTTGGCCTGGCCACCCTGGCTAGCCACTCAGCTCCCGGGCAATCACTTACCGCACTGTGACATGTTATATTCTTCAACAAACTTGTTACCACCCGAAATGATCTTACTAATCTGTGTGTTTGCTTGGTGATGATAACGGTGATGATGATTCTTTTTCTATAAGAAAGCAGAGATCCTGTCTGCTTTGCTGAGTGCTGTGTCACCAGGCCCAGCATATAGGCGACAGGCCTTGTGCCACCTGGCTCCTTCTGCTGGCATTCTGCGTGTCAGCCTCCAGGAGGAGCTGCCGGAACGGCCATGTCTGTGTGTGACAGAACCTTTGTTCAAGGACAGTCTGAGTCAGGCATACTCAGGACCTGAGTAGTTCTCGTAGCAGGAGTTTGGCCTGAGGGTTAAGAAACCTGTTAAGATGCAAACGTCCCCCATTCTGGCTCCTTGCTAATGTGAACCCTGGGGGGAGTGACCCGTGGTCTAGATACCTGGGTCTCTGGCACCCACAGGGAGACCTGGATTAAATTCCTGGCTCCTGGCCGGCGCCGCAGCTCACTAGGCTAATCCTCCGCCTTGCGGCGCTGGCACACCGGGTTCTAGTCCCGGTCGGGGCACCGATCCTGTCCCGGTTGCCCCTCTTCCAGGCCAGCTCTCTGCTGTGGCCAGGGAGTGCAGTGGAGGATGGCCCAAGTGCTTGGGTCCTGCACCCCATGGGAGACCAGGATAAGTACCTGGCTCCTGCCATCGGATCAGCGCGGTGCGCCGGCCGCAGCGCGCCTACCGCGGCGGCCATTGGAGGGTGAACCAACGGCAAAAGGAAGACCTTTCTCTCTATCTCTCTCACTGTCCACTCTGCCTGTCAAAAAAAAAGAAAAAAAAAAAATTCCTGGCTCCTGACTTCAGTACTGCCCAGCCCCCACCACTGTGGGCATTTGAGGAGTGAACCAGAGGGTGTGAGCTTTCTGGCCATTCCCTCCTCTTTCTCTTTGAACCTCAAATAGATTTTTTTTTTCTTTTTGACAGGCAGAGTGGATAGTGAGAGAGAGAGACAGAGAGAAAGGTCTTCCTTTTTGCCGTTGGTTCACCCTCCAATGGCCGCTGCAGCCGGCGCATCTCGCTGATTCGAAGCCAGGAGGCAGGTGCTTCTCCTGGTCTCCCATGCAGGTGCAGGGCCCAAGCACTTGGGCCATCCTCCACTGCCTTCCCGGGCCATAGCAGAGAGCTGGCCTGGAAGAGGGGCAACCGGGATAGAATCCGGCACCCCAACCGGGACTAGAACCCCGTGTGCCAGCGCCGCAAGGCGGAGGATTAGCCTGTTAAGCCACAGCGCCGGCCAGATTTTTATTTTTAAAACAAGATTTTATGTATTAATTTTAAAGGCAAAGTTACAGAGAACGGGAAATATAGATTGGTCAATTGATCGATCAATTGATTGATCTTCCATCTACTGGTTTAGTCCTGAAATTTGCTGTAATAGCAGGGGCTGGGCCAGACCAAAGCCAGGAGCCTGGAACTCCATCTGGGTCTCCTGTGTGGGTACAGGGGCTCAAGCACTTGGGCCATTTTCTGCTGCTTTCCCAGGCACATTAGCAGGGAGCTGCAGCAGAAGTGGAGCAGCCGGGACTCGAGCCAGTGCTCATGTCGAATGCCAGTGTCGCAGGTGGCAGCTTAGTCTGCTGTGCCACAATGCCAGTTCCTCAAATAAACTTTTTAAATAACTGAGTATTTATTGTATATAAGTGTTCACAGAAGCACTCTTCACAATAACCAAAAGACAGAAACATCAATTGTGTGTCCATTAATTGAAGAATAAAACAGACATGATGTGTCCATATAATGGAATATTACTTAGTCATAAAAAATACTGATACTGACACAACATGGATAAACCCTGAAAGAATGCTTAATGAGAGAAGCCAGACATAAGAACACCACATAGTATATGATTCCCTTTATACAAAATGCCTGAAACTGGCAAATCAACAGACAGAAAGTAGAGCAGCAGTTGGCCAGGGGTGAAGGGAAGTAGCTACTTAATGCACACAAGGTTTCCTTTAGGGGTGATTGGAAAGTTTTAGAATTAGACAGTGGTCATGGTTTCATAGCATTGTGAATGTACTAAATGTCACTGAATTGTACACTTTAAAATGGTTAAAGTAGTAATTTTTATATTCACACGCACACACACACACACATGTTTCATGTAAGACCTAAACTCTACAAGGACATTACAGGAATGATCATTCAAAATGAGATATATAAATCTTTGATATTAGCAAATCAAATCCAGCTTTGACTATAAAGTATTGTATCACATTCAAATTAAGTTTATTTCAGAAATACAAAAATCAACCTGTATAATGACCACATAACAAGAAAACAAAAGGAAACTAGGAACATAAAGGAGTATTTTTAATCTGATAGCGCATTCCAAAAAGAGTACTGTAGACACAGACTATTTTAAAAAATCCATGGAAAATAGGTAAGTTTCTTGGTACATTTTTAAAAAAAATCTATGCATAGTTTTTTTCATAGTACACATTTCCCATGAATTTTTAAAGACCCTCAGGTACTATAGCAAACAGTGAAATGGAAAAGCTTTCTCTCTGAGGGGAGGAGACAGTGATGCCTGTGGTACCGCTGGGTCCCTGCCAATGTTAAACAAGAGATACTAGGAGGGAGCAGAGAAGGATTCTTCCTGAGAACCAGCAGAGGGGGTGAGGGCCCTGCCAACACCTTGGGTCAGACCTCTGCCTTCCAGAACCGTGACACTGTACATTTCTGTTTGAAGCCATCCAGCTAGTGGGAATTCGCAGCCCAGGGAAACTATGAGTTAGTAATGGTGAGCCCGAACTCTGGGCAGTGCAGCACTGTTGGTGAGTAGCTACAGCAACCAGCTCGGCCATTCTCTCAGGAATTACCCAACAGGGTGCCATGTGGGGAATCGCAGCCCTGTTGGCATTAGCACCCCAGTAGAAACCAAGTAGGAACACCCCCCCTTCTGGAGAATGGATAAATAAACTGGATGTTTACAAAATGGAAGATACACAGCACAGAGAGTGAACTGTTGCTGTATGCAATGTCATGGACAGCACACGAGAGTAGCATTGAGTGAAAGGAACCAGACACTCTACAGACTATATACGGAATGTACACCTAGGGTTCTGTTTTCACAGGATTCTGGAAGGTGTAAAATTGATCTTTGGATACAGGATAATGACTGCTGGTTTACACGTTACACAGTGACTTAGGTCTAAGAGCCAAGGAACACGGTAAGGGCAAGATCAGAGCCAACAAGGCAAACAAATCTCAGTTCCTCACGTTGGCCTCTGAGTGCCCTCAGCAAAAGCCCACCCAGCTCACTTCCTCTGAAACCCTTCTATGTAGAGCAGGTTAGGACACTTAAGGGTGGTTAGTGATGGGATACAGTCCTAAAAGAATATTCAGTTTTGTAATGTGGTTGCTAGCTACGTCATTCATCAATTATGATTAGTTCAAACTTCTAGATGTGTTTATATTTAATAGTAAATCATATATATATATATATATATATATACACACACACACACACACTAAAAGGACCAAATATTGTAACTTACTGGGATTTTTTGGCCTGGGACATCCTGCAGACTTTTCCCAAGTAGCTGCTGGTCCACCATCCGAATGTGGGGTTCATCCACAAAGGACACATACTTTAGTGTCTAGGAAAGGAAAGTAAAAAAGTTTGCCCATTTTGTACAGAAAGATAAGAATTGCCTTTCTACTTTCTATCTATCTAAAGACAACCTCATTCCCACTGACCAGCTGTCAAACTGGTGAACAAATTAACCAAAAACTTTTGCTAGCCAAGAATGAATGATTTCTGAGTCTAAGAGTAAACCATAAAAGGAACCCTTTTGCCTTACCTTGTAGGCTCAGCCTGTCCACAGCAGACTGCCTAACAGTTTTAGGTCCACCAAATGCTATGCCAGATTCCTTTGTTGTATTCTCTCAATATCAGTTACTCTGGATTTTCTAGAAAGTTATACCACCACAGCTTCAATTATTGTGTTTGTAAAATTTCATCCCGCCTTGGGCCATGAAATGGTGATTATTTCTAGTTGCAAAAATGAGCTCTGACTTCACTGTGCATCCACAAACAATGGACAATGAATGTGCATTGAGCTGCTGGCAGGAAGGGCACTGATGTCCTTGGATGTGGGGAAGACAAGGGAGCCCTCTCTGTTCTTTAGGTGCCAGAGGTTTCTCTGGTGGGGAGTATCGTGCAGTAGAGTGCAGAGGACCTGCTTAATCGAGTTCAAATCATCGAACCGAAGCAAGTCACATGAGGCTTGTGTTCCCCTGACACTGCCCCCCCCCCCCAGCCTAAGCTCATTTCCAGAAGCAACCACAGTTACTGTGTTTGTGGGTGCCTAGTACTTTCTTGTATACACAAGTATTGTATAATAAAATAGACATGTAGGGGCCGGCACTGTGGTGTGGTAGGTAAAGCTGCCGCTTGCCATACAGGCATCTTCTATGGACGCTGAGTCACATTCCGCTGCTGGAAAAGCAGTGGAAGGTGACCCAAGTGCTTAGAACCCTGTACCCACATGGGAGATCTAGATGAAGCTCCTGGCTCCTGGCTTTGGCCTGGCCCAGCCACAGAGATATAGGCCATTTGCGGAATGGAGCGGCAGATGGAAGATCTCTCTCGGTCTCTGTAACTATGCTTTTCCAATAAATAAATGCATCTTTTTTTTTAAAAGAAAGAAATATAGAAAATATATAGAATTTATGTTTGTAGTTGCTTTAACCTCACACCATACTTATTGTGCTGCTTGCTTTATTAATCTCAACAAAATGCATTAATGCATGGCTCATCCAGGATCTGTAAGCTTGTGGCTATGGATGTGCATGCTGAAGTTCCTCTTAGCTCTGACACGTTCCTGCCATATCACTTTGGACAGATTATTGAGCCTTCCTGTACCTCAGCTTACTCCTGTTTAGAAAGACATAATAGGGGCCGGCGCTGTGGCGTAGCGGGTAAAGCCTCCGCCTGCAGTGCTGGCATCCTATATGGGTGCTGTATCGAGTCCCAGCTGCTCCACTTCCGATCCAGCTCTCTGCTAATGGCCTAGGAAAGTAGTGGAAGAGGGCCCGAGTCCTTAAGACCCTGCATTCACGTGGGAGACCTGGAAGAAGCTCCTGGCTCCTGACCTTGGGGTGGCCCAGCTCCGGCCATTGTGGCCATCTGTGGAGTGAATCTGCAGATGGAAGACCTCTCTCTCTCTCTCTGCCTCTCTGTAACTCTGCCTTTCAAATAAACAAATAAATCTTTTTTAAGAAAAACTGAAGTGCCACTATTATGTCTTTTTTTTTTTTTTCATCAGTAGGGCTGTTGTGAGGATTCCTTGAATAGATATATATAACATTTAGAAGTACTATACAGATCTTTTGATATTATGATTGTCTCCCATTTAAAAAAAAAATTTACTCAGGACCAGACAGGAGGATCTCACAGGCCGTAGATGGAGGCTGTGGGGAGCGGAGGTGGGGGAGTGGGGGTGGGTATTGGCTGCACACAGGACATCCCACAGCCCTGACCCAAGGGAAGCCGGGAGTGTCTGGCATCCTCCATCCATGGCACAGCTCACCCGCCTTGGCTCCACAAGAGACTCGTACTTCTTCCTGTGGTAGTACTCGTTGGCCGCACAGGGCTCGCAGCACTTGCAACAGGGATAGATGTGGGAGCGGCAGCAGTTGCTGGAGTAAGTGTTGATGAGAAAGTCGATGCACACAGTGGCCTGGGGGAAACCCAGACAAGCAGCAGGGGAGTGAAACTTCCTCTTGCAAAATCACTTTCTAAGAGCGTAGGAAAGGGAATCTCTTACCAAACCAAAGTAGGAGAGGGTTGAGCCGATGTACACTATCAGCTGGATGATGTCAAATTTTCCTCCCTGAAAACAGAGTGGGAGAGGTGACTCAGCTGAAATTCAGAGATGTTGTTTTGCTGTAAGTTGCAGTTGTTGGTTCTAGCGTGAAGTAGGCCTAGTTTTTTTTTTTTTTTTTTTTTTTTTAATTTGACAGGCAGAGTTAGACAGTGAGAGAGAGAGAGAGAGACAGAGAGAAAGGTCTTCCCTCTGTTGGTTCACCCCCCAAATGGCTGCTACGGCCGGCGCACTGCGCCGATCCAAAGCCAGGAGGCAGGTGCTTCCTCCTGGTCTCTCATGCGGGTGCAGGGCCCAAGCACTAGGGCCATCCTCCACTGCCTTCCCGGGCCACAGCAGAGAGCTGGACTGGAAGAGGAGCAACTGGGACTAGAACCAGGCACCCATATGGGATGCCGGCGCCACAGGCAGAAGATTAACCAAATGAGCCACGGCGCCAGCCCCTGAAGTAGGCCTAGTTCTGCACCGAGTGCTCCCAGCAGCAGAGACTGAAGCTGGGACTGGTTTATCCTGTTTCTGCCATCCAAGGTGTCTTCGGACCCATGGCTATTTTCAACAAGAGCCCTGAACCCTCACTTTAAGCGGAGAGCCATGGACGGCTTATTGTTTTTGCACACAGGGTGAGGGTTTCAGGCCGGCTTTGCTTGGACATGGTCTGAAATGACTTCGGCAGCAGAGCAAAGGAATTTCTGCACAAAGTCTCCCCTTGGATGACCATGTGGCTCTTGCTCCTAGTGGGCTCTGCCCCTTCTCGGCTGCATCCCATCCAACCGTGTGCTGCTCATTGCCAGGTTACATAAATCACGTGCTGTCGACCAGGGCGGGGTGGGCTCTGTGGGGCTCTGCGCACCTGGCATTCTCTTTCCTCCTCTGGTGGCAGCACCTGCATCTGCTTTTGGAGGACTGACTCTCCCTCAGTCCATGTCATTTGACAGAGGGTCCAGGGGAGGCTGGCCCTCTCCTCTGGCCCCTGGGCTGGGACAGGGCTGGTCCAGGACAAGCCACTGAGAATGTAGCATGGCGTGACTGCAGTGAGTAGCGCACAGGGGGCGTGTGGCCCACACTGGGCCAATCGGAGCCTCAGGTGGCCGCTGAGACTCGGCAGGGAGGTGTTCTCTTCCCACTGGGGTTGCCATACTGGCAAGAAATAAGCAGCTGCCTGACACAGCATGTGGAGGTGGCCCTTCAGAGGCTGACACCAGGACAGAGGGGAACAGGTGTAGGGATGGACGGACACAGATCCCTGATGACATTGGTTAAACAAATGGGTCTAGCCATGCCTGAAGCCTGTATTGACCTCTGGATTTTTCAGTTTTGTGAACCAAATGAACTCCTCTCCAATGGCGTATTTCCCCTAAGCCAACTCAACTTATATTCTATTACTTCCAAGTATTTTGCAAAAAGGATTTTGTCCTCTCTTGTTTTTTAAGTATTAGAGTATTTTCCTAAACTGAATAATAGAATGTTTTCCCCCAATCCCACTCTTGTGATTGTCGGATGGCTTCTTTATGGACAGGCTCCCTCCCGTCTTATGCCACATGCAGAATGCACAGTGCCAGCTAATGACTGCAACCAAACCCGCCCACCCTTCAAGGCACCGCAGCAGTAGTGAGGACATGGTTCCGGAACGGAGGCGCCCAGGCTGGGAGGAGAGACTTACAGTGCCAAAAACCAGAATGTCAAAACGGATCCCGAAGACTTTTATCAGAGTCCGTTTCTCAACGTTGTTTTCTTTATAGTACTTGGCGTATCTGTAGGAGGAAAAACGATCCATATTTATCAAGATCTCTTTGAAAGTGCTGGTATTTTACGAAAGGAAGAGCAAAACAGTAGCTCATCTAGTCTTCCACGTCTGTCTTGCAGCTCTGCCGCTGTTGGCAGGAAGAGCAGGGTCTGAGTCCATCCGTGACTCTCTGTGGCCACCTGCAACCAAATGTGACCCCCTCGACATTCCCCCATCACAGAGTGAGTGACATCAGCTTTAAGATTAAAAGGAGAGTGGCCCGTGCCGTGGCTCACTAGGCTAATCCTCTGCCTGTGGCACTGGCATCCCATATGGGCACTGGGTTCTAGTCCTGGCTGCTTCTCTTCCAGTCCAGCTCTCTGCTGTGGCCCGGGAAGGCAGTGGAGGATGGCCCAAGTGCTTGGGCCCTGCACCCGCATGGGAGATCAGGAGAAGCACCTGGCTCCTGGCTTCAGATCGGCATAGCGTCAGCCATGGCGGCCATTTGGGGGGTGAACCAACAGAAGCAAGACCTTTCTCTCTCTCTCTCTCACTGTCTAAATCTATCTGTCAAATTAAAAAAAAAAAGATTAAAAGGAGCAATTTTTAAGCAATGCAGGATTAATAACTAGAAGAAATTTTAAAAATATTTAAAAATTTAAAAACTTCAAGTCATCTGATTATCCCTTAAGGGAGAAAAATATGTTTGGCTTCTCAAACAAAGTTGGGGTGTGAATCGTAGCTACCAAGGACTGGATGAGGAACAGGTGCACTTCTGCCGTCTGTTCCAACTGTTCTGTCCCAGATTCTGGGTTTGCTGTGTGGCGACCTTAATCACAGCCCAGCGTGAAGGCTGAGGTGGTCCTGTCTCCCCATGGTCCCATGATCTGGTTTCTCTGAGCTCATGGCAGCCATGCTGTAAACACTCCAACAACCTGCCACACACCACTCTAACATTTCCCCTTAGGGGCAGGTGGGGTCAGGGCCAGACAGCTAGAGACCACCACTGTGTCCTGCAGCCCAGGGACCTTGCTCAGATCAGCCACCCCCAAGATGGTCTCCAGCCCTGCCTTGCCGCCTTCATGGAAAACAGTGAAGGGTCCGGGTCATGCTTTCCCCCTTGCTTCTGCCTCCTGACCGAACCTGGTGCTTCCCCTGTGGCCCTGTGATGGGGCATGGCAGGGCGGGCGTGTCCCTGTCTCCTGGGACATGTGTGCAGCGAATCCTTCTTTTCATGACGTTGACCTCTCCATGTCATCACTGGGCACCTGCATAAATTAAGAATCGGGCACAAGTTCCCCCTAGTAAGCAGCTGCCAGCCATGCTGCCATCAGGGAATATGGCCTGTTTGGTTGCTCACAAAGAATTAGGAAGGCTTAACCCACATGCCTGGTGGGCCTTCGGAATCTGTTCCTTCCTCTCACCCCCGCTATGTGGCTGGTTTTAGAGAAGGGTCTGTATTATTTTCCCTGAGTTCCTAATTCACCGTCTACTTATGGGAGTGAGGAGAGAGGGAAACGGAAGACAGATGTTCTACCTGGAGAGAGCACGGGACACCCGAAACTCTTAGACCCACGACTCCCCAGATGTGGTATTAAGGGGCTATTCTCAGGCACTTGGGTGCCACTTGCTGGCTGGAGGGCTTTCGGTTTCTTTGCATCTGGCGATCCTCATTCCAGAACAGCCTGTCCTCTGCTCCACTGAGTGATTTGTTTTTCTGTATGCAAGTCGAGGCCGCATCAGTCCTCCAAGGCCAGGGCTGGCATTACCTTCCCACGCAGATCGGTTCACTCGCGAAGGCTGGTGTTGTGCAGTGAGCACTTGAGTTCCTGCGTTCAGGATCTTGTTGAAGTGGTTCTTTAACCGAGGACAGCAATCACTCGGTGGTTCTTCTGGAGTGTGTTCAAAAGGAAGACTCCTGGGGTTCCTCCCAGAAGAGTGGTTTCAGGAAGTCTAACAAATGGTTCAGAATCTGTACAAGGACACTTCAGAAAGCTCACAAAAAATGCAATCTAAAGATTAAATTTGTTTTGGTGGGAAATAGTTTTGGAATCTGTGAATACAAGGAGTCTTCAAAAAGTTCATGGAAAATATATATTATGGAAAAACTGCAAATGGAGTTCCAATTTTTCTGCACCAAAATAAACTTATCTTTTCATTCCATTTTTCCATGAACTTTTAGAAGTACCCTTGTGTTTCTAGCAGAGGTACAAGGTGTTTCTGATGCCAGGTGCTCAGTGGTCCGCACTCAGAAGCATCAGGCCCTGAATGAGGATGTTTTTAGTGCACCGTAGTGGGTTGAGAGGTGGCTCCCAAAGAAGATATGTCCAAGAACCTAACCTCCAGCACCTGTTAAACATGATCTTGTTTGGAAATGGGATTTTTTAAAGATTTATTTGTTTATTTGAAAGGCAGAGTTGCAGAGAGAGAGAGAGAGGTCTTCCATCCACTGGTTCTCTCCCCCAAATGGCTGCAATGGCTGAAGCTGGACCAATCCGAAGCCAGGAGCCAGGAGCTTCTTCCAGGTCTCCCATGTGGGTGAAGGGGCCCAAAGACTTGGAACCATATGGGATGCTAGTACTGCGGGTGGCGGCTTTACCCACTATGCTACAGCACCAGCCCTGGAAATAGGATCTTTACAGATATGGTTAAGGTAAAGATCTCGAGGTGATATCATTCTGGATTGCGAGTAGGTCCTGGACCCAGGGACTGGTATCCTTGTAAGATAAAGGAGAGGGAGATTCAAGACCCAGAGACACAGGAAGAGGCCAGGAGGAGACAGAGGCAGAGAGGGGATGGATGCAGCCATAAGCCAAGGCATAAACACCTGGAGCCCCAAGAAGCTGGAAAAGGCAGGAAAGGGCCCTTCCCTGGACCCTTTGAGGGAGCCCAGTCCTGGGGCCACCATGATTTCACACTTCTGGCCTCTAGACCCGCGAGAGATGAATTTCCACCGTTTGAAGCCACCAAATCTGCAGTAATTTGTTACAGCAGTCACAGGAAGCTAACACACACACACTCACACCCTGGGACCTGAGAAGTACATCAAGCATTCTGTGTGGCTCTGCCCTACGTGACACGTGTTGTTATGAGCTAGCTGAATCCCACATTTGCCCAGGAAGGATTTGCCATAGATCTTTTCTGTATAGGGCAAAATTCAATGATGCGATCATCTCCTTCAACTTCCCGTGTTTTGGAACGTTACTTGTTTCTCAGAATACCTGTAATCTCCTTCTCTCTTTGAGGCTATTTGAAAATAACTTGTTCACTTAACCATCTGATCTCCACAATGTATTTTTGACCAAAGATTTCTTCTAGCGCTCACTGCAGACAACAAATGCTCAAACACCTTGTTCTAAAAGAACATCAACATCAGAACCATCTCCGGTCTCCAGAAAGCTCAGATCTCTCCAGGAGCTAATGTTCTTAGGCTCAGCTCAGAGGCCCCCAGGGACATTTGCCAGCGTCTGATTGGTGCACAGCTCTGCATGCTTCTGCAGACTGCTAAAGAAGCAAGCGGAAGGGCAGTCAGGGGACCACTGACCCCCTCTTCTCTTCTGGCCACATGCCTTTTCAGCAGAGCCCCAGGGGGTGGTCAGAGCTGGCTTCAGGGCCCTGGATGGAAAGCCACCGACCCAGTAGAGGCAAAAACCATCAGCCAGCCTTTAAGTCAGGGGTCTCAAATGCAAATGCTTACAGGGACCAAGAATAAGCAACAAGGAGTGGTGGGGACAGTGACCAAGAAACACACACCCTTTCTGGAGGGGACCACCAGTACGCAGCTGCTTCCAGTGACTGCCGGGTAGGATGTGGACCTGGGGCCGTCAAGTTGTCTAGATATTTGTTGAATAGTTTAATTTTTCAAAAAAGGCAGGAAGTTATGTAGCATGCCTCAAGTTTTAAAACATTGTGCAGATCAAGATAAACAAAAATAATAAAACATAGCTAAGGACCGACTGCCAGTTTTTGATACTGCTCTGAGTAAAATATAAACAGATCCGATTGCTTGAGCAGACCCTCCAGAAGCAAGAATGCTAGTGGGAGGCTTAGGGAGCTGTGTGTGTGTGTGTGTGTGTTCCTGCACGCACTCACATGCACAGATTAAGTAGACATTCTGTTTTACTCAGTCTCCCAGGAAGCTAGCAACCCAGTTGTAGAGAAGTATTCAAGTAAAACATCCAGAAGGAAAGTACGCTTTGAGTGCTGGCCGATAGCGGGCACGATCGGCACCTCTCAGACTTCCCGGTGCACACGAGTCTCCCGGAGATCCTGTTCAAGTGCAGGTTTTGACTTAGTGCATCTAGGGGGAGTCTCAGATTCTGTATCAAAACCAAGCCGGTTCTAGGACCGCACTCAGAGTGTGGAGGCACTCGAACCAGGGCCCACCCCCAGAGGGTCTGTAATTCAGAGATCCAGGATGGGCCCGAGAACGCGCATTTCTAGCACGTTCAAGATGCCTCAGCCTCAGATGCTAAAAGGAATCAGAGGAGTGAACGGTTTTTCCTGGTTGCTTCCTGCAACGTGGGCTCCCGTCTGCAGCTTTTCCTCTGAACCAGGAAGGCAAGGCAGGGCTGCAGGGCTCCCAGCCCTGTGCTTGGAGGGGCTTCCCTGCTGGCATCTGGCCCTGTCACACTATCTTTGTTGATCTTCTTTGAAACTCTTACCATCTTAAATGATGTAGCTGGACTTGTTCTTCTCCTTTGTGGTATAGTCTACATATAACACAACGTGTGTGCCCAAAGGAGCCCTTCCGTTCCGTGAGTTTTGACAAGCGAATACTCTTGAGTAATGTGTATGCCCCATCCAAATCTAGAATGCTCCATCATCCCAGAGAACTCCCTGCATTCGTTTCCAATCCAGCTCTACTCTCTTCCCCGATCTCCAGCCCAGCGACTACAGTTTCATCTTGTGTCAGAGTTTTGCCTGTGCTTGAACTTCCTGCAGATGGCCTTATACAGAAGGTTTGACTTCTTTCACTCGGCTTCATGTCTGTGGGACTGATCCAGTTATGCTGGTGCAAGTACCAGTCGTTTGTTCTTCTTTATTTATATCAAGTAATATTTTATTATGTAAGGGTACTCCAGAAAGTTCACGGGGGCAGGCATTTGGTACAGTAGCCTGTTAGAGTGCCTGATCATGGTCCTCACTCTGCATCCGACCAAGCTTCACCCAGGGAGGCAGCAGGTGACTGTGTAAGTACTTAGGTCCTTGCTACCCACATGGGAGACCTGAATGGAGTTCTGGGTTCTTGGCTTTGACTTGACCCAGACCTGGCTCTTGTGGGCATTTTGGGGGTGGGGGGTGGTGGATCAGTGGATGAAAGATATCTCCATCTCTCTGCCTTTCAAGTAAAGTGAAAATAAATTTAAAAATTTTTTAAGTTCATGGGAGATAGATATAAAAGAAATGTGTATTTTAGAGCAAATTTTTTTGAAATCCAAGCTTATGAGTATAAATATACCATAATTATCTATTCACTTGTTGATAGACACTTGGGTTGCTTCTGCTTTTCGGCCATCGTGAAGAAGGCTGCTATGAACACTCGCGAACATCTGTGTGCGTGGACATACACTTCCATCCCCTTGGATGCAATATCTAAGAACAGGTTCCTGGGATTTCTAGATTGCAGGGTAGATGTGGGCATAGCTTCATGGGAGACTTCCCCACAGTTCTTGAATGTGGTTGAACGTTTTGCACTCCCACCAGGAAAGGAAAGTTCCAGTTGCCCATCTCCTTCCTGGCATTTGGAGTTACCAACCTTTGAAAATTTTGGCCACTCTAGTGGGCATGTAGTTGCATCTTATTGTGGCTTTGATTTGCATTTCTTTGATGACTAATGATGTTGAGTTGATGGAATCTGTCATTTACTTATATTTTTGCCCACTTACTCTTACTAGAATATAAGTTCAAGAAAGTAGTGACCTTGTGTATTTTGTTTACTGATCCATGCTGATTGGCACATATTTTTCTGCTATATATTTATATATCCATGGTTTATTTATTTTAAAGGTTGAGAGAAACAGAAAGAGACAAAGACAGAGAGATCTGCCATCTCCTGATTCATTCCCCAAATGGCTGGAACAGCCAGGATTAAGTCAGGAACAAGGAACTCTATCCCTGTCTCCTATGTGGGTGGCAGGGGTCCAAGTACATGGGCTATTTGCTGCTGCTTTCCCAGGCACATTAGCAGAAACCTGGGTCAGAAAAGGAGTAGCTGGGACTTGAACCAGCACTCAGATAAAGGATGCTAGCATTGCAAGTGGTGGCTTAACCTGCTGTGCCACCATGCCGGCCCCTCTGCAGTATATATTTGATGACTGAGTATATGGAAAATGCCAATATAAGTTCCTTACTGACTTTTCAGGTAAACTATAGAGGCATTATGCTAGAAGTATACTTGGCAACTCTCTGGGCCGGTGCTGTGGTGTAGTGAGCTAAGCCTCTGGCCTGCACTGCCAGCATCCCACATGGGTGCTGGTTCGTGTGCTGGCTGCTCCTCTTCTGATCCAGCTCTCTGATTATGGCCTGGGAAAACAGTGGAAGATGGCCCAAGTTCTTGGACCCCTGCCGCAACATGGGAGACCCAGAAGGACCCCCTGGTTTCTGGCTTCAGATCGGCCCAGCTCCGGCTGTTGAGGCCATCTGGGGAGTGAACCAGCGGATGGAGGACCTCTCTCTCTGTCTTTCCCTCTCTGCCTCTCAAATAAATAAATAAACAAATAATCTAAAAAAAAACCTTATTAAAAAAAAAAAACTTGGCAGCTGTCTCTGAAAAGGCAACAGCATAAGCCTATTTTGAGTCTGGACTCAAGGCCCAAAATGACGAATTAGAACCATGGTCACAGAAACCTGTCTGACACCTACAGACAGTGATGGGTCACAGAGACCGTTAGGGCCAAGTTACTACTGGGTCCAGGCTGAAAACATGAGGTAGACATAGCAGTTACGGTGGAAACTAAGTTAGGACTTCACAGGAACACCACTGGGCTAAAGTCAGGAGCAGAGGGGAGAGCTGTGTGGAGGTGAAAACAAGAATGAGTCCACACCAGGCCAGTAGGGAGAAGCCTAGGAGGGCAAAGGAGCCAAACACTCCAGCGACTTCAGAGGGTCGAAGTCCAGGAGCCAGAAGCATCCATTTTGCACTAGAAAGAAATTTTATTTTTTTATTATTTTTAAAAAAATATTTATTTATTTACTTGAAAGTCAGAGTTACACAGAGAGAGAAGGAACAGCAGAGAGAGAGAGAGAGAGAGGTCTTTCATCTGATGGTTCACTCCCCAGATGTCCTCAATGGCCGGAGCTGCACTGATTTGAAGCCAGGAGCCAGGAGCTTCTTCCAGGTCTCCCATGCGGGTGCAGGGGCCCAAGGACTTGGGCCATCTTCTACTGCTTTCCCAGGCCATAGCAAAGAGGTGGATTGGAAGAGGAGCAGCCGGGACTAGAACCGGCGTCCATATGGGATGCCAGCACTGCAGGCAGTGGCTTTACCCGCTATGCCACAGAACTAACCCTGAAAGAAACTTTAAAAATAAGACAGCAACACAGGTGAAGAAGCAATGTGTCCCAAGTATCCAGAATCTGCCAGGGACCAGTGCTGTGGCACAGCAGATTAAGCCATTGCCTGCAGCATCAGCATCCCATATGGACACTGTTTCAAGTCCTGGCTGCTCCACTTCTGATCCAGCTCCCTGCTAACACACCTGGGAAAGCAGCAGAGGATGGCCCAAGTCCCCGGGCCCCTGCATCCACGTGGGAGACCTGGAAGAAGCTCCTGGCTCCTAGTTTCAGCCTGGGCCAGCCCTAGCTGTTGCAGCCATTTGGGGAGTGAGCCAGCGGATGGAATATCCCCATCTCTCTCTCTCTCTGTCTCTCCTTTTCTCTGTAACCCTACCTTTAAAAAAAACAAAACTACAAGACTCTTCAAATTTTCTTAACACAGGGATTTTCAGTCAGTATGGCAGCCTGAGCTTAGGATGGATTGACTTGGGATTTTCCAACCTTACAGTGCTGCAAAAGCAACACGCATTCAGTAGACACTGTATCTGGGATCCTGAATGTGGATCTTTTTGGGGAGCTTGCACTTTGCTCTGTGTGACGCTGGATGGCGGCTGCAGCCACAGCTCCCAGGCAGCCCCAAGGTCACAAGGAGAGAACAACCAACACTCTAGTGTGTTGCCATTCTGTGATGTCCGGGATTTTAGGTGGAATCAATGCATTTACTACTCAGGACATTTTCATGTGACCTCACTGTAAGTCAAGATGCACCTGCACAGGAAGCCTTGCCATCTCCACCACTACGTCCCTTCTCATACACATAGAAGTGCAAGACAAAGTCCTATCATTATATTGCTGATCACGAAACAAGAAAGATTTTCCTATGTGCTAGACATGAGCAGTGAGTGGGAATTGAAGCCATGTGACCACCCCTCCCCCTCCAGAGTCCATGAGTTTGAGCATGATTGTAGGACAGAGGGCTAGGACAGCAGATAGGGTCCACTTAGCTGAGTGAAGAAATCGGAAGGGCAGAAATTAAGCTAAAAACTGATTCACAGTTGGTAGATGCCACACATCCTTGGTAGGAACAATTACAAAATTCCGTGACCCCAGCTCCCCAGAGGAATGCCTCCATAAGCCTCTGCACACAGAGAACTTGCATCAGATGGTGCCTACTGAAGACAGACCCCCACAAATATTCCAAAGCCCATGAGGAGAAATGCCACCTAAGTTACTTTGGATAAGAAATCAGCATGCAAAGAACCATACAGTAGAATGGACAAAAGTAGTTGGATCCATAAGGGAAGAATGGAACTCCCTGAACATGATAGGTGGCTTGGAAAGAGAACCAAATAAAAATCCTGCCTGTGAAACTTATGGCCATAATTTTTTTTAAGTCTGGAAGCATATGATAAACTGTTTATCGCCTTTGATCCATTCATTCTACTCCTAGAAACTCATCCTAAAGAAAACAACCTGGATTTCGAACAAAGGCTTTTGTACAAAGAGGTATACTGCAGTTACTTAGAAACAAATGCTGGCAGCAGGCCAGTGGTGGAGGAGCAGGTGAGGGAACCATGAGACGGGAGCGAGAGAGTGTACGACCTGGAGTCAGAATGACTGGAGTTAGAATGACTGGAACATCCACTTGGGTCTTGGGCCAAGCACTTCACCTGTTCTGGCTTTAAGCAGCAGCATGTTTTCCCCAGGGAATTAAGGGACCTAGAGAGAATGATGGTGAGTGCCCTGTGAGGGAGGCCCTCCCTATGTTGACGCTTTGGTCACCAGTACCACACAGCGCAGTGCTATGGTCGTGAATGTGAGTGGCTGGGCCGTGAGAGCAGCACAGTACCAAATGGGCCATGTGCATGTGTGATCCGACCTCAGGTGAGCCTTGTGAAAGAACAGGGTAGGTGAGGGAAAATCCACCCGAGGGTCAGGACTGATTATCAGAGAGTAGAGGGACTGTGACTTGTACCCTCCCTGCGCTGTTCTCTGTTCGATCATTAAAAAGATGGGGCCAGCAATGTGGTATACTGGGCTAAGACTCCACCCATGTTGCCACCACCTCAGAGGGGCACTGGTTCGAGTCCCGGCTGCTCCACTTCTGATCCAGCTCCCTTCTAATGTGCCTGGGAAAGCAGTGGAAGATGGCTCAAGTCCCCAGACCCTTGCACCCACATGAGAGACCAGATGGAGTTCCTGGCTTCAGCTTGGCCCTGCCCAGCTGTTGTGGCCACTGGGGAGTGAATCAGCGGATGGAAGATCTCTCACTATATCTCTCCTTTCCTCTCTGTATCTCTGTCTTTCAAATAAATAAACAAATCTTTAAAAAAAATTTTTGTAAAAAATCCTATCACTGCCTAGCCATTGAAGGAAGGCCTTTTCCCTCATCTTGTTGCCTTGGGAACCCAAACTAGTCTGGCTCACTGCAGAGGATCAGTTCCAGGGCCGAGGGTGGCCTGAGCCTACCTGGGGCGCTGTTACCTGAAGTTGTAGCCAGGGTACAAGGACTCATTGGCGGTCTTGTCATCCAGGCGGCGGAAGCTGTATTTGGGACGGCAGTGATGGAACCACCTGTCCAAGTTGCAATCCCAGTAGATCTCAATGCCCATGATCCCTCCCTGCAGGGGACAGGAGACAGACTCTGGGGCCAGCTGGATGTGGTTACGCAACCTCCAGGCATCTCCCTGCACAGCAACGATCGCTGAAGGGAGTGTTTTCTGCCTTGAAGAAAAATGCTGATTACAGGTTTCAGAGCCTTAAGTGCAGCCCTAATCTTCGGGGTTAGATTCCCGCGGCACCTGCAAACGCAGCTCCTGGCTCTTCCTGCTGTCTTCTGAAACCCAGCTACTTAGACCTGTTTTCCTTTCATCAAACCACTCTTGCACCCAAACACCCCGTTAAAGCGGAGTTGAAAGTTGGTAGATGGGATTCAGAGCACTCCTTCCCATGCCTCTTCCACCTTATCTTCCAGTCCTCCCTGGAGAAGTTCTCGGTAGATGGTAGATGTGCTTAACCCAAGGCTCCTGGGATGGGGAGGTTATCCAGGTGGGCCTTATATGCCCCCTCTTTATCAAAGCTCCCTCTCAGAAAGATAAGTGCCTTTATAAGAGAGAGGCAGGGGGAGCCATGACCGCTGATGCAAATGCTAAGCTGTGTGCACGCTTTGAAGGTGGAGAAAGGGACTCTGAGCTGAGAAGTGCAGCTCTGCAAGGTGGAAAGGTCCAGAAAGTGGACTCTCCCAGAGCTCCGGAGGGCGTGCGGCCTTGATCTTGGCCCCAGGAAACTATTTTCAGACTGCCGCCCTCCAGAGGCATGTGAAAGTCGGTGCTGTTGGAAGCCACGGGTTTGTAGTGATTGGATCCAGCAGCCACAGGAAGCTCCTTCCCCGGAGTCCATGCTCAGAGTCGGGTGGGGTGAAGAGAGCCAAGCCCTCAGCTCTGTGTATGGATTCGCTAGACGCTCCAAGAACAGGAGCTTTCTTATCAAGATGTAGCAGCCCTGCCTCTTGGCCGGTTCACGTCCTCCATCCCCTGACACCCGCCCTCCTCACTCCTGCACCCCACCGTACAAAGACGCCACCAACCTGAACCGCTGCATCTGAAAAACGATCTCCTGTTTCCCGGAAGATATCTCCCAGCCGGAAAATGGGACACTGTGGATTCTGAGTCTTGTGGAAGGTGCACGAGATGTTTAAGCCTGGCAGGATGTTCCTCCTGTGCAGATAACACACACACACAGACCTCGGTCGAAAACAGAGCCACCTCTTGCCCAGAGAGCAGGTGCGGTGGTGAGCACCACCTCCGGGGACCCTTGTGCCAGAGTTGGTCTGTGTGTCCAATGTGGTGGAAGTGATGGCGTGTCCCTTCCAAGGACTGTGGCTTCCACCTTGGGTACTCTATCTCCCTCCAGTCCCTTGTTTGCTTGTCTCCCTTGATCCTTGCCATGTCCTAAGGACACTTGAGCAGGGGGAGGGAGCGGTCCACGTGCCTGGAAGTGGGCCCTCCTGCCATAAGATTGTACTCAGAAGAGGATCATTCAGCCCCGGTCAAGACTGGAGATGCCGGCAGCTCTGATTAACGATAGCTCAGCCATAACCCCAGAGACCCTCAGCCAGAACCACCCAGCAAAGTCCTTCCCAGGGTGCTGAGCCACTGAGACAAGACATGTTGTTCCATTGGGTATCTAAGGTCTGCAGCTGTCTGTTACCCAGCCGCAGATAACCGATGCAGCTGGGCATCCTGGAACTTACGTGGTGTAGTTGTGGCCAGGGAAGTCGATGTTGTTCTTGATGAGCACGGTGAAGTTTTCGGCGCTTCCCAAGAGCGCAGGCCTGGGATGGAGAAATGCAAAATGGGTCAGTGGCTGCGGGGACCCACGAAGCCCCTGGGCCAACAGGACCAGAGGCTGGCTGACTTTGTGCTTTGATCTTTGGGACTAAATGGAGAGAAGTGGATACAGCAACTTCATAGGGAAAGCATTCCGGAATTCTCCATCAAGCTTCTCCCTAGAGTCTCTCCCTTCTTGAGACCTGTGGGGTTTACTGTGACAAGTCTCACGCTCTGATAGAATGATAATTTTGGTATGTGCTGTGGTGTAAATGTTTAACAACCAGCTCTCTGTGGGGGTAGGGGTTGGGACAGGGGGTGCTGAGTGTAGCGTTTACTGATTATCATGGCACAGATACTCCCACTGTGGCTGATTTCAAGCTACCAGTGGGACATCACTGAACTTGAAGTTGGGGAGAGATGAGCACAGTTGTCTCCAAGTTGGTACCAACCAGCTCCAGCAACACCTGTTTGTAGATTTCCTAATAGGCATGGGGTTCCTGCAGTTGGGACATCCTAGTCTGTAGCATGGGGCACACACATGTAGTTAACATGTCAGCCATTCTCTAGAGGCTCTGAGTGGCATCGAGTTCTCCCTGAGTTAGAGGAGGCTGAATTCTAGACCACAGGAAGATCTACCCACCATCCAGCCAGCCAACAAGTGCATGGGGCTGGGCTCTGGGGCTGTGGCGACCAACAAGAAAATCGGCACTGTTGGCCTTTTATGGCTGACAGTCTACCAAGGGTGGAGAAAGCTGTGGGTACGGAGGTACAATGGGTATCCAGTTGCTTGGCATACTTGAGTAGGTGGCAGTAAGGATTAGGAATAGCCCCGGAAAGGGTGGAGGGTGTTTGGAAGGGGGCACCATGAATGTCTGCCTCTTACTCCAGGCCCAGTTCTGGCTCTGCTGGGACATTGCCGTGGTGAACAATGATGTCTGCCTGTCCAACATCCGTCCCGCGCTGGCGGTGCTGCGTCCTGTTCTCTCTGGGAGGAAGCTGGCTGTCGAATTCTCTGTCCAGAGGGTTGGGTGGGGTCAACTTCACCTCTTATCCATCCCTCCAGCTTCCTGGGTGGGCAGGTTACCCAGGACTGGTTAAATAGTCTGATCCACTGCCCCTAGCCTCACTGAGTGTTTCATAGGTGGTCCCATGACTTAGGCAGGACAATGAGAACATTCCAGGGCTTTTGTGGGAACAGTTGTGAAAGAGAAACTCATTTTCACAGGGATTGTTAGCAGTAAGACTGTGCAAACCTGGAATTCCCCAGACCACAGTATGAGGAAGTCAGAATGGAAGACTGGGGTGTGTGTGTGGTGTGTGTGTGTGTGTGTGTGATCTCAAGGGCATCATCTGAAGTCTGGATCAGGCCTAGCCACTTCTGGATGGATCATTTACTGGAGTCAAAAATAACACTTCCTGTTTTTCTGAAGTCAGTTTAAGTTGGATTTGTGTCACTTGCATCAAAAAGAATTTTCTTTTTCTTTTTCTTTCTTTCTTTCTTTCTTTTTTTTTTTTTTGACAGGCAGAGTTAGTGAGACAGAGAGAGAGAGAGAAAGGTCTTCCTTTCCGTTGGTTCACCCCCCAAATGGCCGCTACGGCTGGCGCACTGCGCTCATCCGAAGCCAGGAGCCAGGTGCTTCCTCCTGGTCTCCCATGCAGGTGCAGGGGCCCAAGCACTTGGGCCATCCTCCACTGCCTTCCCAGGCCACAGCAGAGAGCTGGACTGGAAGAGGAGCAACTGGGACAGAATCTGGCGCCCCAACCGGGACTAGAACCTGGGGTCCCGGTGCCGCAAGTGGAGGATTAGCCTAGTGAGCCGCGGTGCCAGCCGAAGAATTTTATTTTCAACAAATGCCTGCTGCAAATGTGTTGCACCCTTTGCCCTACGTCATTCTAAACCCCACACTTCCTGGACAACCTGAGACTCAGTTCAGGATCCTGAAGCTTCAAGGATTAAAGCTTTTCACTCGTCTCCCGTGACATTAATTGCTTTCCCTTGGGTCACAGTTCTCTGTGTATGTGTCTCTTCTCTTCAATTAAACTGTCGGAGTCTTGGGACCTGCTCCGTCTCTGGGCCTGCCTATGGTTTCCACCAGAGTTGGCAGTTTCTTGTGTGTAGTTACATGTTGGATGAGTATCGCGTGCCCACTACATGTCAAAGGATGGGCTGCATGAATGGTTAATGAAGGAAACTGGAGTTTAGGGGGTAGCTTGCCCAAGGTCACGTTAAAACGCAGCCCAGAGGCAGTGCACTGACGAGACACAGCGTTTGTGTGATGAATGGGCTGGTGGCAGAGCTGGAGCTGAAAACCACAGCCACCAAGGGGTCCCTTGTCCTGAACCCATGGCCGCATGATTGGAGGCTGATGTCCCTCCCACAGCTGTGCGGTGCCTTCCGTGCCAGACCAACTCCCCTGACCTGGAAATGAACCCAGGTGGAGCCATTAATGGTTGGGGGCCAGACAGGGCGGCGCTGCCTGGTGCCTCTGCCCGGCCTCCAGAGGGCTGCTTGGGGCAGTTTCCTCTTCGCCCGCAGAGTCTCAGGGAGCAGTCACTGTCCTGCATGGCACCGTCAGGTGCACTGAATGACCTTAAACAGCCAACTCCACTGGTCATTCGCAGCAGCTGTGTTTCAAGTGCTTGGTTAACCACGTGTACAGTACAGGGCATTCCCATTGTTGCAGAAAATGTTACTGGATAGTGCTGTTTCCAGAACTTCTGGGGCAGGGGTGTGTGTGTGTAAGCCAGGCCCAGGGCTCACTTTGTAAAAACTGCCCATGTGCCATCTCATCTAATCCTTACTACAGCCTGTGAGGTAGCTGGCATTATCCTCATTTTACCAGTGATGAGACTGCAGTAGCTCAGAGAGGTTCAGCCATTTGCCCAAGGGCACACAGCAAAGACGTGTCAGAGACAGAATCTGAGCCCCAGCCTTTGTAACTGTTTTCTGCTGGGATTTGACATCCTCGTCTTGGGTCTTGAAGAGAAGAGTGGATACCGGCAACTGGCAGCTCTGTGCATCCCTGAGTGCTACTTTGAGAAAACTCCTCTCCCATCCCCCAATTCCTTTCCCCCTCCTTCTCTCCCAATTTCCTACCCTTAATAACTCCGGAAGGCCACGACCAGCCGGGAAGGATCCTCCTTTGCCCTGGAAGGTGCTGGGACCAGGGGGGAGGGGGGCAGGGGCACCTGGTCTGTGAGTGGCTAGGGATCAGCAGGTACCGAGTTGGCTCTATGTGTCGACAGCCAGCTCTGGGAGGAGCCCCAAGAGCCAGGAGGCCTGCACAGAGGAGGGACAGCCCCCAGCCCCACTCATGCAACTCACCAGGGGGCGTCTTCCGCCGCCTCGATGGGGCACCAGGCAGAGACTTCACAGGTCTTCTGGTTCCCTTTGTACACGACACACCTTCCCGTCTGGATTCCTGCCGGGGGTGGAGGGGGCCGCCGGGGTTGTAGAACCACAGATGTCCACGAGTCCGACGTCATGGAGAGGAAAGTCTCCCGGAGGGGCAGCGTTCCCTCAAGCCAAGCAGGATTGGCTGATGCTCCCCACCCTGCCCCCACCCAGGCAGCTTTGGCCTCCAAACCCCCCAACACCTGCTGTCCCACCCACAGGGGGCTGCAGGGCAAAGGAGCATAGGTAGAACAGCGAGTGTTTTAAGGCTTCGAGGCAGACTCTGGGTTACGGTGGCCTCTGGTTTCTTTACAAGAAGAGATGCCCAATGGGGCATCTTCCCTGGCCTGGAATACATCGGCCTCTCAAATGGGAACCGGAATCCCGCAAGAGGTACCGGGCCTGTCCGGGGATGTGCAAAGCCACTGAGTAACACGGCTCATCTTCCTGGAGTGTCAGGAAGATCAGCAGACTTCCAAGAGGGAGTTAATTCAGTAGTAAGCAGTGTTACAGGGATCTCTTGGCGTCTGTAAGTGACCTTTCACACCTGAGCTGTGTGTGTGTGTGTGTGCCCGCACGTGCGTGCGCATCAGCAGCACCAATGGCCTTTTCTTTTACTGTCACGTGGAGTTTAAGTTAAACATGAGAGAAGGACATGGTGCAAGGTTACCCCGAGGGAACAAGTTCACGCTTCTCAACCTTTGGGGACATTCAGGAGGCAGTTTAGGATGCTATGAATTTTCTATCCGCCGAGCCCTGAGCCTGCCAGGTTTGGGGGAGCTTCTCTCGCTGGGAAACTGTAGCCACATTCCCAGTCAGCAGCAGGTGTGCTGGGGACCCAGCCGAGGCACAGGCTTGTCAGGGGCTGGTGGCGGTGGGAGAAGGCAGAGGAGAGCCCGAGGCTGAGGACCTGAACCACGCAGCACAGATGTCCCCAGAAGCCAGCAGGAAACAGACGGTACCTTTGCTCTGCGGGTCCATCCATCCCTTTCTGCAGCCCCGGTCAGAGGAACAGAGCGTCCTGCGGGTGGGGTACTGCGGGGCAAAGGACAGGGTGGTGGGGCGTGAGCAATGTGTCACCGTCGTGGAGGAGCGAGTGTGTATGAGTGTGGGGACCCCCCCAAACACGGCCGAGGGACTGACATACACTACCACAGGCGTGAGCTGTGTGAATGGGAGCCCACGGACGGGAACCACCCAGAACAGGTGAGTCCACATGGACAGAAAGCGGATTGGTGGTTGCCAGGGAGACGGAGAGGAGTGGAGAGTGACTGCTAGTACGTATGACGTCTCCTTTTGGGACAATGAGAACATTCTGGAATTAGTGCTGGTGTTTGCACAACTCAGTGCACAGACTACAACCTACTGAACTGTATACTTGACAGTGGTGGATCTTATGGTATGTGAATTATATCACAATAAAAAATAAAATTGAGATAGCAGCTGTCGGAGCAACCAGGTGTGGCCCTCGGGGTGGCGAGCGGGTGGCCTGGTCCAGGAGGCCCTGTGAGTGATGTGGACAAGTACAGAAGCCCAGCAAGCAGTGTGGAATATGGGACAACAGGCAGCCCTCTCTCCTCTCTCATTGGCCTGAAGAAATGAGGTCAGCTGGGTCTCAGGGCTGAAGGACAGAAGGAAGAAAAGAGAGCTGAGATGACCTGGTTTATGCATATTTGATTTTCCGTCTCCCAGGGAGCAGGATTAATGGCCTGCCTTAGGGGAGCCCAAACACGACCCAGCATGGCGATGGGCTCTGCTGCCTGTCCCCCGTGCAGTCTGCGGCTTTCAGGGACACAGGGGACGAGGACCCCGACCGGCTACCCGTGGGTTTGGCAATAGCCACGCCGTTTTCTAGCTGAGTGGTCACAGCCAAGTCGCTTGCGCGCTCTGCACCTGTTTCCCTGTCTGTAAAAGCAGAGCGAGTGGACTCGTCTTATTTGGTGGTTGTGCAGATGGCGAGAGTTACGGCAGGAAGGATGTGGCACACAGCACTCGCTCAGTGACTATCTCTGGTAGTTCCACAAGTCTCCCACGTTCTCTTTTCTTCCCAGCTTGCCCTCTTCCTGGCACCCAGCATGCCCCTGTTGCCTCCCCATGACCTCACTGCCCACTAAATCAGACTATGAGCTCTGAGCACAAAGCCTGGGTCATCTCTTTGCAGCCCACGTGCCCGCCATGTAGCAGATCCTGATAAACGTGGAATGAAGGCGTGAGCACAGTAAGGCACAGAGAGGTGGATTCACCTGCCCAGGGTCACGCAGCTAACAAGTCAAGTTTTGAACCATTAGTATTCTAGCTTCTGAGAGCAGACTTTTAATCTTGGGGCTGCCCTAACTCTCTCCAGATCTCAGCCCTTGGAACGTGTCTTTGCGTGTCCACAGGGGTGGGGGGCGGGCTCTGGCAATGACCGAGTGTGAGATAGAAGAGGAGCAGAGCCCCAGGTTCAGCGAGAGGCCTGACCCTGCTGGGGAGTCGAGCATTTTGCTGGCATGGCTGCCAGGCGCCTCTTCACAGCAGTAGGAACATGCAGGGGACAAGAGAGCCCGATAAAAACGCAGAGTTCTCTTTTAGGGGCAGTGCTACTGAGGCAAGCCAGTGTTCACTTGGCTTCCAGTTTGGCTAGAAACGACGGCAAAGAATGTCCTAGAAGCCAGCACTTTAATGCAGAGCTCCCAGACTCTCAGAAAACCAGGCCTCGTCACCAGGACAGACTGGAGAGCAAGACCTCATGGCAGGGCTGGTCCTCCACATGGACTTGGTCCCCAGAGGGCCCGGTGGGACACAGGTCACCTGGGAGGGGCGCGCAGCAGCTGACCTCTGGTGGGAGAGCTGGTTTCCATCCTGAAGGGCAGAGAGCGGGGCCGTGCAGGTTTGATAGGGAAGCAGCTCTCCCGCAAGAGGCAGGGGAGCAGCCCGGGTATGAGAGGTCAAGGCCAAGTCAGGAAAGACAGCAGGGGCAGCCGTGTGCGTTGGGGGGGGGGACACGAGGAGGGGGGCACCCCTGTCTGATTCAAACACTGACCCTCTAAGAAGCAGCGGGAACAGGCAGACGTGAGCTGTTTGACAATGCTCCCCGGCACTGGACGCAGGCTGGGGAGGCTGTGGATGAGGACTCTGGGGTTCCAACCTCGGCCCCACTGCCAGCAATCTGTGTGTCCTCGGGCAGATCCCTCGGCATCCCTGAGTCTGTGTGCTGCTCTGGAGAACAGGCCTGGGAAGGCCTTTCTCCTCCTAGGCTGTGGTGCGGCTCCTGGAGAACGTGAGATGGCAGGCAGTTGGCCGTGAGTCACATGGCCTTCAGCTGCACAGGGGGCACACGAGCCCCAGAAAGAGCTGGCCTCCGTCGCAACGGGCCCCTGTGGCTGGGGACCCAGGAGACACAGCAACATCTTGCGGCCTTGGAGAGAGACCTCTGCCTCCCTCCACTCGGCCCAGGCCCGCCCCACAGAAGAGGCAGGTGCTCGTTGAACATTTGTGAGCCCCAATCCCCCTGGGTCCCCGCTTCCTTTCTGCCTGACCTGCACTGCCTCCGGGAGCTCCCTCCCACCCAGGGCACCACTCCACGGCCCCTGCCTGCTCCATACCTCGGGACACAGCCGCCGCTCCTGGCCTTCTGTCTTGAGAAAGTTTGTCATCACGAAGAACGAGTTCCGCTGCGGAGGGTGAGGAAAGTGCCTCTGAGAACAGAACTATTTAACCACAGTCATCCGGCAGGCTAAGTGCCTGGGGGCGAGCCCTGCCTCCCTCCTAGCTTCTAGACACAGGGGCCCGTGGGCAGCACGGGTCTGCCCAGGGCTTAATAGCAAAGCCGGATTAGCCGCCCGCTGAGCTGAGGGAGAGCCACAGAGCTTGAGCCCATGAGCTGTCATTTGCTGTTCCAGCCTCACGAGGTGCCTTCTCACTTTTTTGACACAGTAAAGTCCCATTAAATTGAATGAGGGAGGCGGGCGCGGGGGAGTAGGCGTTCATCAGAATCCCTGCACAGATTTCCTGGGACTGTAATGCAGGGGCAACAGGGCATCCCACCCGCCGGGCACCGGCTGGGTCTCGGCGACCCGCTGCTCCGCACAAACCCTCCCGCCCCTCATCTGTTCTGGCCCCACATCGGTTTCTCCATTGTGGCGATTCTGTTTGCCCACGCCTTGCTCTGAGACCCACACCTTTCCTCTCTTTGTCACCTACATCCTTCCTTCTGGCAAGCCCGCACCCATGAGTGGGCTCCTGGAGAGCCTGTTGACCAAGTGTCCTGCAGGTGGCAAGTTCTCCGCCCTTTCGAATCCAGACTTTGCTAACTTTGTGGCCCTGCATCGGACGTGAATGAAACAAACCATGGTTTTTTTTTTTTTTTTTTTTTTTTAAATTTTATTTGGGAGACAGAGAAAGAGAGAGTGCACGCTCCCACCTGCTGGTTCATTCCTCCTATGCCTTCAATGGCCAGGGCTGGGCCAGCAATCAGGGTCTCCCATGAGACCTTGCACTGCTTAACAATGCTTCCCAGGACTGGCCCTGCTGACCGTTTGCAGCAGACCCTGGCTGGAGAGGCTGTGGATGAAGACTCCAGAGTTCTAACCATGGTTCTAACTGTGGCTCTGCATCTGGGAAGCTGTGTGCCCTGGGGGAAGTCACTCAGCGTCTCTGAGTCTATGTGCTGACCAGTAGGAACCCAATCACTGTTGCCTCCCACGGTCTGCATTAACAGGGAGCTGGATTCAGGAGCCAGAGCTGAGAGCCAAACACAGGTACCCCAATGTGGGACGCAGACATCTTAACGGCAAAGCTGAACAGCCGCCCCTCCAATCACATTTTAAATGCTCCAGGACACGCTGCTATTTTGAGAATCCCTGTGGGACTCGATAAAGCAAAGAATCGTCTCTTTTGAGCTGCTGGATATGACCCAGATCTGCAATTTTTAGGTTGTCTCAGCTGGGATTTGCACAGAGCTTTTAAAATAGGGCCGGTATCATTCTGGAGCGAGGCTCTAGGTCCTAGGGGAGGGGCGCGAGGCCCTGGCGACGGCAGCCAGCGGCAGGTGCCGGGAGGTGGCAGACAGGGGCTCACCTGCAGAGGGAAGGTGTAGTCCGCGGTGTCGAAGACGCTCCCCACCTCCTTCTTCACCCCGTTTTCCACGAGCACCTCCTTCACCTCGGCTATGCCTTTCACCTTGGTGTGCACAGAGCTGATGACAGGCTCCTTCCTCTGGTACAGCTTGTCACTCACCAAAGCAAAGCTGAAGGGCACACACAGAAAAGCACCAGTGGGTTTCCCGAGGGAGGCACAGTGCAGTGGCTTTGGTTTCTCAAATCTCAGCAGAGCTGCTCCCAAAACGGTAGGAACAGGTGTACCTACCTCATGGGGTTAAATGAGATACGCAGGGGTCGGCTTTTGGTGCAGTGGTTAAATTGCCACTTGGAATGCCCGCATCCCATCCTGGAGTGCCTGGTTTCTGATACGGCTTACTACTAATGCGCCTGGGAGGTAGCACAGGGTCCAGGTATTTGGGCTCTGGCTACTGACGTGGCAGACCTGGATGGAGTTCCTGGCTTCACCCGGGTCCAACCCTAGTTGTTATAGGCATTTAGGTAATGAACCAATGGGTAGAAGGTCTCTTCATGTCTCTCTGTCTCTCCCTTGCTCTCTGCCTTTCAAATAAAGTGAAAACAAATTTTCAGAAAATGAGATCTGTATGCAAACTCCTCAGCAGAGCGTGTGGCACTCAGTAAGCACTCATCACAGGAAAACTGGTCCTAACCCTATCCTTTCTTATCGCCTAACGCTGACTCCAAGTTGTAGAAGCTTCTCAAACAATAGTCCAGCTGCAGCTCCGCCCGCCAGCCTGGCCCATTGGCACCTTCCTAGCCAAGGCTGTGTCTGCTGGCCCGCGCCCTGCTTTCCGGAAACCCCCACCTGCTTTATAGATGACATTGATCACGGCATCCTGACTTTCCTGAGCACTTCACGTGTGCTCCGCAAACATCATCGTCCAGTCCTCACCCAGACGTTACCGGGATGGGCTCCGAAAGGCGAAGGCCTCGCCCAGGGTCGCCCAGAAGGCCGTCAGAACTGAGGCCCACGCCATGCCTGCTCGTAGCCCCGGGCCAGCCCTCGTAACTGCGTGCTCAACTCGTTCATGTGTGACATGGCCCTGCCTCTGGTTTCTTGCTCTTTCTTTAGAGTGTGAACCTAAGTTGTTGTGGTATGAAGGTGGGGGGGGGGGAGGGAGGGAAGTGGAATTAATATGCAATTAAAAATGGTAGATTCCGGGGTGGGGGGATTCAATCTAGTGTTTCAGACACCCACGGCCCACATCAGATTATCTGGATTTGAGTCCCAGCTCTGGGTCCTGACTGTAGCATCCTATTAATGCTCCCCTGGGAGGCAATGGTGTTAGCTTAATTGGGTCCCTGGATTGAATGCCTTGGCCTAGTTCCTGCCCAGCCCTGGCTGTTGCGGGCATTTGGAGAGTGAGATGGGAGCTCTCTCTCTGTCTCAAGTACATAATAAATATTTAATAAACGTTAGGTTGCAGCTCCATTTAGGTTTTCCTGTCACCCATTTCCCTCAAAAATCAAGAGTTTATTTTAAATGCCTCATTTACTTGTTCAGCGTGCATTTGTTTGGTCGCTTCTTGCCACCCAGCTCCTGAGTGAGTCAGGACATCAAAGGCTGCTCTCTCTCTGACCTCGGGAAGCCAGGACCGAACAGATCAAGACTTGGTCCCAGCTGTTCTCAGCCTTGGCTGTGCAGCGTAATGCCCTAGGGAGCTTTCAAAACTGCAGCTCCTGGGGCAGGTGTTTGGCCTAGTGGTTAAGACACTACTTGGGACGCCTATATCCCATATCAAGTATGGGGATCAGATGTCGAGTCCCAGCTCTGCTCCCAATTCCAGCTGCCTGTCAATGAATACCCTGAGAGGCAGCAGTGTTGGCTCAAGTAACTTGGTCCCCGTCACCCATGTGAGATCTGGATTGAGTTCCTGGCTCCCATTGCAGACATTTGGGAAGTGAACCAGTGGATGGCAGTTGTGTCTATATGGTTTCTCTCTCTCTCTCTCTCTCTCTCTCTCTCTCTCTCTCTCTCTCTTTCAAGTATATAAATAAATTTAAAAAGAGAGAATCTGCTGGTTTGCTTTCATCTGCTGGTTCTGTCTTCAAATGGCTGCAATGGCCTTGGTTGGGCCAAGCTGAAGCGAGTAGCCAGGAAATCCATCCAGGTCTCCCACATGGGTGGCAGGGACCACATCTTCTACTGCACATTAGCAGGGAGCTGGATCAGAAGTGGAGCAGTCAAGTCTCGAACTGGAGCTCATATGGGATGCCAGTGGTGCAGATGGTGGCTTAACTTGCTATGCCACAATGCTAGTCCCCTCTCTTTCTGTCTCTCTCTCTCTTTTTTTTTTTTTTTTTTTTTTTTTTTTTTTTTTTTTTACAGGCAGAGTGGACAGTGAGAGAGACAGAGAGAAAGGTCTTCCTTTTGCCGTTGGTTCACCCTCCAATGGCCGCTGCGGTTGGCACGCTGCGGCCGGCGCACTGCACTGATCCGATGGCAGGAGCCAGGGGCTTATCCTGGTCTCCCATGGGGTGCAGGGTCCAAGCACTTGGGCCATCCTCCACTGCACTCCCTGGCCACAGCAGAGAGCTGGCCTGGAAGAGGGGCAACCAGGACAGAATCCAGTGCCCCGACCGGGACTAGAACCCAGTGTGCTGGTGCCGCAAGGCGGAGGATTAGCCTAGTGAGCCGTGGCGCCGGCCTCTCTCTGTCTCTTAAAAGCCAAAGAAATCCACAACAAACCTGCAACTCCCCAGTCCCACCCTGGAGATGATGATTCAGGCAAGTCTAGGAAGTTATCCAGATACCTACATATTTTTTAAGTTTCCCAGGTGATTCTAATGCACAGCCAGGTCTGAGAACCACTGGGAGATGCATGGAAAGACTGCAAAGGCGAGCACATTGGATAAAGGACATTTCCTGGGGCCCTGCATTAAAAACGTGTAGGTATCTGCACTAGGTAAACTCTCATGCGTGTGCCCAAGGAGAACGTTCACGCAGTGCATTTTGTAAAAGGGAAAACTGGAAATAATCTAAATGTTCCCAATCTTTGAGTGGATAAATTATTGGAGTTATACCATGGGATGCCACGCAGCAGCGAAAATGAATTGAGTAGAGCTGCTTGTTATAGAAATAACACAATGTCAAGGAAACAGAGCAAGCCACAGTATGCTGTACAGTTTAATGAAATCCAAGGGCTACAGTATATACTCAATTACTTGTACACAAATGTTCATGGCAGCACCATTCACAATAGCCAAAAGAGAAATAATTGAAATGTTTATCAGTAGGTGAGTGGACAGACAAAATGTGATCTGTCCATACAATGGACTGTTATCCAGCCCTAAAAAGAAACAAAGTTCTAACACGTGTGAAAATGTTGATGAACCTTGGAAAGATAGAGGCCAGTCACAACAGGTCCCATATTATAGGATTCCACTTATGTGAAAGGTCTAGAGCAGGTAAATCTACAGGGACAAGGAGGAGGTTGGCGGTTGCCAGGTGATGGAGGGAGGGAGAAACGGGAAGTGACTGCTGATGTGTATAGGGTGTCCTTCTGGGATGAGGAAAATGTTGTGGAACTAGACAGAAGTGTTGGTTTGGTTGCACAGTGCTGAGAATGTCCTCAGTGCCACTGAATTGCTCACTTTTTTTTTTTAAAGGATTTACTTATTTTGAAAGGCAGAGTTAAACAGAGTGAGAGGGAGAGAGAGAGAGGGAGGGAAGGAGAGAGATCTTCCATCCACTGGTTTACTCCCTACGTGGCAGCAATGGCAAAAGCTGGGCCAGGCTGAAACCAGGAACCAGGAGCTTCATCCAGGTCTCCTACATGGGTGCAGGGGCCCAAACACTTGGGCCATCTTCTGCTGCTTTCCCAGGCCATTAACAGGGAGCTGGATGAGAAATGGAACAGCTAGGACATGAACCAGTACGCATATGGGATTCTGGCATTGCAGGCAGTGGCTTAATCTGCTACACCACACGCTGGACCCTGAATTGTTTATTTTACAGTGGCTAATGTTATGTGAATTTTACCTCAATAACAAGGTACAAACTATTATATTTTTATAGAAGACATATGTTATAGAAGTATGAAAAGAAATAAGGGAATGACATTGAATTCAGGATGGTGCTTCTGGATCACAAGCAGAGGAAGACTTGAACCCAGGTCCCAAGCGGCAGCTAGACCACTGTGCCATAATGTGTGCCCCCTCCCCAGAGAGTCTCTGTGTCCACACTTAGACTCGCAAATAGACGTCCTCAAGGCCAAGAACATGGCCACAGTTACGCTGTTTCATAACTTGATATTTTCACTCAATGATATATTAGTTCCTTCTAATGATAACACACTTATGATCTGCGATGCAGTCTATTTAATGGCTACAAGATATTCCAGGATTTAGAGTAAGCCTATGAAACTGCTCATTTTATAAATGATAATCACAGAATACAGGCAACTGCATGTGATTCAACTTCAGTGGTGTGTTTGCCAGGATTCTTTTTATGGATAGATATTCCATTGGAAACTTTGTTCAGTGTTCCCAATTATCAGTATTTTTTGGTGACTCTGATATAGCTCTTACTGTGTGCCAACCACTCTTCTAAGTATGTTTTGTACTAACACATGTGAGCACTTCAAAAAGTTCAGGGAAAAGTGGAACTAAAAGATGTCGATTTGGGTGCAAAAAATAATTTTCTTCACAGTATTCATTTCCTATGAGCCTTTTGAAGACCCTTCATATTCACGGATTTCAATATTGCACCAAACTTATCAGTCTCATCTTCTATGAACTTTGCGAAGCACCCTCATACATTAACTCTTTCAATCCTCATGCTCCCTATCAAAAGTAAAACAAAACCCTCTAAGGAAGGTACAGAGTGAGTACCCCAATTCAAAAATCTGAAGTTCAGAATGCTTTAAAATCTGAACCTTTGGGGCTGGCGCCGTGGCTCACTTGGTTAATCCTCCACCTGCGGCACCGGCATCCCATATGGGTGCCGGGTTCTAGTCCAGGTTGCTCCTCTTCCAGTCCAGCTCTCTGCTGTGGCCCGGGAGGGCACTGGAGGATGGCCCAAGTGCTTTGGCCCCTGCACCTGCATTGGAGACCAGGAGGAAGCACTTGGCTCGTGGCTTCGGATCGGTGCAGCACTGGCTATAGCAGCCATTTGGGGAGTGAACCAACGGTAGGAAGACCTTTCTCTCTGTCTCTCTCACTGTCTATAACTCTACCTGTCAAATTTAAAAAAAAAAAATCTGAACCTTTATGGGTGGTGACCTGATTAGGGATGTTCAGCCAAGGTAACGTTACATAAATATTTCCAAATCTGAAGAACTCCCAAGTCTGAAGCAGTCCTAGTCCCAAGATGTGGGATAAGGGACGCTCAGCCTGTGCTGGTATTACCCCATCTAACAGCTGAGCAGACGACTCAGCAGGAACAAAATGAGTGACTGTCAAAGGTCACGTGATAAGCAGCAGCATTGTCTGGAAGCCAGCCTTGTGCCCCGACTGCCCAGACTGTTTGCATGCTATGGCAAATGGGATTGTTTTCTTAACTTCCTTTTTGAATCAGTCACTGCCTGTGTACAGGAACACAACTGTTTTTTGTGCACTGATACAGTAGCTTGCAGCTTTACTGAACTGGTATACTAGCTCTACTAGTTTTTTTTTTTTTTTTTTTAATAAATCCTTGGAGATTCTCTATAGGTGGCAATCACGTCATCTGTGAATAAAGGTAGTTTTATGTCATCCTTTACGTGTTGGGCAATTACTCTGGAACTTCCAGTACAATATTGACCCTCAGCAGTGACACTAGGCGTCCCTGACCTCAGGGAGAATGCATTCTTTCACCCTTGAGTGTGCTCCTGACCACACCACAGTGTGTGGCCATTTGAAGAGTACCAAGTAGAAGAGGGAAGACAGGGTAGGATTCCACCTGCAGGTGACAGCTACAGGGAGATGGACTGTGGCTCAGTATAACAGAAATATCGAACAGTGAGAGCAGTCCCGGAACAGAAGCAGCTTTCCTTGTGGCTGCTACCTGGTGACAGTGACAATGTGGACGACCGTGATCATGACGCCAATGATAATTTCCATCTAGCCCATCAGCTTCCCCGTCCTGTCTCCTCTTCATCTGCATCTAAACATCGTTTCACATTTTAAAGATAAACTCTCCCTCGATCTCACATTCTCCCAACATCTCTCTCTCTCTCTCTCTCTTCCCTTGTAGCCAAGCCTCCTGAAAGCGTGAGTCACCACATCCATTTCCACATCCTCATTCAGTCCTCCGCCCCCTCCAGTCTGCCTCCCACCCCCACCTCTGCTCTCAAGCCTCTCCTGCCAAGCAGACGACGTCACGGCCTCCAAGCCCAACAGACACGCTGTGTATCTGAGCTTCCTGACCTCTCAGCACCAGCTGGTACCACTGACCACACCCCAGCCGCCTCGCCTCCCCCCCTTAGCTTCCAGGAATCCGCCGTCTCCTGAGCTTCTTCCCGTCTCATGGCTACTCCTTCTCGGAATCCTTCGGGGACTCTGTGCTCCTGACCCCTTCCAGGTTAGCACAGCTCAGGAGCCCATTCTAGTCCCTCTGGCTGTCTCGGCCACAGCTTTCCTTGGTGGTTGGCTGCAGTGACTTCCGTGGATCTGGTCACCATGGACACACTAGTGCCATAGAAGTCTGTGTCTCCAGCTCTGGGTTCATACGAGCAGACACCCATCCAACATCTAGCTTCGTCCTTCCCTCAACACCTCACATGCCACGCCTTCATTCTGATCGTCTACCCCAGCTTGACTTGCTCTGCTTTTCCCACCCCAGTAAGTGGTCCCACCGCTGTGGGCCGCCCACGTCAGTAGCAAGGTGCCCTGCTTGGCTCATGTTCTCCCTCGTCTCCCTCAGCCACTCAGTTGCCAGGTCCTATTGTTTTATCTTCCTGATTGTGTGGAACTGCAGGCTGGCCACCTGTGAGAACCTCCTCATCTACATTGTTTACAGCAATTGGTCGACCACAAGGCCTATGAAAACAGCCAGGTGAAACAGATGAAACAGAATGGACTCTGCATAAACAATAGGAAGAACCAGGTGAAACATGGACTTTCGACCTGAGACTGTACGCGCCCTTTCATCTGATTGGACGATATCAGCATAAAGGGACATTGGGATCTGGGCGAGGCGGCGCAGCCGTTGCTGCCTCGCTGCGGCCCCTCCTCTTCTTTTCTCCTCTCCCCACTTTCCTTCTGCCCCCACAAGTAAAAGTTCCTTGAGAACCAAGAAACAGTGACCGTGTCGTGACTACGTTGGACCCTCGCTGGTGAGGGTCCGACACCTGATGTTACTCGCATCTGTCTGCCTCTCTCAGCTCCTCAGTGTAGGCCACCGTCCACTCCCACCAGATAACCCAGTAGTCTCCTGGAAGGTCCTCTTCCCTCTGGTTTGACCCTTGTTTCCCCCACTCTTCACATACTTTGGAAAGAACATGAGCCCTGGAGGGACATGGTTGGGTTTAGTCATGGCTGCATGACCTTGGGCAAGTTACTTAACCTTTCTGAGTTATTATTTCGTCTCCCATAATAAGGAGATATTAGTACTATATTGGGCATGGTTTTAGAACGACAGAATCTAAGTTTCAGAAGACATACTGGGGGCAGATGTTTGATGTGCCACTTCAGGAGACTTCTGGAGTACCCACGTTCCTTACGGGAGTGCCTGGGTCGCAGACCTCGCTCTGCTTCCAGAGTAGCTTCCTGTTAATGCGGGCCCTGGGAAGCAGCAGGTGAGGGCCCAGGCACCTGGGTCTCTCCACCACATGAGAAACCCGATTGAGTTCCTGGCTCCTGCCTTCATCCTGGCCCAGCCCTTGCAGTTGTGGGCATTTGGGGGGTGACCCAGTGGATGGAACATCTCTCTCTCTCTCTCTCTCTCTTTTCCTTCCTTCCTTCTTCCTTCCTCTCCACCTCCCCCCCTTAAAATAAAATGAAAAATAAAACAAAATAATTTAAAGAAGTAGCCTCTAGAAATCCCTGCAATTTCTGATTTTGGGAAAATTTTTTATTGGATATTAGGGTTTTATCTGGCTGATGCAGAGTTCTTCCCCTAACCCCTGTGTAACAAGAGTCTATCCATTTCACAGATAGTCAAATCAAGGTTACATCAACTCAGAGCCTTATCGTGCAACATAAGGGAGTGTTTCCCAAGTTGTGTTCTATGAGATTCCATCCAGTGAGATGTTAATAAATATTCCATTAACAAAGAGGAAAATATAAAATGTGGCCGTACTTTTTCTTCTTTTTCCTCAATTTTATAATGTAAAATACTAACAGCAGAGAGGCATTTCCTATGAAAACTGTTAGTAAAATGGCACAGTGTTATCTGTGGCGCCATCTATGCCCCAGACGCCATCTTGGGCTCTGGCCCCCATTGCCGTTTCTGGAAGCCAGGTGACCAGATGGCCCAACCACAGGTGTCAGCTCCACCCCCACCCTCATGGGACTCACTGCTCCTACTTCTCTGCCCCCCACCCCCACAACACACAAAGGTTTAACAGGACCTGTTCCTGAACACGAGCTCTCTCTTGATCTCTCTTACCCTCTCTCTTACCCTCTTGCCCTCTCCCCCCGGCCCATCAGGCTTTCCCTGCCTGATAATAAACCTTTCCTCTAACTCCAGTCTTCTTATGTTAAAGCTTAATATAAAAACCATGTCTTGTCAAAGTTACCTTTGGTAAACCTTAAATTGTCCACAAAGCAAAGCAAACAGAACTTCTGCCTCTTAAGGGGTCCAATTTTCCCTCAGATCTGGAACAAGATGCTGTTTTTCCAGTTTTGCTCCAGGTAAGGGTAAAGGATTTGGCTTATTTTGCAAGCCACATCAGTGGAAAATTTGTATCTAGATTAATAGATTGAGCAGCAAGATCTCCCTCTAGCACATGGGAACAACTGGGGGAGCCCCTGGCTCAGGTGTCCTCTCTTGCTTACCCTGGGGCACTCCATTGCTAAATTGTTGTGCTGCAAATATTCTCTCTGGCCGGTGTTGTGGTACAGTGGGTTAAGCTGCTGTTTTTAACACCAGCATCTCCTATCTGAGTGCTGGTTCAAGTCCCAGCTGCTCCACTTCTGGTTTAGCTTTCTGTTAATGCACCCAGGAAGATAGCAGATGGTATATCGCCCAAGTACTTGAGTCTCTGCCACCCATGTGGCCACCTGTGGAGTAAATCAGTGTATGGAAGATCTCTCTCTCTCTTTCTGCCTTTCAAATAAATAAATACATAACTCTTTAAATACATAATAAATTGCTTTCTTTCTCCATTCCAACACTGAGCCTATATTACTGAATCTGAAGGAACTAAGCACATGCAGAATATGGTACCACTGGGGCCAGCGCTGTGGCACAGTAGGCTACGCCTCTGCCTGAAGTGCCGGCATCCCATATGGGTGCCAATTCTAGTCCCTGCTGCTCCTCTCCTGATCCAACTCTCTGCTATGGCCTGGGAAAGCAGAATATGGCCCAAGTGCTTGGGCCCCTGCACCTGTGTGGGAGACCCGGAAGAAGTTCCTGGCTCCTGGCTTTGGACTGGCCCAGCTCCAGCCATTACAACCATTTGGGGAGTGAACCAGCTGATAGAAGACCTTTCTGTCTGTCTGTAACTCTGCCTCTCAAATAAATAAATAAAATCTTTTTAAAAAAGAATGTGGTACCACCATCTAAAAGAAAAATATTTATCACTGTAAGGTGTTCTTACATTTTTAAAGATTTATTTATTTATTTGAAAGGCAGAGTTACAGACAGAGAGGGAGAAATAAAGGTCTTTCATCTGCTAGTTCACTCCCCAAATGGCTGCAACAGCCAGAGCTGGGCAAGGCTGAAGCCAGGCACCAGGAACTCCACCTGGGTCTCCCATGTGGATGGCAGGAATTCAAGAGCTTGAGCCATTATCTGCTGCTTTCCAGGCATATCAGCAAGGAGCAGGATTGGAAGAGGAGTAGCAGCGACTCGACCCAGAACCCTAGGGTATAATGTGGGTATCCCATTCAGTAGTTTAACCTGCTGCACCACCATACCTGCCACTACTGATGGCATTATTAGCAATAAGAACTAACAGTTAATAAGGGCTTGCTATATGCCATATATCTGATAGCTTGTATTTATCAACTCATTTAATAGTCCCCATTTTACAGATGAAGAAACTAAGGTTCAAGGAGGTGCAGGGTTTTTGAATCCACATTTCAAGATCTCAAGTCCCAAGCAGGGATGTGGTTAACCTGAGGGTTGAAGGAGAGAACAAATATAAAACTACCTAATATATTTTCAAAGATGGTTCTTGCAAACAGCAAGAAGCTAACAGGTTCTTAGTGTGTGCCAGTCACCACAATAAACATTTCCCTTTCTTGTCTTGAATGTCATAACAATTCTGTGAGCGGACACAGAATCGAAGGCTCAGAGAAGTTAACCTGGCCAAGGGAACACAGGCAGGATTATAAAATAATGCGGAAGTTAACAATTATTGAGATTGCTCCAACTCTTAGTAAACTGCTTTCTGCTATTGTCACTGCAGAGAATAAGGGCATTTACCACCTGGGCAATGCAAATCAAGACCACAGTGAGACACCACTCCAATACCACTTCATACCCACAAGCATGGCTACAACTGGGTGGGTGTTGTGCTGCAGCAGATTAAGCCTCCTCTTGGGATGCCAACATCTCATATTGGGAGCGCCTGGTTCCAGTCCTGGCTACTCTGTTTCAGATCCAGCTTCTCACCCTGGGAGTGTTAATTCTCACCCTGGGAGGCAGCAGGGGATGGCTCTGTTGGTTGGGTCCCTGCCACACACACTGGGGACCCAGATGGAGTTCCAGTCTCTGGCTTTGGCCTGACCCAACCCCAGCTGTTGAGGGCATTTGGGGGAGTGAACAATGGATGAAAGATCTATCTGTTTCTCTGCCTTTCAAATAAGTAAAAAGAAATAAATAAAAAAGAAATATTAAGAAAGAAAGACTGAGTGTAATAAAAATGACAGCTAACAAGAAGCGCCGGTGAGGATGTGGAGAAGTGGAGCCTCACCCCATGCTGGTGGGAGAGTGAGAAGGTGCAGCTGCCCTGGGGAACAGTCCAAGCAGTCCCATGCCTGGGCCGCTGCGAGAATGAGAACCTCGTCATCAGCAAGCCCTGCGCACAGACGCGTATGGCAGCCTTGTTTGTGAGCGCCCCACACAGAAACTCCCCCAGTGTCCAGCAGTGCTGAGGGGATGTGCACACATCCCATGAGGATGAGCATCAGAAACACACTGAGCGAACAAAGCGGTCACAAGGGACCACACAGTTCACCACTGTGCATGCACAGTGTCCACACGAGGCGAATCCAGAGACACAAGGTAGACCAGCAGCTGCCTGGAGCAGAGTGGGAGCGGGGAGGTCTGAAGTGATGAGTAAGGGGCTCTTTATAGGGTGATGAAGTGCACTGAAATTGACTATGGTGATGGTTGCCTAACTGTGTACCTACTAAGAACTATTCTTAAAAACAAAAAGTTATTAATATTTTTGAAAGACACACACAGAAAGAGAAAGAGATATCTTCCATCTGTTGGTTCACTCCCCAAATGCCTACAACAGCCAGGTCTGGGCCAGGCCAAAGTCGGGTACTCAAAACTCCACCCAGCTCTCCCACGTGGGTGGCGGAGACTCAAGGACTTGTGCCATCATCTGCTTCCTTCCCAGGAGCATTATGGAGACGACATATTGGAAGTGGAACAGCTAGGACTCAAACTAGCATTCCCATAAGAGATGAAGGAGTCCCGAGTAGCAGCTTCATCTACTGTGCCATACTGGGTGCCTCCAATATACTAAATGGGTGAATTGTGTGGTATGTGAATTCTCTCTCAACAAGCTGTTAAAACAAGCGAACACTCAAGAAAAACAAGTCCTCCCAGCAGTGGGCAGGACCTGGAGGGACATTTACAAGCCTGGTTCTCTTCCCCTGACTGTGATGGCTCTGATGCCAGCATGTTCACCCTGTGCTCCGAGAGCCTCCTCCCTGGGAGTCGGGGTGTCGCCCCGCCTTGTCTCACCTGCGCCAGGCATGCCCTGCCCTGCTCACCCTGGCAGGCCTGCGCGGAAGGTGGGTGGAGAAGCCTCCCACGGCTTCTTTCTGCTGCAGCCCAGAGCTGCTTCCTCCTGCTGCTTCCTCCCACCCCCCAGCCTGCATGTCTCAGATTAGAAAATCCCGGTGGATTTCAGCTGCACCGCGGGGCTCTTCTGTGCTGTCAACCACTGCAGATTTGAGGTCTTCCCCACACCCCACTTACCCAACATAGGAAAAGACGATCACGTGCAAGACCCACTTAATGGTGCCATAATTCACGCTCTGGATCCGGGCGACTTTGTTTGTCTCATACTGGAAAACGTCATTCCAGCTGCAGCAGGCCGGCATGGTGAGCCACTCCCCCCTTCCCTCCCTCCTGGGGTGGCCAGGCTCAGCCTTCCCAGGCAGGGCCAGAGCAAGCCCCTCCAGGAGTGGCAGAGTGAAACTGTGCTGATTCCTAGCAGGAGCCTTTAGCTTTGAGCTCCTCCAATGAGTGCAGGGTGGGGGCGGGTCCTGGCAGCTGCCCCAGATGTGGCTGGGAGGAACAAGAAGAACCAAGTCTTATCCGCCCGCCCGCCTGGCTGGCAGAGGACCCTGCCCCAGCTGGCCTCCCCCAGATGCCTGCACAAAGATGGTGTTCAGAGGACGGGCATTTTTAGGATTCCTCCTTTCCCCATTTCCCCTCCAGTTTTTTGGACATTTTTCCGCTGGGAGAGAGGGGCAGTGTTTCAAATGTCACGATCCCCAGCATTCCCAATGTGCGTCAAGAAAGGGTCTGGATCTTTCCCTCGCCTCAAGCCCCACTCAGAGACTGACTGAGAACCCTTTATTCAGCCCCAGATGTGGGGGAGCACGGGATGAATGAAGGGCTCCCCCGCCTCTCTTGTGACGCTCCAGTCTGCAGATGGTGGGGGCAGGGCCTTTCTCCTTTGGTCCTCTCGATTCTTCTCTCCCCCATGCACTGTGACCAGGGAGGTCAACCCACAAGGTAGCCTGGTCATCCTCAGACCGCCAGGAGCACAGTTCCAGTCCAGCAGTGCCAGGCCTGCTGACCCATTCAGTGAGGGAGACCAGCCCGCAGGGGAGCCAACACTCACCCAGGGAAGAGGTGAGGGCCCTGCACCAGGTGGAAGCCAAGATGAAATCATGTTGCAGTGGGCCTGGAGCAAAGCAGGTTTGTACAAAATGCTCCACCTTTTTAAAATTTAATTATTTTTTTTTGACAGGCAGAGAGAGAGACAGAGAGAAAGGTCTTCCTTTGCCATTGGTTCACCTTCCAATGGCCGCTGCGGCTGGCGCGCTGCAGCCACTGGCCGAAGCCAGGAGCCAGGTGCTTCTCCTGGTCTCCCATGTGGGTGCAGGGCCCAAGCACTTGGGCCATCCTCCACTGCACTCCCGGGCCATAGCAGAGAGCTGGACTGGAAGAGGGGCAACTGGGACAGAATCCAGCGCCCTGACCGGGACTAGAACCCGGTGTGCCAGCACCGCAGGCGGAGGATTAACCTATTGAGCCGCGGCGCCGGCCTCAAAATGCTCTACCTTGAATCTAGATTGCCAAGGGGACCCAGGACTGTGTTTCCTTGGAAGCAATAAAGCTGAAATAGATGTCAGATGTTGCATCTGGAAAGCCTTTATGTGCAGCTCTGCACCTGAGTTGTTCGTGGAGTCTGCTCCTCTGTGTCAAGCTGCCTTTGCCGCTCCAGGCAGAAGTGGGATATTTCATTCTTGGTCATGTTCTTTCAAAGAGCGGAGTGTTTGTCAGTGATTTTAGAGCACGGTGGCTCACAGGAAGTGAGAAGGCAGCAGTCGCTCAGGGGTGGGGGCAGGAGAGGGTTCTGTGGCTTTGCAGCTACGGGGAAATACTGTTCCCTTCAGAAGCTGCCTCCATCCGTGTCTGTTACTCCAGCCTGCTATGTAGCTGGGCAAATTGTTACTTTTCCAGGCTGAGCGGATTTGTACTTTTTCACTCACATGAGCTGCATCAGGGCTCCCTTCTGTCCTGGCTTCCAGTGCAGGAGGCGAGAGCAGTGAGGTTGGGTGTGAAACCCCAGTCCCCTCCTTCCCACTTGCCTCCTGGCGAGGCTCCCAGTTGGTAGGGCCCCCTCCCCACTTTCATGGTTGGCAGCCGCAGGCAGCTCACTCCGCTTATTGCTTGCCCATACCTTTGCAAATGGTCCCATTGTTAGTTACCCACCTCTTTCCACTCAGGACTCCGAATGACAGTCACCTTCATCTGTGAGAAGAGGGGGAACCACAGGACCACCAGGAAGGCAGGAAAGCCTGATGGTTAGAATGCAGGTCCTGGCTGCCTGGCTTCCTACCCTGGCTTTACATCCTAACAACTTTGCCCAGGTCTGTTTGGGCCATTTATTCATTCACTCATTCAGTCATTCATTTCAAGAGCACCAGAAACTAGTGGATAAATAGTGGACAGGCAGAGAAGTCAAATGTCCATCCACTGACAACTGGTTCAACCAAAAAACTGTGTGTCCATGCGATGACATATTATTCAGCCCTAATAAAGGAATGAAGTACGGATACACTCACTCCACAACATGGATGAACCTTGAAAACAATACACAGGGCATGAGTCAGTCACAAAGGAGACATCTTTCCTGATTCCATTTGTAGGAAGTTTCCAGAACAGACAGATCACTTCAGCATTGCCCTTGCCACCTCCCAAAGATACCTATTTTGTTGTCTTTCTGATGACCTCTTAACACTGATCCCCCTTTAGCCCTCTGTCTATAAGTACACCACTCCATGGTTACTCTTCTCAATAAGGTTGTTCATGACTTCTTGGTTGCCAAATTTAGCAGACATATTTTATTGATCTGTTGGGTGTGGTCAGCACCACCGACCACACTCTCCTCCTTGGAGTGGTTTCTGTCCTTGATTTCTCTGATCCCTCTGGGTCCCACGTTCTTTTGGCTTTTCATTTTCACTTCTATGACTCTTTGTATTATCCTTCTTTAAAGAAATGAATTTATTTTCATTTTATTTGAAAGACAGAGAGACAGAGACTTAGATGGAGATAACAGAGATCTTCCATCCACCGTTTTATTTCCCAAACACCTAGAACAGCCAGGGCTGGGCCAGGCTGAAGCCAGGAGCTGGGAACTCAATCTGAATCTCCCATGTGGATGGCAGGGATCCGGGTACTTAAGCTGTCATCTGCTGCCTCCCGGGGTGTGTATTCGTGGGAAGCTTGAGTTGGAAGTGGAGCCAGGTCTTGAACTCAGAAACAGATATAGGAGGCATTCCAAATGGCATTTTAACCACTGCACCAAACACTTGTCCATCTTCTCTTTCTATGGCTCTCTTCTCCCCATAAATGTTGGTTCCAGCAAACTCTGTCTCAGCACTTTTTATGTTTGTCAGCCAAGACCGGACAGGTTATGCAACAGTCGCAAAGTGCCCTCAAAATCTGTGACTTAAAATAATGATGATTTATTTTTCCCCACACTGCATGTCCACCCTGGGTTACCCAGAAGGCTCTGCTCTCTGCAGTCACTCAGAGACCATGGCTAATAGAGCACCTGTTGTCTTGAGCATGTCAGTGAGAACTCTGGAGGGTTCAAAATAGCAATTAAATGCTGTGACCTAGAAAGGATGTGCTCACAACTGCTTTATAGGTAATTGGTCAAAGTTAGTCACTTGATCTTGCCCAGCCACTTGGGAGCCAGAGACCGTAATCCTCCCTTATGTCCCTCATGTACCCAGCATGAAAAACAGCAGAGATACCTGGTGAACAGTGCTAATATCTATTGCATCTTCTTCCTGGGAAATTTCATCCACTCACATTATTTTAAAAATCATAAAATACTGAAAGAGAAAAGGGATGGAAGGAAGGGCATATGTTTAATAATCAGAGAAGGTAGCTGGAAACAGGAACTACTACACTATTTATAGGCCCAGTGCAAAACAAAAATGTGGGGTCCCTTAATCAAAAATTAAGTGTTTCATCGAAGTGCCTAGGTGTAAGTCCTGGTTCCAGTTCTAGCTTCCTGCTAATGTGCACCCCAGGAGGTGGTGTCCCAGGTACTTGGGTCCCTGTCACCCCTGTGGAAACCTGCATTGAATTCTCGGCTTCTGCCTTTGACCTAGCCCAGCACTGGCTGTTGTAGGCATCTGGGAGTGAACCAGTAGACAAAAGAATCTCTCTCTCTCTCTCTCTCTCTGTCCCTTTCAAATAAAATTTTAAAAATAAATTCATTTTTAAATATGAAGAATTTCAACAAGGCAACACCAACAGGTCCTTTCCAAGCACAGGTCCCCATGCGATGGCTCGAACCCCATGCCCATGAAACTTTTGTATCTGGACAGATAAATAAGGTGCTCTCTGGAGAGAAAATTGGAAGAATTAGCGTCTGCGTGAGACTTACCTTTATCGTGACTGCATTTTTTCTACTATGTGTATGTTTGACTTAAAAAAAAAAAAATCACCAAATGCAAAATCTGTCTCCAGGCCAAACCTGCCTTCCGAGCTCCACCCCTGCACAGCCTCTGAACCTCCAGACCCGAAGATGCCACCCACACTTCAAATCACATCTTCAAAAACGATTCCTGCTCCCAGAAAGTAACAGTTCGAGTAAGGACTCACGAGGGAGGAGACGGAGCGAGGACTGCCTTTCCTGTAAGCTTGGCTGTGAGGGGAAAGAGAGGTAAGACGGGTTTTGAATGAGGGCCATTGGGGGTCAAGGGCACACGTTGGGGGAGGAGCTAAGAGGGGCGCACATGATGGCCTGGGTGGAAAGTGGAGAATGGCGGCCTCTGTTTCTTTGAAGGAAGCAGGAAGCCAGCAACAGGGATTGAAGGGTCTGAGGGTGCATTTCTTAGTCCCCGGTTTTTGTATGCATTTGTTTCTGTGACTGAAAAAGTCAAGTGACTTTTTTCAGAAAAGAGAGGGTTTTTTGTTGTTGTTGTAGACACTCGTCACACAGAACTCAAGCGCAGGAAATGTGGGCGAGCTTCACGAGAACCTATTAATAGAGTCGAACTGAACTGCTCTCCCTGCGGTTTTCCTTTCAGCGGGCTGACCCTGTGCGGCCGGCCTCACGGTCTCTCGCACACCCACTGCATACCTCTAGGCGCCATCTTTCCCGCTTCCCGGGCTTCTGGGAAGCCAGTGGCCCAACGGTGAATCTGATTGGTGTAACTATTTGCCCGCGGACCAATCAGCTATGACCATGGGCGGGGCCTCAGAACGCCTTCTCAGGGTCCCCCTTCTTAGGGAGAGGCACGAGGAAGGGCGAGAGGAGAGAGGTGTGGCTCACAGAGGCTGGGGGTGCTGCTGGCCGAATACCCCAGTTCCCCTCTCCTGTGGGACAACACTGAAGCCCTACTAGGCAGGCTCCCCAAGGTCCCGCGTGGGAAGAAGCCAAGATGCCTGCAGCAAGCACCTGGCTCGCTTCTACCATCTCCTTCCTAACATCGCCTCCCAAATACGCCCCTCGCACCCGAGACCACGGGGGAGAAAACCTCATGCAGCCTGTGTGCTGGTCTCAAGGAGTCTGGGGTTTACTGCGAGAGCAACAGGAGGGTGGCGTGGTCTCGTTTGCACTTTGGAAAGACCCCTGCCTGCACCATGGAAGGCGGACAGGAAGGGCCAGAGGGGAGGCAGGAGGTCAGCCCAGGGTACGGTTGACGTAGAGGGGAGCTGAGGACAGTCCCTGAAGGGCACCAGCTCCCCAGCGGCTAAGCAGAGGCCCAGGGAGGACAGGAAGACCAGGAAAGGGTATTTCCAGAATAAGGCAGCGGCTGCAGGAGAGATTGGGGGAAGTGATAAATCCGTGTAATTAACGGGGCAGCATAGAGTCAAGTCTAAACGCAAACACAGGTGGGGACTTCCTGCGTGATAAAAGCATCTGAAACCAGGAGAAAATGAAACTCTCCTAGGGGAGATGGCAGGGCCGTTGGCTGTTGATGGAGGAGGAGGGAGGAGGTGGGTGTGGTACTGCACCTTCTCAGAATTCAAGATGTGTAACTGGGAAATGTGGTAGTGAAATGTGAAAGTGAGCAAAAGCATTTTTGCCTTAGGGTAGAAAATGCAAAGACAACTGGACACTCTGCTTTGAAATTACTCAACCGATGACCACACAGCACCCTCCTCTGCCTGGCTGGTGTTCGGTTCTTCCTCCCTCGTAGACTCAGTGTCCACATCAACACTAGCGTAGCTCAGCAGTGACGACACGCGTGTCTCACCCTCCCTCAGGTAACAAGGTTTCAGCCATGGTTCACTGTGGTTTCTTTCTCAATGACTGCAATACTATAAAAATATGTCATTGTAATTCTTTTTCTCTGTGTTTCTCCGTGGCAGTTTCTCATTGAATGTGTCTTTCTAACCCTCTCTTCTTTCCCTCTCATCACCTGATTTAGAATTTGTATAAGAAGTTGTCCAAGAGTATACTGCTTGGTGATGTCCAGGGTTATTAGGAGAGACCTCAGAGCTCTGGTGTTCAACAATGTCTGTCCTTCCTTCCTTCCTTCCTTCCTTCTTCCTTCCTTCTTCCTTCCTTCCTTCCTTCCTTCCTCCCTCCCTCCCGCTTTCTTTCTCTCTCTCTCTTTCTTCCTTTCTCTCTTTCTTTCTTAGATTTATTTATTTATTTCAAAGACAGTTGAAATTCAGAATTACACAGAGAAAGAAAGAGAGAGAGAGATCTTTCATCCACTGGTTCACTCCCCAAAGGACTATAATCACTGGGGCTGGACCAGGCCGAAGGCAGGAGCCAGGAGATCTTCCTCAAGGTGAAGGGGCCCAAGCACTTGGGCCATCTTCCTCTGCTTTCCCAGGCACATTAGGAGGTAGCTGGATTGGAAGTGGAGCAGCCGGGTCTTGAACTGGTGCCCATATGGGACGCTGGTGTCATAGAAGGTGGCTTTACCCGCTATACTACAACACAGCCCCACAGTGGTTTTCTTTGAGTGACACTAGACTGGTGTAGCTTAGTAAGGTATCTGCTTGTCACATGTAGCTTTTTATGTTTAAGTTGATGAAAATGAAGTAAAATACAGCACTCAATTCTTTGGTTGCACTAGCCACATGTAGTTAGTGACTACCACATTGGACAGTGGAGAACATCTCAATACCATTGCAGAATGTTCTGTTGGATAGCACTGCTGATTATATCTGTGTGACAGAGAAAAAGGCAGGTAATTGAGGAAGAGGCAGGTGGCCCCGGTCAGAAAATATCAATTTTCTGTGTGGAGTAGGGGGTCAGGGCTGCCTGAGGAGTGTGAAAGAAAAGCCAGACAGTAGGAGATGGGATGAAAGAGAAGAAAATTCAAAATTGTTGTGAAAGTGAGTGAGAGAAGAGAGCCAGCAGGGAAAACAGGAATTCCAGGGTGGAGCTGAAAATCAGAACGCTTGAACTTGTTACTGGCACAGTCTACGTGATTGAGGTTATGATAGGGACCTGCAACCTTCCTGCCTCCTTCCTCCACAGGTAGCAACCCACCAGGACTTGCCAAATGGTTCAGACAGTTTTAGGATTTGCAATCACTGGTTTCTAATTTGTTTATTATGATCACCTACATTTGTTCTTTTTTTAAAAGATTTATTTATTTATTTGAAAGTTAGAGTTATACAGAGAGAGAAGGAGAGGCAGGGAGAGAGAGAGAGAGAGGCCCTCCATCTGCTGGTTCACTCTCCAGATGGCCATAATGGCTGGAGCTGTGCTGATCTGAAGCCAGAAGCCAGGAGCTTCTTCTGGGTCTCCCACTTGGGTGCAGGGGCCCAAGGACTTGGGCCATCTTCTGCTGCTTTCCCAGGCCATAGCAGAGAGCTGGATTGGAAGTGGAGCAGCTGGGACTAGAACCAGCACCCATATAGGATGCCAGCACTGCAGGCGCCAGCCCCCTGCATTTGTTCTTGAGACAGGAGACAGCATAAGCAAAGCTACATCGCTTTGCTACCAGGCCCAGCATACAGGAGAAGAAGGCTGATTGTATTTATTTACTTTTTATTTTTTAGAAAGCTTTTATTTAATAAATATAAATTTAATAGGTACAGCTTTTGGAATATAGCAGCTCTTCCCCCCATACCCACCCTCCCACCCCTACTCCCTCACCAATCCAAATCTTCATTAAGATTCATTTTTAATTATATACAGAAGATCAACTCTATACTAAGTAAAAATTTCAACAGTTTGCACCCACAGAAACACACAAAGTATAAAGTACTGTTTGGTGACAAGTTAACCATTAATTCTCATAGTACAACTCATTAAGGACAGAGTTTCCTACATGTGGAGCAAGTGCACAGTAACTCCTGTTGTTGATTTAACAATTGACACCCGAGGCTCTTGTCATGAGCTGCCAAGGCTATGGAAGCCTTTTGAGTCCACAAACTCTGACATTATTTAGACACGGCCATAAGCAAAGTGGAAGTTCTCTCCTCCCTTCAGAGAAAAATACCTCCTTCTTTGATGGCCACTTCTTTCCACTGGGATCTCATTCACAGAGATCCTTTGTGTAGATCATTTTTTTTTTACCACAGTGGCTTGGCTTTCCATGCCTGAAATGCCCTCATAGGCTTTTCAGTCATATCCAAATGCCTTAAGGGCTGATTCTGAGGTCAGAGTGCTATTTAGGGCATTTGTCATTCTGTGAGTCTGCTGTGTGGCCTGCTAAAGCTGACTATATTTCAGAGTCCCTCCTTCCCTCAAGCCATCTTCCCTGAGGCTTTCAGCCTTGCCAGCCCCTCAGCACAGGGCAGAAAGCTTTTCTTTGCCCCTTGACTGTACCCAGTCACTGGGAATGACTTGGTTCATTCAACTTCTATTGGGCATAGTTGCTCTTTCCTTCTTAGAAATGCTGGATTTCCTTTAACTTTAAGGTCTTCTCCTCCCTTACTCTCTGCACGAGCCAAATACACATATTCTCTTTGGGAGCTTTTAAAAAAAAACCTATTTCTGAGGCTGATGCTGTGGCATAGTAGGTGGAGCTTCCATCTGTGGCTCCAGCATCCCATATGAGTGCCAGTTAGAGTCCTGACTGCTTCATTTCTGGCTCCTGGCTCCTGGCTTTGGATCAGCCCAGCTTTGGCCATTGTGGCCGTCTGGGGAGTGAGCCATCAGATGGAAGTCCTCTCTCTGTCTCTGTCCTTCCCCCTCTCTCTGTCTTTCTAACTCTACCTTTCAAATAAATAAATCTTTACCAAAAAAAAAAAAAAAAAAGCAAAACTATTTCTTGGTTGGCCACATCACATAATAACTGGGATCTTCCACAACCTAAACACAAAGGTTGGAGATGGGTGGAAAACCTGGGACTCTCCTGTCCATGGTGGGTGGTAGAGAAGCATCTGAGGCTTTTGGAGGGCTGAGGACCTGTTGTTTTTTCCATCAGTCTAAACGGGACAGATTTGAAAGCAGAACACTTCAATCCTCACATACCGAAACTCGGCTGCCTCTGAACAGTAATTCTGTGGTCCCCTCCCCCACCCTCGTTTCTTGCACCTGCCCTTTCGTTTTCCATCTCTTTGGCTTTCTAAGTATGATGTGCAATTGGAATTGTGCAGTATCTGTCCTTTTGTTTGGCTTGTTCCGCTTAACACCATGTCTTCCAGGTTCGTCTGTGTTGCAGCATGCGTCAGAAGTTCATTGCTTTTAAAGCATTAGTAATAGTCCATTGTGTGGCTAGACCACATTTTATTTATCCATTCATCCGTGGATGGACATTTGGGTATTTCTACCTTTTGGGGGTGTTGTAAATAATGCTGCTGTAAACGTAGTTATACTAATTTCTGTTCATGTTCCTGTTTTCATTTCTTTTGGGCATAAAACAAGTAGTGAAATCCCTGGGTCATATGGTAATTCTTTATTAAGCTTATGAAGAAATAAGACTTTAAAGAATTTAATCCACCAAGATATCCACATGTTCCTGACAGCCTCTGCCTTTTAATCCCGAAGCTGAGCACATCACTCCTGGGAAGGGACAATGCCTGCCTTGCATCAGTGAGTCACCTCCTCGCTCATTAAAGCAGAGATAAGAACCCTTAGTTTAATTCCAGCAGGGCATTCTGCTACAGAGAATAGAAAGGAAAAGCAGAATACAGCTAGGTTGACTAGATGGAAATTTAGGTCGTGAAACAAAAGGCAGGAGCAGAGCCAGAGAAAAGACAGAGAGGAGCTGAGGGGCTGTGGCACGATGACCCAGCAGCTGCAGGGCTTTCTGAAGTGGTCCTCAGGAGAGAACTCCTTCCTCGTTCCAGAACCCAAAGAAGCCCAACTGAACTGCACCTTCTCTTTTGCTTTTTCCACCAACTCTTGTCTTCCATATTGCTCTTCAAGCAGCTACATAATAAGCCCTTGTTGTGTTGCGGAGTGTCACTGAATATCTATTCCCTACAGTGAAATACACCTGACTACAACGCAGCCTCATTCTCTTGACCCCTACCACACAGACAGCATCTTCATTCGTTGACTCCCTTGGGCCCGTGGTGTTGAGCCAGGGACGCAGAATTCTTCAGGGTAGTCTCCACCTGGCTCAAGGGCTCCAAGCCACGTGGAGAAGCCAATGAGATGGGCTGGAACCAGGGTCAAGTCACCAGGCTGGAGCGTGGAGGTGGTGACATGGCGTAAACAGGGACAGCAAGCAGAAAGTGAGGCCAGAGTGGAGGGGCGGCTCAGGAGGTTGAGCTCAGGGTTTCTGGAGGCCCCAGGAAGAAGTGGTGGGAGAGCACCTGGGTTCTGCACACCTCCTAGAAGAGTGGGGCAGATGGGGGCAGAGTCCCGACCTGAAGATCTCTGCCCTTCTCCCTGCCATGAAATTGCTCTCCACAAAGCTCCCTGTTCTCCCTCTCCGTTTCTCCCAGTCAAACCAAATTTCCCTCAGCTCGCTGTCTCCTTGCATTTCGCGTACCCACCTCCATTTCTCTTGTGCCTGGAACAGCCTCCCACTTAGCATCTGCCCACCCCGTTCCTCCCCTTCCTTTACAGCCCCACCCACCACTCAGCTTCTCTGATTAAGTGGAAGTGGAATAACTATATTTCCTTCCCCAAAGCTTACCTCTCAAATCCCAAGTGACCTTGGGGTTGCCATACATGAAGAAAGGACTCCGACTGCCTAATTTTCATTAAGGAATTTAGTGAGGTTACTAATTCTCAGTGCTATGCCTGGTGCCTAATAATGTTCAGTGAACTGCAGCTATAAATTGATGATGATGATGACGACGATGATGATGATAGGATATAAGGTCTTTTTTTTAAAAAGATATTTATTTAATTGAAAGACAGAGTTATAGAGAGGCAGAGGCAGAGAGCGGGTCTTCCCTCCACTGCTTCACTCCCCAATTGGCCACAACGGCCAGAGCTGTGCTGATCCAAAGCCCGGAGCCAGGAGCTTCTCCTGGGTCTTCCAAGTGAGTGCAGGAGCCCAAGGACGTGGGCCATCTTCCACTGCTTTCCCAGGCCACAACAGAGAGCTGGATTGGAAGAGGAGCAGCCAGGACTAGAACTGGCACCCATATGGGATGCCAATGTTACAGACCAGGGCTTTAACCTGCTGTAGCACAGCACCTGGCCAAGGATATAAGGGCTTAGAAAACAAGAGTGTTGGCTACTTCATCCCTGGGTCAAACAACCCAGTGTCCAAATATTTCATTGTTGTGGGGGTTAATGTGTTTTCCTGTCATGTCCCAGTTCCCTTCTAGCTCAGCATGAAGTCAGCAGGCCTTCTTATCCCTCGCCAAGGTTTGCTGGGCCAGGGTGGGCATCTGCCCAGCAGAGCAGACTATTAGCTGACCGGCAGCCAACTGGGACCCCTCTGTCAGGAATATGAATTAAGAGACAAAGACCCTGAGGGATCAAGGGAAAAGGGCAGCGCTAGTGGGAAGTTTCTGAAGCTCTAATGATGTGGTGCCTGGAGCTGCTCTGGTTCTTGCCTTACCTACTGCTACAGTTTGTCTGGAAACTTCCATGAGAGCTATATCCTGATGAAAACTGTTTTTTTTTTTTGTTTGTTTGTTTTTTTTAAACCTGCTGAAGCCTCATTTCTCACCTGTGAAAGAGGATAGTATTACAGAATTATCTACCTTATGGCTCTGTCCTGATGCTAGAGTGAGGAGTTCACCCTTCCACTGGCATTCATCAGGGCATAACATCCATCTTTCTTTCTTCCTCCCTTCCTTCCTTCCTTCCTTCCTCCCTCCCTCCCTCCCTCCCTCCCTTCCTTTCTTCCTTCCTTCCTTTCTAGAACTATTTTATTTATTTGAGAGGTAGAGTTACAGACAGTGAGAGGGAGAGACAGAAAGGTCTTCCATCTGCTGGTTCACTCCCCAAACAGCTACAAGGGCCAGAGCTGTGCCAATCCAAAGCCAGGAGCCAGGATCTTCTTCCGGGTCTCTCATGCGGGTGCAGGGGCCCAAGTGCTTGAGCCATCTTCTACTGCTTTCCCAGGCTATAGTAGAGGGCTGGAATCAGAAGTGGAGCAGCCAGGACTCGAACTGGTGCCCATATGGGATCCCAGTGCCGCAGGCGGAGGATTAACCTACTGTGCCACAACATCTTTCTTTCTTTTCTTCCTGTTCCCTAAGGATGTTAGAAATGCCTCAATGCACACCTGTCTCAGTTTCCTTTTCTGTAAAATGGGAATTAATGGCTTTTTCTTCATGGTGCTCTCATGAGACTGAGATAAGGGACTTACATATGGCTGAACATGGCACTGTCTCCTAAAATTGACACTTACCGTGTGCCCTGTACGAATGTCAGCTGTTGTTGTGTCTTCTTCCAATGTAGCTAGCAAGATAGATAGATCTCCTGGCGGGGGACAGAACAAACAGCAAAAATACATTTTTTTTTCTCTTTCTCTTACAATTTGGAGAAAATCCACCTGTCTAGACCAGATTCTCCACCAGGGGTGATTGTGTATCCCAGAGGACATTGGCAAGGTCTGGAGACCTTTTTACATGTGAGGACTCGAGGGAGTGCTCCTAACACCTGGGATGTGGCCGAGCACCCTGCAGTGCCCAGGACGAAGAACTGTCTGCTATGCCATGGCTAGGACACGCTGACTGTGTTAACATCCCTGAAATCAGGGGCCACAGCGCGAGGTGCAGTGTCTGGCACAGAGTGGGTGCTCAGTGAGTGTTTGATACCCACATGAATGAAGGAAGGAAGGATTATAGGGTTCATCTGGCAGCCTGGTCCAAGGCTGTGTCAGAGTGGCTGTTCAGGTAATAGTAATTGGCACATTCCTGCCGCCTGTGCAGCAGCTGGAGAACGAGATCCTGGCTGGGGGGCTAGGATTTGGGACCCCCCAGATTACTGCGGGAAGCCAAGAGCAGCTCAGCAGACAGACTGTATGCGTCGTGGTGGATTCGCTGTCTTCTCGTGTCACCCCCCACCTTAGACTCTGAGCAGAGGAAGGTTTGCCAGGGTCGGGGGCTGAGCTAAAGCCCATGGCCACAGCTCTCCAGAAGCAAAAGGGCAGCAAGAGCACAGACTGAGACCGTTGTACACAGGTTCGGGGGTCAAGAGCACAGTGGACTTGGAGACGGGGTGGAGGTAGGTGACCCTGCCTCATCAGCACGCCTTTCTGGATTCATTTGTTCAGCAAATATTTACTGAGTGCCAGCGATGCTTTGGGGATCTGTGAGTTAACAAGACAGACCCAAAGCCCCACCTTCCTGCAGCTTGTATTCTCAAGAAGCAGGGTGGCTGACAGGTGCACAAGCCAGAGAAATGCACTTGTCCTCAGCATCTGCAGGGCCTGGGTCCAGGACTCCCATGGATGTCAAACTCCTATAAAATGGCATAGTGTGCACAGAGCCTACACACCCCTGCCTATGTGCTTAAATGGCCTCTCGATTACTTACTTATAATACCCACTGCAGTGTAAAAGCCCCGTAAATAGTTGTTATACTGTTTTGTTCAGGGAATAATGACCTAAAAAAAAGGTCTGCTCATCTTCAGTTCAGGCACAACAATCGAAGGCCTTACTGTATTTGTTTTTAAAGATTTACTTATTTTTTTGAATGGCAGAGTTAAAAATCTTCCATCTGCTGGTTCACTCCCCAAATGGCTGCAATGGCCAGGGCTGGGCCAGGCTGAAGACAGGAGCCAGGAGCTTCTTCCAGGTCTCCCATGTGGATGGCAGGGGCCCAAGGACTTGGGTCATCTTCCACTGCTTTCCCAGGTGCATGAGCAGGGGACTGATTTGGAAGTGGAGCAGCTGGGGTTCGAACCGATGCTCATACAGGATGCTGGCATCTCAGGCAGCAGGTTAACCCACTGCACCACAACGGTGCTCTCCCTCACCGTGGTTTTGATCTGCGGTTGGTTGAATGTGCCGCTGCAGCCTACAGATGTGGAACCTGTGGCTGCGGAGGGTCTGAGGCTTACGTGAGAGGGACGTGTGTGCAAGGGTAACCAAGCGGGGAGGAAGAGAAGGCATGCTTGGGGTTAATTTTTTTTTTTAGTTGAGGTGACATTCACATAACATGAAATTAACTATTTTAAAGTGCATAATTGAGTGACATCTCGTACAGTTATGCAACCGCCGCCTCTGTCAGCAAATCATTTCGTCTCCCCCCACGGTAAAACCCATACCCCTTGAGCAACATTCTCCAGCCCCACCTCCTCCAGCCCTTGGTAGTCACCCATTTTCCTTCTATTTTAATGAGTTACTGATTCTGGACATTTTATGTAAATGGGATCATAAATTAGGAGGTCTTTGCTTACTCCTTTTCATGGCCAAATAATATTCTAATTGTGGGTAGTGCTGTAGTGCTACTATGAACATTTGGGCCCAAGAATTTGATTCCCTGCTTCCAATTCATTTTTTTTTAAATTTAGATATTTATTGACTTAGAGAGAGAGAGAGAGAGAGAGAGAGAAATCCCATCTGCTGCCTGCAACATCTGGGGCTGAGCCAGGCCATAGCTGGAAGCTGAGAATTTAGTCCAGGTCTCCCCCAGGGGTGACAGGGACCCGACTACTTGGGCTGTCACCTGCTGCCTCCCAGGGTGGGCACCAGCAGGAAGCCAGAGTGAGGAGCAGGGCTGGAACTTGAGCTTGGGCACTCTGAAATGGAATGCAGGTGTCGCAGCTGTGTCCTCACTGCTACCCCAGATACAGCTCTCAATTCTTTCAGATAAAAAAATCTAGGAGTAGAGTTGCCGGGTCACGTGGTAATTCTACTTTTACCTTTTTCAGGAAGAGCCGAACTGTTTTCCACAGCAGCTGCCCTGTCAGTAGCATAAGAGAATTCCAACTTCTTGATATCATTGCCAACACTGGGTATTTTCTGTTTTAAAAATAATAGCCGTTCTAATGATATGAAGTAATATCTCACGCGTTGTTTAAAAAAAAAATTAAGTTATTTGAAAGGCTGAGATGATAAGCAGAGAAAGGTTCTATCTTCCCAAATGCTCACAGCAGCCAGGGCTGCACCAGGCCCAAGCCAGGAGCCCGGAACTCAACCCAGGTCTCCTACATGGGTGACCCAAGGACTTGAGCTCTCGCCTGCTGCCTTCCGTGGTGCACATTAGCAGGAATCTGGGTCAGAAGCAGAGCCAGGAGCTGAACAGAAGCACTCCGATACGGAATGTGCGCATGGTAAGCACCCAACCAGATGCCTTCTTCATCTGTGGTTTTGGAAGCGTACTTAGGATACTAACCTCAAGCAGGGCGGGAGGATTGAGTCTGAATGCCAACTTTCACTGAATGATGTTGGGCAAATTTCTGGGTTTTTTTTTTTTTTTTTTTTTTAGATTTATGTATTTATTTGAAAGAGTTTCACAGAGATGGAGAGAGAGAGAGAGAGCGTCATCTGCTGATTTACTCCCCAGGTAGCCACAATGGCCAGGGCTGGGCCAGGCCGAAGCCAGGAGCCAGGAGCTTCTTCCGGGTCTCCCACGTGGCTGCAGGGGCCCAAGCACTTGGGCCGTCTCTCGCTGCTTTTCCCAGACCATTAGCAGGGAGCTGGTTCAGAAGTGGAGCAGCCAGGACGTGAACTGGCGTGCCGGTGTTTCAGGCAGAGGTTTTACCCGCTATGCCAAATGCCAGCCCCTGGGCGCATTTCTTAACCTCTTTGAATTCAGCACTCTTATCTGTACCTCAGTGTTGTAAACAAGAATCAAGACCATATATGTGTTCGTCAGTAGGAGAATTAGCAGAGATAATGGGTATACCTGTCACACCAGCACATGGCACGTGCTCCAAATATCTCCCCTTCACTATTGCTTCATCGTGTGTCTGCCTAGGAAAGACCATTTAGGGGCTGGTGCTGTGGTGTAGTGGGTTAAGCCACTGCCTGCAGTGCCAGCATCCCATATGGGCATTGATTCACGTCCCGGCTGCTCCACTTTAAATCCAGATCCCTGTTAATGGCTTGGGAAAAACAGCAGAAGATGGCCCAAGTGCTTGGGTCCCTGAACCCATGAGGGAGACCCAGAAGAAGCTCCTGGCTTTAGGCTGGCCCAGTGCTGGCCATTGTGGCCATCTGAGGAGTGAACCAGTGGATGGAAATTCTCTCTCTCTCTCTCTCTCTGTAACTTTTCCTTTCAAATAAATAAAGTAAATCTTTTTTTTTTTTTTAAATACCATTTGTGCCGTCCAAAGAAAACAAGATTACTTTAAATCCCATCATCTGCAGAAGCTGCTGTGATGTTCTGCTTTATTTTGCTTGTTTGCTTGTTTAGTTTTCGATGGCAGGTAGAACGTGGCTCTGGGGTCTCAAGTACGAGTTCAGCTCCTCTGCTTGCTGGCTGTTGGACCTTGGACAAACGTCTTAAGCTGTCTGAGCTTTACTTTCTGGCCCACCTTACAAAGGAAGGACCCCAGCTTGTTTTTGTAGAGCACCAAGCATCCAACAGAACTTTGGTCCTCAGGGACGCGGGTGGGCACCCCGGTGTGAAGCAAAGGATGAGCACAGGCAGTTTGGGTGCCAACTCAGCACACCTCTGAGAGCCTGGCTAAGGTGAAACCAGAAATGGGTCTCCAGTCCGCCTGGTGCTGCCTTTAGGAAGAGCTAGGGCTCAGGCAGCCCACATTCCAGACTCTGCTTTGCTGAGGGCTGGGTCGGAGCCCCTGAACAAAAGCTTTCCCACCCCGCCCTCTGTTTCCCAGGGGTCCCTCTCCAAGGCCCCTTTCCCTGGGTAACCCACCGTGGCCCCTGACCAGCAGAGGGCAGCAGTGCACCAACATTGACCACCAGGTCTGCATTTGCGGCTGTTAAACCCCAGACAAGAAACCTGGCCAGGAGTGGTGCCTGTCGCTCTTCGCTCTTCGCGGAAGGCCTTGTTTTGCCCTCAGAACAAAGTCTTGCCACAGTGCTCAGAGGAGGGAGCAGAGCTTCAGGAGCAAGGCCACATGTAAACAGTTGACTGGTGATTTTGGTTACACCACATCCTAAATTTAGACCGTTCAGATGGTATGCACGCGGTGTTGTATGTGTGGGCTGTGTGACATCCACAAGGCTGTTTGGTGGACTCAGCTTAAAAATGACACAAGGGGCAGGCGTATGGCACAGCAGCTGAGCAGCCCCTTGGGACACCTGCATCTCCTGTTGGAGACCTTGGGTTCCAGTTCCAGCTCTGCTTCCATTTCCAGCTTCTGCTCGTGTGCACACTGGGAGGCAGCAGGACGGCTCAAGTAGTTGGGAGCCTGCCACCTGTGTGGGTTGAGTTCTGGGCTTCTGGTGTTGGCCTGGCCTAACCCCAGCTGTTGCAATTGGGGAGTGAACCAGTGGATGGAGAATTTCTCCCTATCTGGGTGTGTGTGTATGTTTGTGTGTGTGTGCCTTTCAAATAAATAAAAAAAAAATGTAAAGAGAAAAACAACAGAAGTTCATGTTTTGCAGCAGTTTGGACGTGATAAAACCTAATGGGAGCTGGTACAAATACTCCTCATTTTGCAGAAGTTAAGCCCCTTTCTGGGTCTCGCTGTTGGCCCCAGTTCTGCCAATTCCACAAGGAACTGGAGTAGCTTTAGATCAACAGAAGTTCTCACAAGGGGCTAGCAAACGAGGCCTCCATCCCCAACCCAGAGTCGGCATCCACACCCCAACCACCAGTCTCTGCTGTTGATGGTCACTTCATCTGATGCATGTGCAATGTCTTCAGCAGACTCCCGGCCTAGCTATGATGCTGTAACACAAAAGCAGAATTCGTATTACCTCCAGTACTTAACATTCATAACATTTTGCTTCCTAGAACAACCGCAAGGTGGCTAACATGCAGCAACATTGGCAAATTCTCTGCATTTCTTCGCCTTCCTCCTGATGCATGTGCCCGCGGGTGAGCTCCCCTCACAGTTACAGGAAGGGAGCGGCTCTCCCAGAGGTTGCACCAGAATAAGGCAACACTTCTGGAAGAGGAAACACTGTCTTTTTTGCTGCTCTTTATAAAAGGAACCGCCTTCCCGATTTGCTTTCACATCTCATTGGTTAAATGTGGGTCACATGGCCTTGTGTAAACCAATCAAGAGCCAGGTGAATGTGATTGACATGAAGGTTTAGTCCTGGGGTTCTCAGCCGGGAATGATTTTCGTCTCCTGGGGGACATTTTTGATTGTCACAACTGAGAGGTGAAGGGGCGATACTACTGCTTTCTGATTGATTGACACCGGGGATGCTGCCCGATGTCTTTCTAGGAGTGGGGCAGTGCCGACCTAGCCTCAAATGTCAGTAGTGCCAAGGCTGAGAAGCCCTGGGTTAGGCTGATCAGGGCTCCTCCTACAGGGCGGGGCTCCACTCCAAAGCACAGAGACGCGAGGAAGATACCACCAAAATTGGGGTTCCCAGAATTTGAAAGGGCCTGATGCTGTTAACTTAGCTCCCAGTGAGCTCTCACTGGCCACGACGCCATGTGTGGCCCCAGATGGGAGTTAGGGACACCACAGGATCCACCCTTGGTTCCCACCCCCAACACTGCTTCCTGTCCAGCTGCTTCAGCCAGCCTGCTTTACTTCCTTTTCATCATTACCACTGGTATTTTTCCTCCAAGTACAAGATACAGAAAGTGGGGCCGGTGCTGTGGTGCAGCAGGTTAAAGCCCTGGCCTGAAGTGCCGGCATCCCATATGGGCGCCAATTCTAGTCCCGGCTGCTCCACTTCCGATCCAGCTCTCTGCTATGGCCTGGGATAGCAGTAGAAGATGGCCCAAGTCCTTGGGCCCCTGCACCCACGTGGGAGACCTCCAAGAAGCTGTTGGGTCCTGACTTCGGATCGGCGCAGCTCTGGCCGTTGCTGCCATCTGGGGAGTGAACAAGTGAATGCAAGACCTTTCTCTGTCTCTGCCTCTCTCTGTAACTCTGTGTGTGTGTGTGTGTGTCTTTGTTTTGTTCTTTGTTTTGTTGTTTTTGACAGGCAGAGTTAGACAGTGAGAGAGAAAGAGAGACAGAGAGAAAGGTCTTCCTTTTCTGTTGGTTCACTCCACAAGTGGCCGCTACGGGCCGGTGCACTGTGCCGATCTGAAGCCAGAAGCCAGGTGCTTCTTCCTGGTCTCCCATGCGGGTGCAGGGCCCAAGCACTTGGGCCATCCTCCACTGCACTCCCGGGCCACAGCAGAAAGCTGGACTGGACGAGAAGCAACCGGGACAGAATCTGGCGCCCCGACCGGGACTAGAACCTGGGGTGCCAGCTCCGCAGGTGGAGGATTAGCCAAGTAAGCTGCGGTGCCGGCTGTTTTTAAAATAAATAAAATTAAACTTAAAAAAAAGAAGATCCAGAAAGTAATAAAGACGCAAAGCCAGAATCACCCATTTCCCACCACTCAGAGATAACTACCGCTGACTGGTTTTGCTTATTTCCTTGCAATCTTGTTTTCTAATTCCTGCAAACCACACAAATTATCTCCTCATCCTCTCATTCAGGCCACCACTGTGGCGCTGAGTGGCAGTGCACAGTTATCATCCTCATGGGGCCCGCATTCTACAGGAAGAGTTTCACTGTGGCCCAGAGAGGCGAAATCCGGGAGACTTAACCTAGGCCTGGAACGGATTCGAATGGAGAAAGACAGACCTTCCAAAGAGAGGAAGGAAGACTTGGTGTAGAAAACGTCTTTGTTTCTGATTGTTTACCCAGCACTCATTTCTTTTGCAGGACTCACCCCTCCCCCTGTTAGCCCTCAGCTCCTTTTTGGGAGTAGCTAACCAACCCCCTGGTTTCAGGTGGTCACACGGCCTGCGTCTAGTCAACTCCTCCGGCCAGTAAATTGGTTCTCCTATGGGCCCATGGCTATCAGGCCACTCAAGAGCAAGGAGACTCCGTTCCATTTGGCTGGCTGTCTGGAAGAGGAAGCTCTCTTTTCATTGGCTTTGAAGCGAAAAGGATGACACTTAGAGCTGCCGGCAGCTGTTCTGCTGTCCCGACTGGAGCCAGCACAGCCAGGAGGAGAACCGAGAGCCGGAGGAGGAGCGACAGAGCTCTGAGGACAAGCTCGGAGCTCCTCGGTCAGGTTGCACTTGGAGTGCGTGTCTCCCATGGGTTTTCCAGTTATATGACCCGGTCAGTTGCCTTTTTGGCTTAAGTCAGTTCCAATTAACTCTCTGCCATTTGCAACTGGAAGTTCTAGCACCCGTTGTCACCTTGAGTAATGGAAAAAACCATCACACGCCAAGTCAGAAGGGCTTTGTTTTGCCACCAGCTGGCTGTGACCTTGGGTAAATCACTCTATCCTTCCAGACGCAACTCTCTAGAATGGAAGAAGTCACACGCAGCCTTGGGTGTCTGGAAGCAGTGGATGACCCTTCGTAGCTTTGTGAATGAAGGGCGAAGGGGTAAAGGATCGCAGAGACCTTAAAGGGAAGTTTCGGGTATTGGTTTGGGTGCCTCCAGAGATACTTGATTAAAGGCGTGGGCCCCAAGGTGTCACTACTGGGAGGCCGTGGCAGCTTCAGGAGGTGGGGCCTTGGGGGACATCCTTTGGTCCTTGGGGGCCCGCTCTCTGCTGGTGTGCCCCCTGGAGTTCCTACCAGAGCATCATTGTGGAAGGAGCAGGCCTGATCCCACCCACCGCTCCTGCTCCTCCTGGTTTGAGATGTGACAATTCACTGGTTCCTTCCCGTGCTCCACCACCTACCATTTACCACGAAGCCCTCACCTGGGCTGAGCTGATACGGACGCCAGGTCCGTGAACTTCCTAAACTATCAGCTAAATACACCTCCTTTTCCTCGTCAGTAGCCTGTCTCAAGGAGTTTGTTGTGATACCGGAAAGCTGACTGTTGGCAAACTAAAAAGCAGATTCAGATGCTGCAGTGTTTGGAGCGAGTGACGTGGAGGCAGGTGTGAGGAAGATCATGGGCCTGTCTGGTCTACCCTTTCCTCTTCGGTACATGTGTGGGACAAAGGAGTATTACTCTGAGAAAAATGGCAGCACAGATGTGGGAACCATCCACTGATGCTGGCTTTCGGATCAGAGGCTATAGGGAGTGGTAGGGACTGTGCCAATTTGCACAGCGCATGCCCCATTGCAAGCAGGCGGTCTCTTCTCAGCTCTGGCCTGTCTATGCCACATGGATGACCAGGTTTTCTAGTTTTTCAAGGCAGCCTGAAATTTGAATTTTTATATGAAAGATCAATTTTTAAATGTTGGCCTTTTAAAACAAAAACAACCCATAAGCCAAGTAAAACTTGTCTTTCAGATTTATTTATATATTTTAAAAGATTTATTTATTTATTTGAAAGAGTTACAGAAGAAGAGAGGGGGAGAGAGAGAGAAAGAGAGAAAGAGATCTTCCATCCACTGGTTCACTTCCCAAATGGCTGCAATGGCCAGAGCTGAGCTGATTCCAAGTCAGGAGCCAGGAGCTTCCTCCAGGTCTCCCATATGGGTGCAGGGGCCCAAGTACTTGGGCTATCTTCTGCTTTCTCAGGTGTATCAGCAGGGAGCTGGATTGGAAGAGGAGTAGCTGGGACTCAAACCGGCACCCATATGGGACGCCAGTGGCTTTACCTGCTATGCCACAGTGCCAGTCCCTATGTGCCAGATTTAGCCAAGGTGGTGCTAGCTGTGGTCCTTGTGGAGATGTGGAGATGTAAGTTAGTTGGAGTCCCGGCACTGTGGCGCAGTGGGTTAAAGCCCCAGCCTGCAGCATCGGATCCCATATGAGCACCAGTTTGAGTCCCAGCTGCTCCACTTCCGATCCAGCTCTCTGCTATGGCCTGGGAAAGCAGTAGAGGATGGCTCAGGTCCTTGGGCCCCTGCACCCACCTGAGAAACCCGGGAGAAGCTCCTGGCTTCAGATCAGCGCAGCTCTGGCTGTTGTGGCCATCTGGGGAGTAAACCAGCAGATGGAAGACCTCTTTCTCTCTCTCTCTAACTCTGGCTTTCAAATAAAGAAATAAGTCTTAAAAAAAAAAAAAAAAAAGAAAGTTAGTTGGAAGGACAGGAGGGTGGCTGGCAGGGAAATGGACAGGCAGAAGGTTCCTCCATCCTCTGCTGAAAAGAAACATGTTCAGCAACTCAGTAAGCTCTCAGATGCTTTGTTCCATTCTCCCAGGGCAGATGTGAGAAGCCATGGCTCACAGAGTGCTCACTACCACAAGCAACTCAAAAGCAGCCCCAGTAGGCTGCACTCTGCATTCTCACTGGTGCCACTCGACTCGGAGCTGACTTTGAAGGGCCTCAAAAGGCTCAAGGAGGGGCCTGTGTTGTGGCACAGCGGGGTAGGCTGCTGCCTGCAACGCTGGCATCCTGTGGGAACACCGGTTCAAGCCCTGGCTACTCCACTTCAGGTCCAGCATCCCTGCTGTGTGCCTGGGAAAGCAGCAGAACTGGCCAGAGTGCTTGGGGCCCTGCCACCCATGTGAGAAAACAGGATGGAGTTCCCGACTGTTGGTTTGGGCCTGGCCCAGCCCTGGCCATTGCAGCCATTTAGGGAATGAACCAGCCAATGCAGGATCTCTCTCTCTCTCTCTCTCTCTCTCTCTCTCTCTCTCTCTCCCACTCCCTCTGTAGCTCTGCCTTTCAAATAAATATTTAAAAAAAAAAAAAAAGGAAAGCTCAAAGGATGCTGCTGTGGCTGTGGCCACCCTACCTAAGGGGACTGGAACTAATAACACCTTGATGATTGGCAGCCACACAGTGCACTGTTCACGTCCCCTTCTAGACGGTCTCCCAGCTCTTACCCTCGCCCCTCTGGACTCGCCAAGGTCATTACGCTTCCCCACACTGCTCCCAGCCAGTGCCAGAATGCAGTACCGGGAGCTGGTGCAGCTGGGATTCCTCTCCCGGGCGGTTTGAGCTCAGGAGGCCCCCGTCTGCCTGATCAGAAAGCGCTTAGCACCTCACTGCTGTCTGCAGCACCTCACTCCCACACGCTCGGTCCAGCTCCATGGTCTGAAGTCCTTACTCCAGCTCCCTCCCCTATGTCTTTCACAGGCTTTCCCTCCATACTTCCCAGAGAATCCGCATAACCCAGGTGACTTCTGTTCTGCTCCTTGAGAGCGTGAGTTCTACAGCCATTGAACCTCACGTTCATCTGCTGCTGAGAAAGTAGGGCTCCACATTGCCATTGTGAGGACCCCGGGTCTGGGACAGACCAGGGCATGAGTCTTTCTCGCCAGTGGTTATGACCTTTCAGACGTTTCTTCACCCACCCTGAGCCTCTGTTGAATCAGCGATTTTCAACTGGGAGCAGCATCCTCCCCAGGGGGTGGTTGCTACTGGAATGGGTAGAGGCCAGAGATCCCACAATGCACAGAGCAGCCCCTCTAAGACGAAAGACTTAGCTAGCCACCAATGTCCACGGTACAGAGGGTGGAAAAAAGTCCTGTGTTGGATGGACACGACAGTGGCAGCTAAGTCCAAGTGCTGTTGTGAGCACCCAGTGGAAGCATTTGCTCCATGTCCGTCATGTCTACCTTCTCCCTCCCTCATGGGAAACTCTGCAGGGACAAGGACTAGATGGTGATTCTATATTAATGTTCAGGACCGTCAATAGGCGGAAAATGGAAGATGCTAAGTAAGCTATTATTAATTGTTGAAGTATTCACCTACTATTTCAAATTATGAAATGTTTGTTGAGTGCAGATCAGCAAGTGATCCTCATCATCACTGTCGTCTTCCTAACTCCTGATCCAGCACCTGAGGCATGATGGTCAGAAGAAGGGAAAGATTATGTACTCATTAACTATTCAATTTACATGCTTTGGGGAGATCCTGGAGATGCATGAGAAATAAGTCTCATCCTTTCATTTGCAATGAGGGATTCTGTTCATCAAAGAAACAGCTTTGAAGGGTGGAGACCTGTGCCAGGCAGTGGAGTCAGGGGCAGGAGGGGGGGGTCCGACTCAAAGTCATGTAGCGTTTAGGATGCACATCTTGCTTGGCTTGCGCAAAAAAGGAAAACGGGCCAGGCTTTGTGCAAACTCGCTGTGAAACAAGAGCTGTTTTCAGGGCCCCGGGAACACGCTCTGTCCCATGTTTAATTTCTTCCATCTGTCTGGTATCTGACCTCTGCTGCCCTCTAAGCCATTGCCACATATTGTCTGCGCATGTTCCCATATAAGGTGATCTCTCCCTCTCTCCCCCTCTCTCCCTCTCTTTCCCTCTCTCTCTCTTTCTCTCCACTCTCGCTCCTGCTCTCGCTCTCACTCTCTCTTCCTCTCTTCTCCGGGTTGGACGACAACAGTGCTTGCTCTCTCCACCCTGCTCTCCCTCTCCCTGCGTTCCCTGGCAGGCCAGGCTGCCAGGATGGATGGCTGCAGAGCGGGAAGGGGCAGGGGGCTGCCAAAGAATGTGGCAGGTTTATTTTTGTCCGGGCTGCATTCTTTGCCCTGCCTGCAGGCCCCAGCCACTTGGGGATGTCACATGCTGATAAGAGAGTAGGGGTGACTGGGACCTGTGGCTCAAATCTGCAACACCCCAGGTGTGAGCCGTCATCACGGAGTGAGGGCTGGGGGGGCGGTGCTGGGGTGGAGGAAGCAGGGCCTCTCAGGTCATGGACTCGCCTGTTCCCTCTGCACTGGGTCTGATTCCCAGAAAGACGAGTTTGATCCTTCGGTGAAGCAATGGCAGGAACTGAGATGGGTAACCACGTATGCCCAGCTCTGGATAAAACTCAGCATCGCCAACAAGGCGTCAGGCAGAAGCACCGAGTGTCACGGTGACTCCTCCAACCGTGTGACCTTGGGCAAGTTGACCTTTCTGACTTTATTTCCTTTTCTGTCAAAGGAATAACAGTGACGCCATCCGTACTGTTGGGTATCCAAGTGACAATGAACGTCGTGGGGGCCCAGTCTTGTCTGCCTTCTCTCCTATTGCTCCACCAGCACCTGCAATAGTGCCTGGAACGCAGCAGGTGCTCAAACGTGTTGAGCAAGTTCAGTGAAGTAGTGCTTCCCAGTGCTCAGCCAACAACAGCCGACTTGATATTCATTAAGCACCTGTGAAGTGCCAGATCCTGAGCGAGGTGGACAAGGTCTCTGCCCTCAGGGAGCATCTGTTCTTTTTTATTTCTTTTATGTTTATTTATTTGAAAGGCAGAGACAGAATGAGTGAGATCTTCCATCTTCTGGTTTACTCCCCAAATGCCTGCAACAGCCAGGGCTGAGCCAGGCCAAACCCGGGAGCCGGGAACTCCATCCAGGTCTCCCATATGGGTTGCAGGGGCCCAAAGTACTTGAACAATTATGTGCTGCCTCCCAGGATGTGCATTAGTGGGAAACTGGATTTGAAGCAGAGAGCTTGGATTTGAACCAGACACTCTAACATGGGATGTGGGCGTCCCAAGCAGTGGCTTACCCCACGGATGTAACACTGGAATGAAATTAGGCCGGTGCCATGCAGTGCCTGAGACATCAAGCTGCAAAGCATGGAGGCAGCTTAGAAGACTTGGGAAAGCTGGTTGACCACCCACAGTTCTAATAGGCCACCTTTTCTTCCTTTCATTTTTCTAACTTGAGGTGAGGTTCACATAACAACAACCACTTGAAAGAACATTTGGTGTGTTAGAGAAAATACTGTGCAGCCACCACCTGTATCTATTTACAGAGCACTTCCGTCCCCCCCAAAGGAAATTTCTGCATCCATCGAGCACTTAACGCCGCATACTTCCTCCCCTCCCAGCCCCTGGAAACCACCAATCTGCTCTCTGTCTCCATGGGTTTGCTTGCTCTAGATATTTCATATAAATGGAATTGTACAGTGTGTGTCCTTTTGTGGCTGGCCTCTTGCCTTCGGCATCATGTTTCAAGGTTCATCCGCAGTGTAATGTGTATCAGGGACCTCATTTCTTTTTATGGCTGAATCATATTCTGGATGTGAATCTCACAATTTGTTTATCCATTCATCCTCTAGCCCATCATTTGGATTCTATAATTCCATCTATGGCCCTGTCATAGACCTTGATTTGACGTCTTCGGCCCAGGAGGATGAGAGATCTTGGCAACACAAAGGAAAAAGCCAGTTTGTACCCTGCTGTTCTTGGCCTTTTCTTGTCCCCTCCCATCAACCTTTTCCTGCGTGATTCTGAGCTCCCTGATGGCCCAAAACGCAGCTCCACTGCCGGTTACCCTTAAATACTCCCCCTGAATTCTATAAATACACCAAACATTCAGCTGGGGGAAAAAAAAGCACTTGAAAGGCATCTGAAATGAAAATATGCTTTTTTTTTCCCCCATCATCGGCCAAGTGTTTTCTTTCCCTCTTTGATTCTGGAATAAGTAGTTGGATTTTCAAACATTAGTCCTACCTGGGTGGGAGAAGAGGCTCTTCGGCAATGACCTTGTAGGCACAGAAAGCCAGACAGTTCTGTGTGTTCATCCTGGTCCTCCCACACAGAAAATCCCTCTGCCTCCCACCTCAGCCTCCTGATTTATGCTTCTTTCTCTCAGTCTCTGCTGAGCGAGTTTAGTGGGTTGGTGAAAATGACTTTGGAACCAGGTAGACTCAGGTTTGAATCTTGGCTTGACTAGTCACTACTTATGTGATCTTGGGCCCTCTATCAGCTCTCTAGGCCTCAATTTCCTTTATCATAAAATGGGGGGAAAAATAATGTCCTCACAACCTTGTTGTGGAAATTAAAGGAGATAATGTAGGTGCAGGCTGTGTGCTGAAATGGAATTAGCCCTAACTCCATGAACTCCAACTACAAGAGAGCAAGGACAACTTGAGGGACATGGGAGTGGATCAGCTGACCTCACAAGGCCTCAGCGCCCATCACTTTGATGGTTTAATTCAATCTGTAAGGATTCTGTCTGCCCCCCTGGATCCCCACTCCACTGTCCTCTTCCCTGTTCTTTATCCAGGCAGATGGATCTGCGTGAGTGACCTCAGTGGTGCTCCCTCCCGCTTTGGCTGCCTGTTGAGTTTAGCCAATGGAGGCCAGGCAAGAGATCAGAGGGTGGCAGGTGAGTAGGGTCAGGACTGGCTGCATCCAACCCTCTGCATGCAGCTGCTTCCCGGCGTGCGCTGGGTGCCCGTTTCTTCCTCTTTCTGTTTCAGGTGTAGGGAACAAGGCATTGCTGGTCTCTTGTTGGTTTCCCTACACCCTGTCCACATCTTTATAAATAGTCCTGTATTAAGCTCTCCTCAATTGCTGAGAGTCTGCCATCTTTACCCTGCCAGGATGTTGACTGATAGGTTATCAACTTTAGACCATGACTCAGATTTACAAGAGGAAGGACATCATCTTATAATTAACTGAAATCCAATTCTGCTAGGTTGGCAAGAAATGTAATCTCATTGTTGAACACCTCACCCTTCACCCACATGCCAGGGAATGCCAAGTGCCCGGCTCTTTGGCAGCCACAGAGCTTTGGGGCACCACCTGCCGGCTTCTGTCAATGGCCCACCCTACCTACTGCTTGCTCACCAACATCCCCGGCTGCAGGTCTTTTCAGGTCCACGGGCAATGATGCTTCTTCCCTGCCAGGCCTGGGGCAAGGAAAGATCTGGCCAGCCTGGAAGCCACTGGCCATATCCTTTCCCCTTCTTAGGGGCTGCTCGTTCTCTTCTCTCTTCATCCTCTTGGAGGCCCCCTCACCCACCTCCACGGAGCCTCCTACTGAAGGCAGCCAGTACAGCGTCCCCCAAAGACTTTAGGCCTTTTCAGGCCTGCAGCTTATGCAGCAAGTACTCAAGTATCACAGGAAACGCAGCTTCAGAATCGCAACCTGCCCAAGTCAGGGCGACGGGAGCTATTTCAAGAGGATGACAAACAGCAGTACACTCAGCCATTAACATCTGGATCCATTCTGACGCAGGTGACGTGGTTAAACAAGACCCTGACGTATGGTGACGATGTGAGTATTGTTTGAACCTGATGAGAAAATTAGGTGCCTCCCGTATTTCCATCCAATCTGGTAATCAAGAAGTTAATATGAATTGCATGTTGTCTCTTCCACATTGCCCACTAATCTCATCGGTGATTTCCAGTCTCTGCAAGCCACAGTCATTCAAAAATATGAAGCCCATTTTAAAAGAACTGATTTGACAGAAAGAGTTGCATTCCATAAGAACTCTGGAATCTCATTCACTTAGTTGACAGCGTCACACATTATTTATCTTTTTACCTTTTAAGAAAGCACATGCTGCTACTAAACAGCACCCTCAAGATTAAACTGCCAGAGCAGAGGCAGTTCAGGATATCTGCGAAATTCAGTTCAGGCTCCCACTGAGATTTCATTTCTTTCAACTCCAAATAACCTAGATGGCAAAGGCATTAAATGACAATTAATGGATAACAGAGTAACCCACTTCCGATTCTGTGCCTGTGTCTGGGTCATTTTTCCCAGTTTTAAAAGAATGCGATAAAGCGGGCAGTGTGCAGAGTAGCCCCAGATGGGATAACATCTTGAAAACTGGCATTCGCTGAATACCCGTGCAGAATCCAGAAATATCTCATGGTCAGGATGAAAGGTCTAAATTTAATACCAAAAACAGAAAATTGGCTTGGCTTCCCTGGGCTCTGCACAGGAAAGTTCTTGTTTGGAAGTTCTGAAACGAGAAGGGGCTGGAGACCGGATGTTCCCGGCCTCCTCGGATTTGTGTGAGGATCCGGAGGGCCTGCTGCTATCTCAAGACCTCATTTGGGCCATGGTGGAAGCCTGCGTTGAAGGAGGATAATTTTGTTGGAAGGAAATCGGGAGAAGGCTCCCCTTGGTCTAGAAGCTCCCCCACAGTAAGCACAGGCTCATCTCTGCACCTTCCGGTCTTTTGTAGCCAACCTTGGTGACTGAACAGCCTTCCCTGAACATCTGTGGTTCTCGTTGGCACAGCATCACTACCTCTGATAACAGCAGCCAGGCCTTCCCTTGGAGAGCCAACCCTCACCCAGTATCCCCGTCTATTGCTACGGACCAACAGATGACAGCTGGCCCCGGGGAAATTGCCGAACCTCTCGGAGAAAAGGTTCTAGTCTTTTTTTTTTTTTTTTTAAAGATTTATTTAAAAGGCAGAGATACAGAGAGGGAGAGATCTTCCATCTGCTGGTTCACTCCCTAAATGGCCACAATGGCTGGGGCTGTGCCAGGACGAAGCCAGGAGCCAAGAGCTTCTTCCATGTCTCCCAAGCAGGAACAGGAGTCCAAGTGCTTGGGCCATCTTCTGTTACTTTCCCAGGCGCATTAGCAGGGAGCTGGATCAGAAGTGGAGCAGCCAGGACTCGAACTGGTGCCCATATGGGATGCCAGCACTGCAGGCAGAAAATTAACCTTCTACGCCACACTGTTGGCCCCAAAGGTTCTATTCTTATAGAAGTTCCCAGACAGAATGTAAGCCCACAGCTAACTAGCAGCTCACTCCAAGGAAAGGGGATGAGAAACAGAAAGATGGAGAGACAAAGAATATCATGATGACATCACTGAGGTCCTTGATCAAGCCATACCTGCAGGTAACCACACCCCTGGATTGGACACCTCTGTGAAATAACAACCCCCTCTTTTTTTTTTTTTTTAATCTTACACGAAACTGAGTCTTGAAAAACACACTTTGCCAGGAGTTATTCTCCTCCCCCTCTAAACAACCAGAGAGGAGGCTCACAACTGTGAATGAGCATTGCAGAGTCTACGCAGTGAAATGAGAAGGTTGGAAGGGGAAGCTTCCAGCTTTTCTCTCACCTCCTCTTGCTGCTGCTCACCCTGTCCTCCGCTGCAAGACAGAGCTCCTCTCCACACAAGCAGCAGCATCTTATCAGATGGCTGCTGGTGAGAAACAGAGCAGGGAGGAGTAGATTTCAACAGCAGGGCTGTGCTGTCACAGCCAAAAACTACCAAAGAATTCCTGTCTCGGGCCCTGTGGTGTAGAGCCATGGGCACCCAAGAGGCCACAAAATTAACAACTGATAGGACACTAAGAATGCAAGACAGCTGCCCCCCCCCCCAACCGGGCCTGTGACGGACACACCTCACTCATCCGACCAAGACAACAGAGTTGGGATCCACAGGGGAGTGTGGGTGTGTACGCTGATGGCTGCAGCAACATTATTCATAACAGCCAAAAAGTGGAAACAACCCAAATGCCCAGCTCCTGACAAGTGCATAAATAAAAAGTGGCTTAGCCGTACCATGAAATACTACTTGGCCATAGAAAAAAAGAATGAAGTACTGATGCATGCTACAACATGGATGAAGAAATGTTATGTAAATGAAGGAAAGCAGGCACAAGAGGCCCCATGTTTTACGATTCCATTTATGTGAAACGTCCAGAAGAGGCCAATCCATCAAGCTGGAAAGCAGATGAACAGTTTCCCAGGGCTTGGTGGCGGGGAGTTCTCACTGCACACTAGTGGGTGATGGCAGAAGGGAACAGGGTTTCTGTTGGGGTAATGAAAATGTTCTAGTATTAGGTAGTAATGATGACTGAATAACTGTGAAAATGCCAAAAGCCACGGACTTGTGTACTTTACCTGGATGAGTTGTATGTATGTGAATTAGACCTCAATAAAGCTGCTGAAAAAAAGAGAGAATGGGGTCGGAGTGGAAAGCTTTCAGAGAGGTTGTCATATATGGCTGGAACTCCTCTCCATCTATTAAACATGTTAAATATAGTTCAGCCAAAAGGCATCGTTAGGGGCTTGCACAGAAGACTCGACACCATCTAAGGAAAAAAGTCTTCATATGAGCAGCTTGACCTGAGAGGTAATCACGGCTGTGAAACTGTCGCTGAGAATTCTTTCTCCAACCTCTGTCTGAACCCACTCAAGGTCTGACCTATCTCACGTGAAGCAGGAGGTGGCAGCAAGTGTTCCCCGGGCCTGCATCTGAGCACTGTGCATAAACAGAGAGCTGGGATCTGCAGGTTCTCTGTGGTTCCTCCTTTTGCTTCAAGTTGGGATATAAGCTTGTCAATGTGTGGATCCCAGGAAGCATGCTGACTGGCCTCCAATTCTTCTCTGTGTTCCGGTGCAACCACGTTAAACATAAACTCCACCTTGACTCACAGCGGACCTCATCACTCGCTGCTCTGGAGTCAGAGTGGATCTCACTGCTTGCTTGAATTTGCTCAAGATTGCATTCTCCACTGTGTTTATATAACAGCCAGAAGGGAGAGGAAGAACTAAAAATTACTCTTATCTTTCTATAGCCTGTATCTGCAGATCCTCTGGAAGAGCAAAGTAAACCACCTCATTAAAAAAAAAAAAAGTTAAACGATCTGCAGCCCTTCCCCACTGTTCTGCTTGCTTTACCTGCACTGACCTGTGCTCACATCAACGCTATGGAGGAAAGTAATAGTTTAAAGTACTTTTTAATACTGTAAAATACTGTAAAGTATTACTGTAGCCACATCTTACAGATGAGGAAATCTCAGGGTGGTGAGGAAACTTCCCAGCAAACCCAGGCAGCCAGGAGCCTCTCCTCACATCCAGCAGGATCAGTGAGTTCGGCATGTGCACACCTGAACAAGCCTTGCTTCATTTCTCTGAGGATTATTTAAGCGATTTGAATTTTCAAGGCCTTCAGTACTGTTCCCCAAAACTGGTCATGGGTGTCTATGGATTGGGACCAGCTCTAGTTTCTCTCCAAGCCCTCTGCAGGGTACTCGATAGTTCTTAACAGTCAGAAGGCAGCCAGCAAGGAGGCCTGTCTTGGCATATTCTGCTCCCTCTGCCTGAAAAACTCTCACCTTCCCGTTAGCTAATTTTTAACGATCCTTTAACATCATTCCACGTGATGGAAGCTTTCCTGATACTATGGCGCCTCTGGTGGGGCCCCCTCCCCAAGTAAACTTGTAGCTCTTCATCTGGGTTCAGTCAACACTGGTTCCTTTTGATTACAGCATTAATCCCCGTTGTATGGGTGTTGCCTGTTTAACCACCTCTCACCTGTTCCATCTTCACGAACTGTCCACTCCTTGAGGTCAGGGCCAGGTTGAGTCCCCGCCTCCACTGCGTTCCCAACAACCTGCACAGCCGAGGTGGTAGAGGAAATAGCTAGGTTATAATTTGTGACTTTGTTGTTGTTGTAAGTCTGAGGCTAAACCCATAGTTGGTTTCTTTTCAGACAGCAGACAAACTAAGTTTTCAGGGTATGAAGCATTTAATTTTCATCTTTTCTGTTTTTCATTGCCAATGGATATCACAAAGTGCAGTAGACTCTCAAAATACCAACCACAGGGGGCCGGCACTGTGGCACAGCGGGTTAATACCCTGGCCTGAAATGCCGGCATCCCACATGGACGCCAGTTCGAGACCCGGCTGCTCCACTACCGATCCGGCTCTCTGCTGTGGCCTGGGAAAGCAGTGGAGGATGGCCCAAGTCCTTGGGCCCCTGCATCCACGTGGAAGACCCAGAAGAGGCTCCTGGCTCCTGGCTTCGGGTCAGCGCAGCTCCAGCCGTTGCAGCCAATTAGGGAGTGAGCCATAGGATGGAAGACCTCTCTCTCTCTCTCTCTGCCTCTCCTCTCTCTGTGTAACTCCAATTTTCAAAATAAATAAATAAATCTTTAAAAACAAAACAAAAAACCCAAAATACCAGTCACAGGGGCCAGCGTTGTGGCACAGCAGGTTAAGCCACCACCTCAGAAGCTGGCATCGCACATGGGAGCACTAGTTTGAGTCCTGGCCTCTCTGCTTCTGATCCAGCTCCCTGCTAATGTGCCTGGGAAAGCAGTAGAAGATGGCCCAAGTACTTGCACCCCTGCACCCACGTGGGAGACCCGCATGGAATTCCATGTTCTTGGCTTCGGCTTGGCCCAGCCCTGGTCGTTGCAGCTCTTTGGGGAGTGAACCAGCAGCTGGGAGATTTTCTCTCTCTCTCTCTGTGTGTGTGTGTGTGTGCGCGCGCGCCTCTCCCCTTCTCTCCATCACTCTTTCAACTAAATCTTAGAAAACACCATTCAGGCCGGCGCCGTGGCTTAACAGGCTAATCCTCCACCTTGCGGCGCTGGCACACCGGGTTCTAGTCCCGGTCGGGGCGCCGGATTCTATCCTGGTTGCCCCTCTTCCAGGCCAGCTCTCTGCTATGGCCCGGGAAGGCAGTGGAGGATGGCCCAAGTCCTTGGGCCCTGCACCCGCATGGGAGACCAGGAGAAGCTCCTGGCTTCGGGTCAGCGCGGTGCGCCGGCCACAGTGGCCATTGGAGGGTGAACCAACGGCAAAGGAAGACCTTTCTCTCTGTATCTCTCTCTCTCTCACTATCCACTCTGCCTGTTAAAACAAACAAACAAAAAAACACCATTCACCAAGGTCTCCCCTCAGCCAGGTAGTGCATTTCTGGGGTCATTTTTGTCCGGGAGACTTCTACGCTCCTCGTCTGCCTGCCTACTGCACTGTGTGAAATCCAGAAGACCACAGGAGGACGTGGCTTACTCTGCCTGTGCCTAGAGATCTCAGATGCCCCAAGGGGCCTCAGGCCATTTTCTTCCCCCTCTTTTCAGGTTCTGATTATGTAAAAAAAAAAAAAAAAAAAAAAAAGGACGGGATTAAAACACAGTTAATTCCCAGGGCAGGCAATGTGGCCCAATACCCTGGCACAAAAGCTGAAATCTCTGTGATGCACGTGGTTTCTCCCAATCCTGCCAGACGCTGCACTTGTTCCTGTGGATAACCCAATTTAGAGGTACTGTGTCAAAAACCTACATTTGAAAGCCAGGCCAAAGCCTCCCTCACCGCACACCCCGCGGCCCCGCCAGGTCAACGCCCACGTTTGGTTGAGCGGGGACGACAGCCCACAGGCCCTCGACGCCCCGCAAGCCGCACCGGCCACGTGACCCGCCCTCGCGCGCGTGGGCCCAGCGCTCGCCCGTCCTTTCCCGCCCCGGGCCCGGGCCCCGCCCCCCCCCAGCGCGCGCGCGCGCGAGCGCTCGAGGGCCCCGCGGAAACGCGCGCGCCCCCACCGGAAGTGGCGTGTCGCCACGGCCTGGCAACCGTTACCAAGGAGCTCGTCTCTAGGAGCCCGCTGGAGCCCGGGTGCCGCCTGGGGGAGGGTGGGGAAGTGGTTTCGTGAGGAGAATTTGAGGTAACCTCGCCAACCCGCGGCCGGAAACTCCCCCGAACCCCGACACAGGGGAGCACCGCCTCCTCCTCCCGGCCCTAGCGCGGCAGCCTCCAGGGCAGGGGTCGAGGCGTTTGAGCCCCGAAGTCGGGGTCGAACCAGGCCGCCGGCCCGCGAGGGTCCCGGCCGGGCGCGGGGGTCCCGGGGGCGGGGTGGCCCCGGGCCCGGGCCGAGCTGTGCCGGAGAGCGGGCGCGTCCCGGTTTTGATTCCGCTCGGGCGCCCGTGTGGCCGCGTGCGGGGGACTGAGCGTGGCGACTGCGCGCTGCACGCGGGACAGTAATTGCTTTTGCTAATTCGGGAGCGCGGAGCCCACGGGGCAGCGGCAGGCTCCCTGCCCGGAGCATCTTTGTCCTCAGCGGGTGACCACGGGAGGGCTGGTGGGCGGCTAGGGCCCTCAGACCCCGCTGGTTTCTTTTCCTACCTGGTAACGTTTTATTCGTTTCCCCGGATTTTTTGGTTTGGTTTTGTGTTTTTGAAACGGGATAAAAGAGTAGCCCTGGGGCGAATTTCTAAATCCTTTAAGATTAGAAATGTCTGTGTGTGAAGCCTCTGACGTGGACTTTTGTTTAAAACACTTCCGACCGGGAAAAACTGCTGCATTGTGGATTTGTTTTTTCTTTTCTACTGAAGGAAAGGTTTTCCCTTTTTAGACGAACCCTTTCATTGATCAGCCACACTGGTTATTTTGTATACCCTCTTTTGACTTATTTTCTAAGCAATAATTATTTGTTCATAATTTTATCATCATTATGTAGAAATGATAATATTTTGGTTTTTTTTTTTCCCCTAAATATCCAGCTACTGTCACCCAGTTTAAAAGACCCATTTCAGGGCAAGATGTTTTTTGTCTCAATTTAGGTCATGAGTAAAAGTAGCATCTATTTTGTAATTTTTCTATTGGGGAACACTGAAGTAATTTCTTTTTCTTTTTAGCAACTCATTTTTTTAATTGCTAAAGTTAAAGCAGTTTACTTTGGTAAAGCTGTTTCAGCAATTAAGAAATCAGATATTCAGTTTTTATAAAACTTATTATCTCTCTCACCATCAACCTGATTGCCTTTAGATTTAGATTTTTTTTTTTCCTGGCCTTGTGCAAGTTCATCCAGTCCAGTGGAAGGAGTCACTCTTTCAGATGTAGTGGGTGTTCAAACATGAGCTTAGAGATACTGGCCTCATGGAACTTACAGCTCAGGAGAGAATAGAAAATGTGTACATAAGGAACTAGTACAAGATAGAAAGTAACCCTAGGGGAGAAGCGCAGATAAAGTGTGGTCAGCGTGGAGGGCAAGTGCTGTTCACTCTGCTGTCGAACTTAGGGAGACCTTGAGAAAAGTTTCCTGGAGAAACTTGCATCTGGTGGGCAAATCTTCAAAGATGGCAGCAGGCTTTCTAGGCTAAGAAAACAGCTTTAGGTGGAGGCTGAGAGGTGGACTGTGACTGCTTCCGTGGGCTGAGGTTTGAAAGGTGAAAGATAACAATTTGGAAATAAAGTTGGGAAAGGCTGGTTGAACTACATCATGAGTCTCCAAATCAAGAAGCTTGGACTTTATTTTGTATGTGGTGAGAAGCTACAGATGATTTGGAAAGGGGAGAGATCGAGGCCAGAATATGGGAGATCGTTGCCTCACTGAAGGCGAAAGGAAGTGAAGGCCTCCATTACTCCAGGGTGGCACCAAGCCCTTAACAGGAGCGGACAGGTGGTATGGTGGGGGAGACCAGAACCAAACCAGAGAGTGTGTCCAGGCGAAGTGTGCATCTGCTCCACTTCTGTTGGTTGTGGTCAAGCACAAGTGTAGGCTCCGTGTTGCCAGATTTGATTTTTAGAAAAACTGGGGATCTGGATCTGGATTTTAAATGTGGACTGCTTTTTTTTAAAAAAAAATTTTTTAATAGAAGCATGTCTGCAGCCTAACAAGTATTAACTACTGGGTAGGAATTATACAGCTGAGTGAGAGAGATGTTGATGTAGATAGGAGTTATTATTCACTTGTCCATGTTCATTCAAGTGATCACTGCCAAACCTGATGCATACACAGAAACACTTGATGTTAACTACTAGCAGCATATACTGCAGCTTTTATTATCAGTCTTCAAACTGATTTCTTTCAACAAAATAGCATTTTTGTATACCATGTAGAATTATACTTTTCATGCCTACTTCCAATGAATTTAATTCTTATTTTTTTCCCAGAAATTTTGTTAGCAATGTTGAAGAATTTTTTTTCTCTGTATTTATTTGTAGCTTAAGTTATAAGATCAAATTATGAGTGACCAAATCAAATTCATTGTGGACAATCTCAATAAAGAGCCTTTTAGGAAGAATTATAATTTAATCACATTTGATTCCCTGGAGCCAATGCAACTATTACAAGTTCTCAATGATGTTCTGGCTGAGATTGACCCAAAGGTAAGAGTTTTCTCTTCCTCTGTGATGAGAAGAGTGGCCAGAAAGCAGGTTTCTGCCCTCAATAGCTGTGGGTTGGGCAATTTATTTGACCTCTCTGAGCCTTATTTTCCATGTCTATAAAGTAATAGTAAATGATCTTTAAGGTTTTGCTACTAGCCCAAAAATTATCTGCTTGTACCTTATTTAGACATTATTTCACTACTTCCAGACATAAATGGATTTGGTCCTAGAATGAAAATACTTTAACAAAAGGTTTTATTGTATTGCAAGTTGGCTCATGTCTCTTATACACTGGTCTTTTTCCATTGGAGACTTTTTTTTTTAAGCCTAACATTCTTAATATGAATCCTGATCTGACTTGTGTGCCCTCTCTCTTGGAATCTGGGGGCCTCCATAGTTAATCTGTTTTATGAAGCGACCATTGTACCTGTTATGTGCTAGCAAAACAGTTTTGATAGTTTAAATATTGTTCTTTGTTAGATGTGCAGCAATAACATACTTCCATTTATTTTTTAGCAAGTTGTTGATATCAGAGAGGAGATGCCAGAGCAAACAGCCAAACGGATGTTGAGCCTTCTCGGTATCCTTAAATATAAACCTCCAGGAAATGCTACAGACATGTAAGAATCTGATCACATCTTGCTTTTTAAAAACTACAGTTTTCTATCCAAACCTTTGCATGAAACAATCAGTCTTTTTTGGCAGTACTGGTCTCCCTAGTTCAGTGGAGTGAGAACTTTGCTGAATTTCAAAATACTTTTTTTTTAAGATTTATTTATTTTTTTGAAAGGCAGAATTACAGTGAGGCAGAGGCAGAGAGAGAAGTCTCCCATCTGCTGATTCACTCCCCAAACATCCGCAACAACCAGAGCTGGGCCAATCCAAAGCTAGGAGCCAGGAGCTTTTCCTGGGTCTCCCACACAGGTGCAGAGGCCCAAGCACTTGGGCCATATTCTAGTGCTTTCCCAGGTGCATTAGCAGAGAGCTGGACGGGAAGTAGAGCAGCCGGGACTCAAACCGGTGCCATATGGGATTCAGGCACTAAAGGCATGAGCTTTATCTGCTATGCCACAGAGCCGGCCCTCAAAATCTTAGACCTTCTTTTTTTTTTTTTTTATCTTGCCGGAGGAGGGAGGGTACTTCTGAGACTCCCTCCCACGGGATCGGGACCCCAGCTCAACAGCCCCTCTCTGGCTCTCCCTGCTGGCTGCGTGGTCAGCTGCCTTGGGGAGAGGCCTCTGGGCAGTGGCCTGTGGACAGCAGGGGCCCTCAGCCCGACAACCCGGGAGGTGCCCAGTGCAGCCGCAGCCACCCAGTGAGCACAGAGGAAGGCGAGTCTTGTGCACTGTCCAGATAACTGCTCTTCATCCTGTCCCTGACCCGGGCTCCTAAAGTCCTTGGAGGGGTGGGTGTCTGTGTCAGTGCCTAAGATGCTCCTTGGGCCACCCACATCTCATATCCGAGGCCTGGGTCCCTGCACCTGCCCTGCCTCCAGCTCCAGCTTCCAGCGCTTGAGTCCCTGCCACTCACGTGGGAGACCTGAACTGGGCCCTGGACTCTTGGCTTTGGCCTGTCCCAGTCCTGGCTGCTGTGGGCATTTTTTTTTTTTTTTTATTTGACAGGTAGAGATATAGACAGTGAGAAAGAGAGACAGAGAGAAAGGTCTTCATTCCATTGGTTCACTCCCCAAATGGCTGCTACGGCCGGTGCTGTGCTGATCTGAAGCCAGGAGCCAGGTGCTTCCTCCTGGTCTCCCATGCCGGTGCAGGGCCCAAGCACTTGGGCCATCCTTCACTGCACTCCTGGGCCACAGCAGAGAGCTGGACTGGAAGAGGAGCAGCTAGGACTAGAACCCTGCGCCCATATGGGATGCTGGCGCTGCAGGTAGAGGATTAACCAAGTGAGCCACAGCACCGGCCCCATCTTAAACCTTCTAATATGCTGTCATGTAGAAATCTTAAATGGGTCAGATCTTTGCCTTAATTAAAAAAAAAAAAAGCCAGGCAAATTCTCTACCGTTTTATCATTTATCTGTCATCCTAAATAAAAACAACTTAAACATTGTCCAGTCATTGAAGTATTGAGACTGACTGTACCAATTAGTGGTTCCAACTTGACTTCCTTGGCTACTTCAATTTGAAGGCTTAACTTTCCATCTTTTCTAATTAATGTACAGACTGACTTTGAAATAGCCTTGGATTTATTCTTTTAAAGAAGTTATAGAAAGCAATCAGGACATTATAAATCTGATTTTTTAAAAGATTTATTTATTTATTTGAAAGTCAGAGAGGCAGAGAGAAAGAGGGAGAGAGAGGTCCTCCATTCGTTGATTCACTCCCCAATTGGCTGCAACGGCTGAAGCTGCACCGATCCAAAGCCAGGAGCCAGGAGCCTCCTCCAGGTCTCCCATGCGGGTGCAGGGGCCCAAGGACTTGGGCCATCTTCTGCTTTCCCAGGCCATAGCAGAGATCTGGATCGGTAGTGGAGCAGCCGGGTCTCGAACTGGCGCCCTTATGGGATGCTGGCACTTCAGGCCAGGGCGTTAACCTGCTGCGCCACAGCACCAGCCCCTGTAAATCTGATTTTGAGCAAATACTATCTCTTTGCAAGATGATAAGTATATATATATATATATTTGTGTGTGTGTGTGTGTGTTCGTCCTCACATGTGCTTTGATTTTCTTAGGAGTACTTTCCGTCAGGGTCTGGTGATTGGAAGTAAACCTGTAATTTACCCAGTGCTCCACTGGCTTCTTCAGAGGACTAATGAACTGAAGAAAAGAGCATATTTAGCTCGTTTTTTAATAAAACTTGAGGTACCAAGCGAGTTTCTCCAGGATGAAACTGTGGCTGACACCAATAAACAGGTATGCAATACCAAAAGGGTATTTTGAGCTATCTGTAATAGATTTTGAGGTACACGTAATCAAGTTAATTTTTCTTTGCTATTTCTGTTGTTCCAGGTGGCAGCAGAGGGTAAGAAGGTATCACTGATTCTACCATAGTCACATGTTAACATGACTTTTGCACAAAAATTCTGCTTCAGTGATAGGATTATATGGATAGAAAAAAAAACTTGAAATTAAAATTTCTGGGTAATTTTTACTCAGCACTTTAGCTAGATGGGACGTAGGGCTTGAGACTGCAGAGCTTTTTGCTGCCCAGTAAAGTAAGTTTGTCATCCAAATGTAGAGAAATGGGCCATCATAAAAATTACACTAGGGCTAATAAATCAAGAGTATCCCAGGCAAGCTGAGACATGTGAGCCCCTGCAGGGAAATAAGCAGAGAAGCTAGACTTAAAATCTCAAAGTGACTTGCCAAGCAGATGGAGGATAAAGGTCTGGTAATTTGAAATCTCAGTGTGTTCTTCTCACTAGAATTTGGGGTAACACTGGGTTCTGGCCTAAGGTATCTTTTTTTTTTTTTTTTAAAGAAGATTTCTTATTCTTCTTTTTTAAGATTATTTTATTTATTTGAAAGAGTTACAGAGAGAGGTAGAGCCAGAGAGAGAGGTCTTTCATCTACTGGTTCACTCCCCAAGTGACCTCAACGGCCAGAGCTGAGCTGATCTGAAGCCAGGAGCCAGGAGTTTCTTCCGGGTCTCCCATGCAGGTACAGGGGCCCAAGGACTTGTGCCATCTTCTTCTTTAAAAAAAAAAAAAAATTAATTAATTAATTAATTAATTAATTGAAAGGCTCAAGCAGAGAGAGAGAGATCTTCCATCCACTGGTTCACTCCCCACATGGCCACAGTGGATGGAGGTGTGTTGATCCAAAGCCAGGAGCCAAGAGCTTCTTCTGGGTTCCCATGTGGGTGCAAGGACTTGGGCCATCTTCTACTGCTTTCCCAGACCATAACAGAGAGCTGGATCAGAAGTGGAGCAGCAAGGTTTTGAACTGGCGCCCATATGGGATGCTGGCACTGCAGGCCGGGGCTTTAACCTGCTATGCTGCAGTGTTGGCCCCTGGCCTAAGGTCTTAAATCTCTGTGTACCGAGGACTAAGTGATCTCACTCTTGGTCCTGGGATCCCAGAGCACATTAGTGGTCAGACTGTAGGAGACAGTAGGTTTTAGAGGACTTTGGTTAAAAAGACAATTGCCTCTGTTTAATGTTTTGCACTTTTATTTCATAGCAGTTAAACAGAACGATTAGTGCACTGATATGTGCCTCTTGTGAATAGTTTGTCAATCTGTCTTTCCCAGTAGAGCATGAGGTCTGTGGAGACAAGTGACATGTGTTTATTCATCTTGTTTTCCCCCAGGATTTTGTGTAATTGCTTCTATATGTTGGTTGTTCAATATTTGAATTGAATATAAACAACCAAATGAGTGTTTTTGTTTTCCATCTACATATTTTGTTATTATTTTTTAGGCATGGCATTCATTCAGAAAAAGTCAATATTGATCTCTTAAGATAATATTTGTGTAAATAAGTATGTCAAATGTCACAGTAGATGCCAAGGAGAAACAGAATGAGGACATCCTGTCCTTACCTTTGAAGGTTTTACCAGATAGGAAATAGGGAAGTATAAATGTGGAATATTTTCTCCTCCTACCCACTTCCATCAATAAATTTGATAAAAACAAAATCCTCTAGAGGAATTTTACTATAATCATAAAGAAATATTTGTTCTTTAAGCATATTATGTTTGTGTATGTAATGACTTACACATTTAGCCAATCAGTAGAGACCTTAATTTATTTTTTATTATTTTTTTAAAGATTTTATTTGAGAGGTCGAAAGTGAGAGAGAGAGACAGAAAGGTCAGACAGTGAGAGGGAGACACAGAGAGAAAGGTCTTCCATCCACTGGTTCACTCCCCAAATGGCCGGAGCTGGACTGATCCAAAACCAGGAGCCACAATATTCTTCTGGGTCTCCCATGCAGGTGCAGGGGCCCAAGAAATTGGGCCATCTTCTACTTTCCAAGGCCATAGCAGAGAGCTGGGATGGAAGAGGAGCAGTGGGGACTAGAACCAGCAACCATTTGGGATGCTGGCACTGCAGGCAGAGGATTAAGCTACCGTGCCACATGGCCAGTTCCAGAGACCTTAATTTAAAAAAAAAAAAAAAAGCATACTATGCAAGTGGCATAGTGTTGTAGTGGATTCAGCCACTACTTGTTGCAGTGCCATCCCATATTGGAGTGCCAGTTTGAATCCTGGCTGCTCTGCTTCAGATCCAACTTTCTGCTGGGAAGGCAACGGTAAATGGTCCAAGTAATTGTGTCCCTGCCACCAACCTGGGAGGCCCAGATGTAGTTCCTTGCTCCTGACTTCTGCCTGGCCCAGACCTGGCTGTTGGCAGCCATTTGAGGACCGAACCAACAGACGATCTCTGTCTCTCTTTATGTCACTCTTCCTTTCAAATAAGTAAGTCTTTTGAAAAATGTATGTTAGAATAATTTGTAGATGTATAGGATATGATTAGTCAAGAAAAATAATTTTCTATCTTTTCTACCAAAAATACTATTTTTACAAATTTAGGAAAGTTGTGATTTTTTTTCATTCATTCAACTGCTTTATTGAACATCTGTTTGGGTTATGTACTGTGATGGATCCTAGAAATGTACAATGTACCCATGAGGATGAGTCTTGTTCTCTTGGCTTGCCCTGTCTAATGGACGATTATAATTAAATAAGTAGCTGGTCAGTTATAATTTTATGTCATATCTACTGTGATAGGAAAAGGTCAGAGAAGGCTTCTCTGAGAATACTGATAATCTCTGCTGAGACTTGTAGGATAAACAGGAATTACCTGGGCTTGGGGTGAGAAGGGTTATAGAATGTTCTCACAGCGAATAGGTTGTGTAAGCTGGAGATGAGTGCTTGGAACGTTGCCAGTACTGAAAGATCAGTATAGCTAAGTATAGCATGTGAGATGGGAAAAGAGCTAGAAATGAACCTGGGGAAATAGTGGCCACACTGTGCAGATCTACTGTTTTGTCCTATGTAAGTGTTAAGAATGTGTATTGAGAGCGGTGCCGTGGCTTAACAGGCTAATCCTCCGCCTTGCGGCGCCGGCACACCGGGTTCTAGTCCCGGTCGGGGCGCCGGATTCTATCCCGGTTGCCCCTCTTCCAGGCCAGCTCTCTGCTATGGCCCGGGAAGGCAGTGGAGGATGGCCCAGGTCCTTGGGCCCTGCACCCGCTTGGGAGACCAGGAGAAGCACCTGGCTCCTGGCTTCGGATCAGCAAGATGAGCCGGCCGCAGCAGCCATTGGAGAGTGAGCCAACGGCAAAAAGGAAGACCTTTCTCTCTGTCTCTCTCTCACTATCCACTCTACCTGTTAAAAAAAAAAAAAAAAAAAATGTGTAGTGAATACTGTTCTTACAGTGATTGAAGTAATCACTGTAAGTTGGTAGATAACCTGATGAAGAAAAGTCTATTGGATCTAGTCATTTATAATTTATTAACTTATTCTTTTAGTATGAAGAGTTGATGGAAGCCTTTAAAACTTTGCATAAAGAATGTGAACAGCTCAAGACATCCGGATTTTCTACAGCAGAAATAAGAAGGGTAAAGAAAAGAAGATAGAATGTTTTTGGAATATAATGTTTTTGGATTTGTATAATATTAGAGTTAACATTTTAGTTTTTAGTTAAATTCATTATAAATCTTAAGACTATGAGGAGACTAGTTATAGCAAATGGCAGTTTCTTTAGTTTGTTCAGCCTTTGGAAGATCTTTACTAAGGAAAGGAGGCTAGGGTAAATTCATGATGAGTTTTTGTGTACTATATAGACCACCAGTATGGATTTAAAAATACTACATTCTGAATCTTTATCTGGTTTATTTGTGTATGTGTGTGTAGAAAATAGAGAAAAGAAAAAAGAAAAAATCAACTAATTGTTACTGTGTTGTGTGTGTGTGTGTGTGTGTGTGTGTATATATATATATATATTTGGGATCATGCTATATGTAATTATTAGCATCTTGCGCTTTTTTTTTTGTTTTTGTTTTTTGTTTTTTTTTTTTTTTTTTTTGGACAGGCAGAGTGGACAGTGAGAGAGAGAGACAGAGAGAAAGGTCTTCCTTTTCCGTTGGTTCACCCCCCAAATGGCCGCTGCGGCCGGCGCACCACGCTGATCCGAAGCCCAGATCCAGGTGCTTCCCCTGGTCTCCTATGCAGGTGCAAGGGCCAAGGATTTGGGCCATCCTCCTCTGCACTCCCGGGACACAGCAGAGAGCTGGACTGGAAGAGGAGCAACCGGGACAGAATCCGGCGCCCCAACCGGGACTAGAACCCGGTGTGTCGGTGCTGCAGGTGGAGGATGAGCCTATTGAGCCATGGCACTGGCCAGTATCTTGCTTTTGAAATCATTGCATTGTGAATATATTCCCATTGTTAACTTTTTACAGTATGATTTTTAATGACCAAGTTGTATTCCATAGTGTAGGTAGTTTAAAACCTTTTTTAGTTTTTTGTTTTCATTTTCTATTATCATAGATAATGCTATGATTATCTTCTACCTATCTGTTTCTGTGTATCTGTAATTGTTTCCTTAGAGTAAATTTCTAGAAATGGAATTGTAAATCATATGAAAATTTTTAGGACTCTGAATGTATTGTTATTCAGTGTTATCCAGAAAATTTTTTTACCTTCTCATTAGACATATTCTTTCTCAAAACACTTACTGTGATACTGACTTCAATGGATTTTGAATTCCTGAGTTATCAATGCCATCTTTACCTTCTCAATCAGAAACATTAGAAGTTGCTTTCTATAAATTCTTTAAAAAAAAAAAAAAAGAAGATGGTTCCTAATTCCCTGAATAGATTAGTTTCTTCAATTCTTTTTTGTTTGGTAACGGTCATTACACTTAAAATTACCTTAATGTCTGTTTTCCTGAATATCTTTAAGCCCTATGAAGACAGGGACTATGTTGTATATCTTGCTCATTGCTAAATTCCCAGCGTCTGTCAGAGTGCCTGACACATGGCAGATCTTCAGTGGGAGTTTGTTGAATATTAGCAGTGTAGGAAGAACTCAGATCAGTGGTCTAGAAAGACTCTTAAGTAGATACTTAAAGATTTTGTAGAAATCTTGCAGAAATTTTATAGAAGAGTGATAGATGTTCTTCTGGAGTTCCTCCAGTATGTCCGTATGAGTATACCAAAATGACAAAAAAAACCTAGACGTACTAACATGTCTAATACTACCAGTAGTAGTAGTACCAAATTCTGTCAATACTATCATGTCTATTTTCATATTTTGTATTACTATAATAGTTGAGCTTTTAGGCTTAAGAAAGGTTTTTTCATTACAAAATATTATGAAATTGGTTAAAACGAAGGTAGTCTATTTCTGAAGTCATTTTCAGGGAGGGAATTGGTTAATTAGCCTTGATAACACCAGATTCACTCCCCTTAAAATTAATTTTGTTGGAAAATTGGAAGAATATATGGATTGATATATAAGAGCAGATGGGATGTCAGCAGCTGTTGTTCACGTATTTAGACCTGCACACTTTCCTTGTAGAAGATTTTTGAAAAATCATGTGCCCATATTTGGAATCAGAACACAAATGTGCTAGTTGGCAGCTTTACCTTGCTGCATTAGAACCTGTTTTAGTTGCTTTTCTTGATGAATGCCAAACTGCCAAAAAAATTACCCTGCATAAAGAACCTTGGAGGAAAATAGAAATGCCCTTTATTGGAGGGAAGATCTCTGTTCCTTAGTGCTCTGATTATAAGAGATGAAGTGGTAGACATATAATTACATAAAAACTTAACTGAATCCTACAGACAGAACATACTTTTTCTTATAATGTTCTCTACTCCTTTTTAGGATATCAGTGCAATGGAGGAAGAAAAGGATCAGCTTATTAAAAGAGTCGAACGTTTGAAGAAAAGGGTAAGGCAAGAATTAGCACTGTAAGACTTTGGCTCAAAGTCCCAAAGACGTGCAGAGATTTAGGAATGCAAATAAAGATTAAGCCAGGCATTGGTGTACATCTGAAGCTGGACTCAAATAAAATTGACGGGAAGGGAATCTCCCTAGGCAGTAGCCCAAAACTTTTAAGGACCTAGAGGCTAGAGCTTTTCTGTCATCTCTGGGAAGTACTGTTTACCAAAAGGAAATGATAAGTGGATGTCTGAGTCACATGACATGTTCATTTCTTTCTCAGACCTGACAGTAACACGTACTGCTTATCCCCTTACTGTAGGTAGAGACAGTTCAGAATCATCAACGGATGCTTAAAATAGCAAGGCAACTTCGAGTTGAAAAAGAGAGAGAAGAATTTCTTGCACAACAGAAACTGGAACAAAAGAATCAGGTATCCACATAAAAGTTCATATTCTCAGGATGAAACAAATAGCTGTTTCTTATATTGCAAATGGAAAGAAATAATTTTAGGGTTGTAAAATTGACATTTCCCTTTGTTAACTTGATGGAATTGTAATTTGAATAAGAATATTTTGTGATATCAATAGCAATACCACCTTTTGGGGTCAATACTCTGTATGTGTTATCTTTTTGGCCTATGCTTAGCTCTTGTTCCAACATTACAAAAGATTCATTTTAATATTTAACAGTAGGACTGGCTGCTAATAAAACTAGAATCTCTAAAGAATGTGCTTAGATTCTGGGGCTATAAGCACATCATTTTTGTTCCACTGATCACAGTATTCACTGCACTTTACTCCAGCAGCAACTTTCCATGTTTCTTTTTCTTTTTAAAAAAGATTTATTGAGGCCGGCGCCATGGCTCACTTGGCTAATCCTCCGCCTGTGGCGCCGGCACCCGAGTTCTAGTCCCGGTTGGGGCGCCAGATTCTGTCCCGGTTACTCCTCTTCCAGTCCAGCTCTCTGCTGTGGCCCCGGGAGTGCAGTGGAGGATGGCCCAAGTGCTTGCACCCTGCACCTGTATGGGAGACCAGGAGGAAGCACCTGGCTCCTGGCTTTGGATCGGCGCAGCGCGCTGGCTGCAGCTCACCAGCCATAGCAGCCATTTAAGGGGTGAACCAATGGAAAAGGGAGACCTTTCTCTCTGTCTCTCGCTCTCTCTCACTGTCTAACTCTGCCTGTCAAAATAATAAATAAAAATAAAAAGATTTATTGATTTATTTGAAAGACCAAGCAACAGAGAGAAAGAGAAAGAGAGAGATCTTCCATTGGCTGATTTACTCTCCAGATGGCTGCAGTAGCCAGATCTGGACTAGGCCAACATCCCCATCCTGGTTTCCCACATTGGTGGCAGGGGCCCAAGTACTAGAGCCATTTTCTGCTGTGTCCCAGGTATATTAGCAGGAAGCTGGATCAGAAACAGAGTGACCAGGACTCCATGCTTCACAACAGTAGGGGTTACCACTAGCCCCTACACTCTATGTTTTTTTTTTAATTTATTCAGTTAGTTAGCTAGCTAGTTGTTTGAAAGACAGGGCAACCTAGAGAGGGAGAGAGAGAGAGAGATCTTCTATCATCTAGTTTACTTCCCAAATGGCTGCAACAACCAAAACTGAGCCAAACTTAAGCCAGGAGCCAGGAACTGCATCCTGGTCTCCCACATAGGTGTCAGGAGCCCAAGTACTTGGACCCTCATCCCCTGCCTTCACAGACATGTTAGCAGAGGCCTGGATCAGAGGCCGAGTCGCTGGTGTTGCTCACTACTAGTATCTCAACCTTCTGAATCACAACGCCCGGCCCCACACTCCATGTTTTTAAACTGCCTTGGGGCTGGTGTTTAGCCTCGAGGGTAAGATTTGTGTTTCTTATATCAGAGCCTGGGTGTGGTACCTACCTACAGCTTCTGATTCCAGCTTCTTCGGCAATACAGATCCTGGAAGGCTGCAGTGGTGGCTCAAGTAATTGGGTTCCTGCCAACTGCAAGGAGACCCGGATTGAGTTCCCAGCTCCTGGCTACAGCCAAAGGGGTGGGGCTGTTGTCAGCATCTGAGAATTGAACCTGGGAATGGGAGTACTCTGTCTTGCTCTTCTTCTCAAATAAATAAAATAATTTTTTTAAAAAAAGCTAGTTAAGGAAAAAATAATTTGGCCTGAAAGTACTATTTTTATTTATTAAAACCCTGTTAAAAAATTTGAGTAGACTTCTACATTAAAAATATATTTCCAGCCAGCTTCATTTCCTACTAAATTGGCAGTTGAGATGTTTGGCTCTGTTGGAGTTTGATGTGGCTCCATGGTGGTCTCATCGAGGCAGTCAGCTGCATTGCCTGAGCCCTGAATGGTAGCTTCGTATACATTTCTGATTCAGATATAAAATTGTGAGACTGTTAGCATTCTTTAGAATTAAGAACAAACCCAGTTATAATAAGGGTAGCCTGGTGCATATATTTATTTCACAGCATTTTTCTTTAATCTCCAAATCCAACAATTAACTAAAGAAACATTTCTGAAAGTTTTTAAACAAATTTTTCATAAAGTATATTGAGAGAACCAGTTATATTTTGGGCTTAATATAGTAATTTTTTGTTCTTATTATTTGTTCCTTTTATATGATAATAGTTATATGTATTTTCCATTGCTTGCCTATGTGAGTAGTAAGTTTTAATAAACTAAGCAAGTAATAGATCTAATTGCATTTTGAAGCTGTTTCATGCAGTGCAGAGACTGCAAAGAGTACAGAATCAGCTGAAAAGCATGCGCCACGCTGCAGCGGATGCAAAGCCTGAAAGTAAGTGGAAAGTGTTGCATGCCATAGATGATTAGGAAATTTTAATTTAAATTAGGATCTTCCTAAAAGCAATCAGTTAATGGGAATTAATTACTTTAAGTGATACATCAGCATTTTAGAGCATAATTTCCTAGCTGGTGAAAGAGAGATTTGATGAAGAAATCTTTAGGTTTTCACCTGGGTTTAAAAAAATTCCTACCCAGTTTTTCAGAGGATAAAAAGGTATTGATAACAACCATGAAGGGAGGCCCTCTGGGGTGTGTGTGTGTGTTTGTGTGTGTGTGTGTAAAGTATGACAGTAATTCAAAAAGTTTATGGAAAATGGAATGAAAAGATAAAATTTATTTTGGTAAAAAAATTTTTGGGCCGGCGCTGCGGCTCAATAGGCTAATACTCCGCCTTGTGGCGCCAGCACACCGGGTTCTAGTCCTGGTCGGGGCGCTGGATTCTGTCCCAGTTGCCCCTCTTCCAGGCCAGCTCTCTGCTGTGGCCCGGGAAGGCAGTGGAGGATGACCCAAGTGCTTGGGCCCTGCATCCCATGGGAGACTAGGATAAGCACCTGGCTCCTGCCTTCGGATCAGCGCGGTGTGCCAGCCGCGGTGGCCATTGGAGGGTGAATCAACGGCAAAGGAAGACCTTTCTCTCTCTCTCTCTCACTGTCCACTCTGCCTGTCAAAAAAAAAAATTTTTTTTTTAAATCCATGCACAGTTTCTTTTTTAAGTGCATTTTTCCATGAGCTTATTCAAGACCTCTCATTGTTAGGATGGATGCTGTGAAAATGATGGAAAAAGTAAATAGTTCTCTTAGAGTTAGAGCTATAAAGAAAAAGGGTAAAATGCTGGACCCTTAAAGTGAGTGTTTTTATATTTGGGTTTGTATAATAACAGTGCTACAGGCATGGGTATGTCTGGCTATGTTCTTCCATTAGCTTTACCCAGAAGATAAACTGTTCTAATAATTTAGATTACACCACCAAACATATCTTCTACATTTTAAAATTGATTTTGCTTATCAGAAGGGCGACCATGCAAACTGAAAGAGCAGTGCAAGGGGGCCAGCACTGTGGCTCACTTAGTTAATCCTCCACCTGCAGCGCTGGCATCCCATATGGGCGCCGGTTCTAGTCCCCGTTGCTCCTCTTCCAGTTCAGCTCTCTGTTGTGGCCTGGGAGGTCAGTGGAGGATAACCCAAGTGCTTGGGCCCTGCACCCACTTGGGAGACCAGGAGGAAGCACCTGGCTCCTGGCTTCGGATCGGCGCAGTGTGCCGTCCGTAGCAGCCATTTGTGGGGTGAACCAACGGAAGGAAGACCTTTCTCTCTGTCTCTCTCTCTCACTGTCTGTAACTCTGCCTGTCAAGTAAGTAAGTAAGTAAGTAGGTAAATAAATAAATAAATAAATAAAGCGGTGCAAAGCTCTAATTGGTATTTGAGAACTATTCCAACGTAAATATACAGCTGGTTGTTAATTTATGTAGTGATCTGTGCAGTATTGTAAGTTATAATATATGGAATGGCTCTAATAAACGATTACAAGTTTTGATGAGACTGCGGAGGAATTGAAACCCTCATACATACATACCCTCCACAGGAAATGTAAAATGATGCAGTAACATAGAGTTACCATATGAACCAGCATTTTCATTCCTAGGTATATACTTGAGAGAATTGAAAACATGTGTTCATGCAAAAACTTGAATACAAATGTTCAAAGCAGTATTTTTTTATAATTGCCAATAAGTGGAAACAACTCATATGTCCCTGAAGTGATGGGTAGGTAAACAAAATGAGGTCTGTCCGCACGATGAAATACCATTTGAACAAAAGGGACGAAGCAGTGATATATGCTATACCATGGATAGATGTCAGAAACTAGTCACAGAAGACCACTGGTGTATGATCCCATTTGTATGGATGACCAGAATAAGCAAACCCATAGACGTAGAAGTAATGGTTGCTTGGGGCTAAGAGCACAGCTCTGGGGTTTGGGTGAAGCAGGAGATAGGAGGGAACTGCTAATGCACATAGAGGCTTCTTTTTGTTCTAAAACTGAAAGTGCTAATGATTGCAGAACTGTGAGTATACCATAAATGGTTTTTTTTGTTTGTTTGTTTTTTTGGACAGGCAGATTTAGACAGTGAGAGAGAGAGAAACAGAGAGGAAGGTCTTCCTATCCGTTGGTTCACCCCCCAAATGGCCGCTACACTGGCGCTGTGCCAATCTGAAGCCAGGAGCCAGGTGCTTCCACCTGGTCTCCCATGCGAGTGCAGGGCCCAAGCACTTGGGCCATCCTCCACTGCCTTTCCGGGCCACAGCAGAGAGCTGGACTGGAAGAGAAGCAACCGGGACTAGAACCCGGTGTGCCGGTGCCGCAAGGCGGAGGATTAGCCTGTGGAGCCATGGCGCCGGCCCCAATAAAGTTTTAATACCCACTTTTCCACTGAAATTTGGTATGCTTAATTGTTACTTACGAAAGCCAGTACAGTGCTCCGTGTAAAATGAATGGTTTATACATGTTAAGTAGTAGGTTTCCACATATTATTTATTTATTTATTTATTTATTTATTTATTTATTTATTTATTGACAGGCAGAGTGGATAGTGAGAGAGAGAGATAGAGAGAAAGGTCTTCCTTTTTGCCATTGGTTCACCCTCCAATGGCCGCTGCGGTAGGCGCGCTGCGGCCTGCACACCACGCTGATTCGATGGCAGGAGCCAAGTGCTTCTCCTGGTCTCCCATGGGGTGCAGGGCCCAAGCACTTGGGCCATCCTCCACTGCACTCCCTGGCCACAGCAGAGAGCTGGCCTGGAAGAGGGGCAACCGGGACAGGATCGGTGCCCCAACTGGGACTAGAACCCGGTGTGCCGGCGCCGCAAGGCGGAGGATTAGCCTATTGAGCCACGGCGCCGGCCTTTCCACATAATTTTTAAAACTCATTTGAGTCATAATTTTTGACTCAAGAAGTACTTGTAAGTTTACATGTATTTGGTTGTTGGTATTCTTGATTCCTTATTTGTGAACTTTTTACTTTCTCAGGGAATATTAATTTTTAACATAAAATAGTTTTTCCTTGTTTTTTTTTTTTCCTCTTAGGACAATATACATCTTTTTAGACTATGTAATTTGGATTTGATATAGCATTCCTTCACATCTTTACTGTAAAACTTAGGATCTTCAAAACAAATCCTTTAAATTACAGCCAATTAAAAATTAACATCAGTTAGTAATTTCTGTAGGCCTGCTTTTGCTGAGATGTTATTAGAACTTACCATTAATGATGAACTTTCAGAAATGCAGGTAATGGATTCAAAGAGTAAGAGATTTAGTATGCAGAAAATTAACTGATCAGCAGTTTGATACAACTTAAAATGTTAGCCTGAACATGTATTTCTGGAGTATCTATTATTCTATAAATATTTGTTCCTATTGTTTTAATCCTAATGACAAGACAGAATAGCCAAGATATTTATAATTTTATTAGTATTTAATCTTTTTATTTGAGTTAGTAGACTATTTTACTTTGGCTTTCTAGTCTGATAAGAAATTGTTTAGTCTGGGAAATGTATAATTATTTATTTAGTTATAAAATGAAAAAAGTTCTGGGTTTTTGTCATCTCTAAGGATATGTTTTCAAATATCAGTATGAGTAATATGTTAGTAGATGCTACCAAACAATAGAATTCATTGCCTTGTTATGCAGTAAAAAAAAGTGTCCCGAAACAATAGTCTATTAATTCAAAATTTATTGAGCATCACTACATTGTCAGATACTGTGCTAAGTGCTAAGATTAGAAAGCAAAGATACTTTTATTAAAGTGTTTACAATGTAATGGACCAATGACAAGTAGTAGGCAGTTTTAGGGTAGCAGGAGGTCTGTGCTGATGGAGCTCAGAACAGGGTTCTATGGGAACACAGGTGCAAAGCCTGTCAGATGGCTTCCTGGACATACTGGCAATGGTGTTAAGTTCAGTCGAAAAGGTGAAGGGGTAGAAGGCGTTCTGTCCCAAGGGACAGTGGCCTGACTGAATGTGATTATACTAGGCTGAGCAAACAGAGAAGTGAGCCAAAAGGAAGATTCCTTTTTTCTGCTTGTCTTCCAAGGGAAGGCCAGAGAGGAAGCCTGGGTGTGAATGAGAATGACAGTACTGTGCCTGCACTGAAGGAGGTTGGTGGTTGGTTGTGTTCGTGTCCTCAGGCAAATGGAGATTTGAGATTCAGGAGGCAAAAGCAGAAGTGATAACAACCCTCTCCGTGCTCCTTGTCCCCACTCATTCCAGCAAGTGTTCTATGGCCATCTCCACAATATGTCAATTATCAGCTAAACCAGGATGGTCATCAAGTCATAATTGGTCTTTGTATTTCCAGGTACTCACACACTAAATTACACAGAGCGGGCACAATAAATATCCTGTTAAGTGGTTGGGAGGTGGCAGTTAAAAGCTTAACTCCTGATAGGAAAAAGATTAACTTTTCCACACGTAGGAGGGGAAGCATATTAAAAAAAAAAAAAAAAAGTGACTGAAAATATAGAAAGATACAAATTTAATTATGATGTGTGTATTTTATGGTAGGTAGGGAGTAGTAGGATTTCCTACTTCATTGACTTTTTCCAGAGAGTGGAAAAACAGAAGGGTTGATTCAGCATCCTCAGAATGAAGTAAATAGATATTGAATTATTTAGTTTAATAAAGTCTTTCTAAAATTTTAGTGATAAAATTGGCTTATAAAAATGTTTATAGGGTAGCCAGCAGTTGTGGCACAGTATGTTAAGCCACCCGTTTTGGTGCCAGCATCCCTGATTGGAGTGCTGTTACAATTCCTAGCTGTTGCACATCGGAACCAGCTCCCTGCAATGTGCTTGGGAAAGCAGCAGCAGATGGCCTGAGTGCTTGTGACCCTACCAGCCATGTGGGAGACCCAGATGGAGTTCAGGCTCCTGGCTTCTGACTTCTGCCTGGCCCAGACCTGGCTATTGTGGACATTTGGGGAGTGATCTATTGATGGAAGCTCTCTGTCTCTTCTCTCTCGTTCTCTCTGTTGCCTGCCTTTTAAATAAGTAAGTGCATAGATATATCTTTTTAAGTTAGTATATCTTTATACATTATATATTCATGAGATTTCTAACATAAAAGAAACTGCTCGTTTAGTTATAGTAGGGTCAGTGAGATGTTTTCACTAAAAAAGTTTGGTGGAATCTTAGTGACCTTGTGTTTAATTTCACCAGTTTCAAAGATAATATTTTTAAAAGATTTATTTATTTATTTGAAAGGCAGAGTTATAGAGAGGCAGAGGCAGAGAGAGAGAAAGAGGTCTTCCATTCACTCTGCCTGTCAAAAAAAAAATGATTTATTTATTTATTTGAAAATCAGAGTTACACAGAGAGAGAGAGACAGGGAGAAAGGTCTTCCTTTTGCCATTGGTTCACCCTCCAATGGCCGCTGCGGTCGGCGCATCGCGCTGATCCGAAGGCAGGAGCCAGGTGCTTCTCCTGATCTCCCATGCGGGTGCAGGGCCCAAGGACTCGGGCCATCCTCCACTGCACTCCCTGGCCACAGCAGAGAGCTGGCCTGGAAGAGGGGCAACCGGGATAGAATCCGGCGCCCTGACCGGGACTAGAACCCGGTGTGCTGGCGCTGCAAGGTCGAGGATTAGCCTGTTAAGCCACGGCACCGGCCTAAAAAAAAAAAATTTGTCAGAGCCGGCGCTGTGATGCAGCGGGTTAATGCCCTGGCCTGAAGCACCGGCATCCCATATGGGTGCTGGTTTGAGACCCGGCTGCTCCTCTTCTAATCCAGCTCTCTGCTATGGCCTGGGAAAGCAGTGGAAGAAGCTGCTGGCTCCTGGCTTCAGATACGCTCAGCTCCAGCCATTGCAGCCAATTGGGGAGTGAACCAGCGGATGGAAGACCTCTCTCTCTCTCTCTCTCTCTCTCTCTCTCTCTCTCTCTGCCTGCCTCTCCTCTCTTTGTGTAACTCTTTCAAATAAATCTTTTTTTTTTTAAAAAAAAGAACATAAAATTTGTTACAAACTCTGTTTTTTTTGTTTGTTTTTTTTTTTTAAAGATTTATATATTTATTTGAGAGGCAGAGTTACAGAGAAAGAGAGAGACAGAGAGACAGGTCTTCCTTTGCTGGTTTGCTTCCCAGATGGCTGCAATAGCTGGAGCTGGGTTGATCTGAGGCCAGGAACCTGGAGCTTCTTCCAAGTCTCCTGCATGGGTGCAGGGGCCCAAGCACTTGGGCCATCTTCTACTGCTTTGCCAGGCCATCACCAGAGAGCTGGATTTGAAGTGGAGCAGCCAGGACTCCAACTGGTGCCCATATTGGATGCCGGCACTGCAGCTGGAGGTTTGACCTACTACACCACAGTGTAGGCCCCAGTATACTCTTTTTTTTTTTTTTTTTTTTAACAATTCTGTTAACGCATGAGGTGGCTTCAAAGAGTTCATGGAAAATTTACATTTTTTAAAAAGATTTATTTATGTGAAAGGCAGAGTTATAGAAAGAAGGAGAGAAAGACAGAAAGAATTTCCATCCACTGGTTCACTCCCCAAATGGTTGCAACATCTGGAGCTGCCCAGACCAAAGCCAAGAACCAGGAACTCCATCCTGGTTTTCCATATACTTGGGCCATCTTCTGCTGCTTTCCTAGGTGCATTAGTAGAGAGCTGGATTGGAAGTGGAGCATCTGGGACCTGAACCAGCACTTGTATAGGATGCCAGTGTCACAGGCAGCAGCTTAAACCACTCTACCACAACGTCAGCCCCCCACAGTCTGTTTTTTTATTTAACATTTATCTATTTACTTGAAAGGCAGAGTTAGGGGGCCGGAGAGACAGAGAGAAAGAGGACTTCCACGGCTGGTTCCCTATCCAAATGGCTACAACAGTTCGCATTTTCTGGTAGGGACCCAAGCACTTGGGCCATCCTCTGCTGCTTTCTCAGGCACATCAGCAGGGAGCTAGATCAGAAACAGCAGTCAGAACTCGAACCTGCACCCATATGGAATTCTGGCACCGTAGGCAGCAATTTAACCCACTACACCACTGGGCCAGCCCCATCACATTTTTTTTTTTTTGCAGGAATGCAAATTATTTTATTTATTTATTTAAATTATTTATTTATTTGAAAGGCAGAGAGAGAGAGGGAAAGGTTCACACCTCAAGTGGCCACAACAGCTGGAGCTGGGCTGATCCAAAGCCAGGAGCCAGGAGCTTTGTCCAGACCTTCCTGGTTGCAGGGGCCCAAGGGCTTGGGCCATTTTCTACTGCTGTCCCAGGCCATAGCAGAGAGCTGGATCGGAAGCAGAGCAGCTGAGACTCAAACCGGCACCCATATGGGATGCTGGCACTGCAGGCAGTGGCTTTACCCACTATGCCACAGCACTGGCCCCTCACATTCTATTTTAATTCTGTTTTTCTCTAAACTTTTTTTAATATAATAAACTTCATACTTAAGGAGTATACTTTATAAGGTTTTTTTTTTGTTTTTTTTGTTTGTTTGTTTGTTTTGGACAGGCAGAGTGGACAGTGAGAGAGAGAGACAGAGAGAAAGGTTTTCCTTTGCTGTTGGTTCACCCTCCAATGGCTGCTGCAGCTGGCGCATCGCGCTGATCCGAAGGCAGGAGCCAGGTGTTTAACTTGGTCTCCCATGGAGTGCAGGGCCCAAGGACTTGGGCCATACTCCACTGCACTCCCGGGCCACAGCAGAGAGCTGGCCTGGAAGAGGGGCAACCGGGACAGAATCCGGTGCCCCAACCGGGACTAGAACCCGGTGTGCCGGCACCGCAAGGCAGAGGATTAGCCTATTGAGCCGTGGCGCCAGCCCGCTTGATAAGTTTTGACATTGGTACACACTGGTGAAACCATCAACCTTCAATCCAAATAACAAACATATCCATCACCCCTGATTGTTTCCTTGTGTTTCTTTTTAGTGTGTCTTTCCTGTTCCTCTCTGTCTATCTGTGTCTAGGCAACCGTTAATCTACTTTCTGTCCCTATAGATTAGTTTGTATTTTCTAGACTTTGAAACTTTTTTAAACAGAGAAATATTAAGAATTTTAAATCTTGGGTCCAGAATTGTGCTATTGTGGGGTAAAGCCACCACCTGTGACTCCAGTATCCCATATAGGCGCCAGTTCATGTCCTGGCTACACTACTACCAATCCAGCATTCTCTGCTAATGGCCTGTGAAAAGCAGTGGAAGATGGCCCAGGTGTTTGGGCCCCTGCCATCCATGTCAGACACTCATTTGAATCTCTTGGCTTCATCCTGTTCAACTCTTGTCTATTGCGCCTAACTGGGGAGTGAACCAACAGATGGAAGATTGCTCACTCTCGCTCTTGCTCTCCCCCCCCCCCCGTTTCTCCCTCTATCTAACTCTTTCAAATAAATAAGTCTTAGAAAAAATTTTCAATCTTTAAAAACATCTTAAGAGGTCAGCAGGGGCCGGTGCCGTGGCGCGGGCATCCCATATGGGTGCTGGTTCTAGTCCCGGATGCTCCTCTCCCAATCCAGCTCTCTGCTATGGCCTGGGAAGGCAGTAGAAGATGGCCCAAGTCCTTAGGTCCCTGTACCCACATGGGAGACCAGGAAGAAGCACCTGGCTCCTGGCTTCAGATTGGTGCAGCTCCGGCCATTGAAGCCATTTGGGGAGTGAACCAATGGAAGGAAAACCTTTTTCTGTGTCTCTCCTTCTCACTGTCTGTAACTCTACCTCTCAAATAAATAAATTATATATATATATATGTATATATGTATATATATATATATATATATATATATATATATATATATATATATATAAAAGGCCAGCATTGTGGCATAGTGGGTAAAGCCGCTGCCTGTGATGCTGGCATCCGTTATGGGCACCCGCTCATGTCCAGGTTGCTTCACTTCTTTTTTTTTTTTTTTTTTTAAGATTTATTTATTTATTTGAAAGGCAGAGTTACACAGAGAGAGGAGAGGCAGAGAGAGAGAGAGAGGTCTTCCATCCGCTGGTTCACTCCCTAATTGGCGATAACGGCCGGAGCTGCATCAATCTGAAGCCAGGAGACTGGAGCTCCTTCCGAGCCTCCCATGTGGATGCAGGGGCCCAAGAACTTGGGCCATCTTCTACTGCTTTCCCAGGCCATAGCAGAGAGCAGGATCGGAAGTGGAAAAGCCGGGTCTTGAACTGGCACCCGTGTGGATGCTGGAGCTTCAGGCCAGGGCATTAACCCGCTGCGCCACAGCCTCATTTCTGATCCAGCTCCTTGCTAATGACCTAGGAAAAGCAGTAGAAGATGACCCAGGTGTTTGGGCCCCTGTTACGCATGTGGGAGACCCAAATGAAACTCTTGGCTTCGGCCTGGGCCAGCCCTGACTGTTGAGGTTGTTTGGGAATGAACTAGCAGTTGAAAGATATCTCTTTTGGGGCCGGCACAGGGGTGTAAGTGGTTAAAGCCACCACCTGCAGTGCCAGCCTCCCATATGGGCGCTAGTTCCAGTCCCAGCTGCTCCACTTCCCAGTCCTGCTCTCTACTATGGCCTGGGAAAGCAGTAGAAGATGACCAAAATCCTCGGGCCCCTGCACCCACATGGGAGACCCGAAAGAAGCTCCTGGCTCCTGCCTTTGGACCAGCGCAGCTCCAGCCTTTTTGGCCATCTGGGAAGTGAACCAGCAGATGGGAGACCTCTCTCTCTCTGCCTTTCAAATAAATAAATAAACCTTTAAAAAAAAAAAAAATATATATATATATATATCCTTCTCTCTCTCTCTCTCTCTCTCTCTCTCTCTCTCTCTCTCTCTCCTTTCTGTTACTCTATCAAATAAGCAAACAAACATTTTAGGCTATGATTTCATGTATCTCTGATTATAGGAGGCATGTTTAAGAACCTGGAGAGGGGCTGGTGCCGTGGCTCACTTGGTTAATCCTCCGCCTGCAGTGCAGGCATCCCATATGAGCACCAGGTTCTAGTCCTGGTCGCTCCTCTTCCAGTCCAGCTCTTTGCTGTGGCCTGGGAGGGCAGTGGAGGATGGCCCAAGTGCTTGAGTACCTGGCTCCTGGCTTCAGATCAGCACAGTGCCGGCCGAAGTGGCCATTAGGGGAGTGAACCAGTGGAGGAAGGAAGACCTTTCTCTCACTGTCTATAACTCTGTCAAAAAAAAAAAAAAGAACCTGGAGATAGAAAAGCTAGTCATCTAATAACTAAAGAAGCCAGATGTAGATTTCATCAGAAACCACATGGAGTAACTGCCTAATTGTAGTGTGGCACTTTCTCCAATCTGGAAAAAAGGGGAAAAATGGAAGGAATGAGTAGGAAGCTCGTGAATTTGACAGTAATAAATTTCGACATGTTTTATATGGTTAACACAACAGAACTAAAAATAATTTTAAGGCTCTGGGCCAGATTTGTTATGCAATCTATGTGCGTAGATTATTTAAACCGGAAACCCAGCGTTTTAAAAAGTCAAGCCAGAATTTGTAAATGTGTCATGGAAAGATCTGAAATAAACTTTATAAAGCTCTCTAGGCTGGGAATTTGTTAACAAAACCATTACTCACTGAAAATCGTGTGTGTGTAGTTGTCCCTCCACCAAAATAAGAAAACTATTAATCCTAAAAATATAGTTTGTTGTTTCTTAGCTGTAAACTACTAAAACACGGAAAACCCAGGACATTTATGAATGTAGATAGTTTATTTTCCTTTTTCAGATTTTAACTTTACCTTTGGTAATGTCTTAGTTGGTTTGAAGCTGACAGATTTTAAATATTATCAATTATGACTAGAAAAATAAATTACATCAGAAGTATTACAAAAGAAAAAGAATAAATAATTTCTTGCAAAGAGATTATCTGTGCTAGATTCATTTAAGTGTTGTCACTTGGTTTCTGGATTTCTATACTGAAGGCAAAGTGTGACCCAGTAGTCTGTCTGGCCCTGCAAATGTTATTTTTGCATATTGTGGCATATTAAAGAATTAGGTTGTAATTTGGAAAGATCATATTATTAGTTATTTTGTAATTACTTACATTTTCTTTTCATATAAGTTGTGCTTCCTTATCATTCCAGTTAACATAAAAAAATTCAATGACCAGACTTTTATTGTATTATACTAGATATTATATGGAACACTTTTGAGAGGTATGCCTTACTCTCTAGGTCTTGTATGTTAAAAAGTATACAAAATATCCCTCTATATTTTTGGACTTAATATTTATTTATTTTGCTTTTGAAGGCTTAATGAAGAGGCTAGAGGAAGAGATAAAATTTAATTCATATATGGTAACTGAAAAATTTCCTAAAGAATTAGAGAACAAGAAAAAGGAATTGCATTTTTTACAAAAAGTGGTTTCAGAGCCAGCTATGACCCATTCTGATCTTCTTGAACTTGAATCTAAAGTAAGTGACTCGTCTTTTTATAGCTCTCAATTTTATTTCATCTTTAGTTCTGTAAAAATTTTGTTCACTGCTTTCTATTGTGTTTAATTCTTGGCTCTAAGTAAATCTGTACCAAGAACTGGACACTCGGGGCTGACACTGTGGTGTAGCAGGTGAAAGCTGCCACCTGCAGTGCCGGCATTCCATGTGGGTGCTGGTTTCAATCCCAGGTGCTCCACTTCTGATCCAGCTCTCTGTTATGGCCTGGGAAAGCAGTGGAAGATGACCCAAGTCCTTGGGCCCCTGCACCCACCTGAGAGACCTGGAAGAAGCTCCTAGCTCCTGGCTTCAGATTGGCCCAGCTCCAGCTGTTGGGGCCATTTGGGAAGTGAATCAGCAGATGGAAGACTTCTCTCTTTCTCTGCCTCTGCCTCTCTGTAACTCTGCCTTTCAAATAAATAAATAAATCTTAAAAAAAAAAAAAAAAGAACTGGAACCTCTTACAAGGAGTTGTCCTTTATGAGGACTTACAGAATATTATGCTGGTAATTAATCCACAGGATGTTATAAAAGCCTAGTCACCTGATTAGGAAATTAAGTAACTTGAGTATGTAAAGTAATACACATGAATTGATTCATATGTTCATGCCTTCTTATATAATGATTTAGATAGCAAATTTTAAAATACTTTACATATAATTATTTTTTATTTCCAAGCATAATATAACAGTTTTACATTTAAAGCTGATATTTTTATTAGCCTTTTATGCCAGCATTGTAATTACTACATTTGTCATAATGTTCATTGAAGGCTGGTATCTAACATTTTACCCTTAGAAATAAAACACTAAGGCCGGTGCTGTGGCTCAACAGGCTAATCCTCCGCCTTGCAGTGCCGGCACACCGGGTTCTAGTCCCGGTCAGGGCGCCGGATTCTGTCCCAGTTGCTCCTCTTCCAGGCCAGCTCTCTGCTGTGGCCCGGGAGTGCAGTGGAGGATGGCCCAAGTGCTTGGGCCCTGCACCCCATGGGAGATCAGGAGAAGCACCTGGCTCTTGCCTTTGGATAAGCGCGGTGCACTGGCCACAGCACGCTGGCCGTGGCGGCCATTGGAGGGTGAACCAACGGCAAAAAGGAAGACCTTTCTCTCTGTCTCTCTCTCTCTCTCTCACTGTCCACTCTGCCTGTCAAAAAAAAAAAAAAGAAAGAAAGAAAGAAAACACTAAGATAGTATCATCATGTGGCTGGCGCTGTGGTATAGAGGCTAAGCATCCGCCTGTGGCACCAGCATCCCATATAGGCATCAGTTCGTGAACCAGCAGATAGATAGATTTTCTTTCTGTGTGTGTGTGTGTGTTTGTGTGTGTCTCCTTCTCCCTGTAACTCTTTCAAAATAAATAAATAAATCTTAGAAAATAAAATAGTTTAGGCCGTCGCCGCGGCTCACTAGGCTAATCCTCCACTTGGAGCGCCGGCACTCTGGGTCCTAGTCCGGGTTGGGGTGCCGGTTCTGTTCTGGTCACTCCTCTTCCAGTCCAGCTCTCTGCTGTGGCCTGGGAAGGCAGTGGAGGATGGCCCAAGTCCTTGGGCCCTGCACCTGCATGGGAGTCCAGGAGGAAGCGCCTGGCTCCTGGCTTCGGATCAGCGCAGTGCACCAGCTGTAGCAGCCATTTGAGGGGGTGAACCAACGGAAAAAGGAAGACCTTTCTCTCTGTCTCTCTCTCACTGTCTAACTGCCTGTCAAAAAAAAAAAAGAAAATAGTTTTAAAAAATTCTAATTTTTCAGAGGATATAATGTAAACCATGTTGTGTTCTGTTTTTGTTGAGGGACTCTATATTTCCATTGAGTTTGTTTGGTTTTCTTCTATTTTGGAAGGGCTTAGATTAATGACTGTAGACCATTAATCACAAATCATTAGCACTGAGAAAGGTTTTAGATGTCTTCCATGTCAACTCTCAGCTGGGTTCATGAATTCCTTATGCTAATTCTCTAGGTACTATTTGGATTTGCTTTGTCACTTGCAGTAACTCTAAAATCATAACCTAGGTAGGGGATAACATTTTTAAAAACACGTATATGGTTATAATACATAAATATTTCATACAACATATTTTAAATAATTTAGATGTGGATAGTTAAGTCTGTATGGTCAAATTTTATAAATATGTATCATACAAATGTAAATTATAATTGTAAGTTTATTCTTAACGTTAATACAACTATTCCATCAAATCACTGGTGGTAAAACATATAAATTCAAAGTTGGGTTTGTCATTTAGTTTGTGTAATTATAGGGAGAGTTTTAACAGTTTTCATTTTCATATTGTTTTAGATAAATGAAATAAATACACAGATCAATCAGCTGATTGAGAAGAAAATGATGAGAAATGAGCCAATTGAAGGAAAACTCTCACTATACAGGCAACAGGTAAGACCATTCATTTGACCCACATATCTGTAATCTTACTGGTCCATATTTTTTTCAAAGATTTATTTATTTACTTATTTGAAAGTCAGAATTAGAGAGAGATAATGAGAGAGAGAGATCTTCCATCCTCTGGTTTACTTCCCAAATGGCTGCAACGGCTGGGGATGGGCCAGGCCAAAACCAGGAACCAGGAGCTTCTTCCTGATCTCCCACGTGGGTGCAGGGGCCCAAACACTTGAGCTGTCCTCCACTACTTTCCCAGGCCGATAGTGGGAAGCTGGATCAGAGTGGAGCAGTGAACCAGCAGATGGAAGACTTCTCACTCTCTCTCTGCCTCTCTGCCTCTCTGCCTCTCTGCCTCTCTCTCTGTAACTCTGCCTTTCTAATAAGTAAATAAATCTTTAAAAAAATTTTAAAGTCACCGGCTGTTATCTATAGTGCTAAAATGAGAAGGAAGTAAAGAATAAATGTTCTTCTGTCATTGCTAATCTCCAGATTATAGCACAGAATTAGTAGAAAAGCCATAGAAGAGGCATGTTCATGTTCAAAATGCAATACACCTGATAATACTTAGTTTCCTTAGCATCTGCCAACTGTGATGATAAAACTATTTGTGTTCTTATCTGTGAATATGGAATTTAATTCTTTAAATGAAAGTTTTCCTTAGGTGATATAAATTAAAATAGTTATCATCTTTAATGAGTTAAAGATAATATACTTGGGTTTAAAGTTAGTTTGCAAGTGTAGAATAAGTTAAACTTTAGTATTAAAGCATTTATAATTTTATATACAACTATTAGATTGTGAGAGTATATATCTTATTATGTATTTGTAGACAAAAGATGCAACTGAATGCTGTGATTTACTTGAAAAGATTCCAAGCTGGAGGAGTTTAGCATGAAGAGCAATCTATGTTACTGAATACTAGAATACTACAATAATTCTATAGAGAGAAACATTCCTTCATCACCTTCATTTATTTAAAGCAGGAAGGTCAATAGAATTTTTAAAAGAGTTCACACCAGAGATTCCCCATCTCCTTTCAAACTTGTTTGAAGAAAATATTTTTACTGTTTCAGTTAAGAGGACAGTCTGGCTAATGCTTTTCTTAAACTAGTGCAGTCATGGCTCATTTAAGGAAATGCCCCAGGAGTCGCTGCTGATATAAATGATACATTCAAGGCCAAGGGCAGTCTTCTGGATTGTGTAAACATTTGCATAATTTTTTGGTGAGTCAGTTTGATTTTGAATGTGCATTTTATTGATTAGAGTGCTCCAAATATAACAAGATATTTTAACTTTTCATTATAAAACTATGCATATTGAATTTAATACGATGACTGTGTTGTAGTTTTGAAAATAAAGCATTCTTGTTTCTTCCAGTGAAAGGAGATCTACCATGCAGGAAAACCACACTTAGTGTTAACTTCTGTTTACTTCTCAAGAATGTATTTTCATTAGCATTTGAGTGCTACATGAGAAGACTTATTGTTGGTGCATTTTTAGTTCTCTGCTGCTATGTCCTATATTTTCTGGGCTTTTGTCTCCCAAAATATTTTAGGTTCATATTTAATACACATTGTGTGCTCATAACATGCGTGTAATTGTTGATGATGGGCAGTAAGGCAAGGGATAGCGATCTGGAGAAGCCATGCTGACGTTGAAAATTCAGCTTGGTAAAATCTGAAAAGTAGTTTCACAAGATAACAGAAATTTGATATGTGCCTTACTTTATGTTCACATTAAATATACTACTAGGCATCCATCATTTCTCGTAAAAAAGAAGCCAAAGCTGAGGAACTTCAGGAGGCCAAGGAGAAGTTAGCTAGCCTGGAGAGAGAAGTGTCGGTGAAGGCAAGCCAGAGCCGTGAATTTGATGGCACCGAGGTTCTGAAGGGAGATGAGGTGAGTTGAGGTATCTTATGCGACAGATGGTGTGAGCATTGCTTTAGTCTGAAACAATGAGTTTGACTTTCTTAGTCTGAATATTAATGGGAAATTAACCTGATTTTATAAAATTTATTTATTTAAGCCAGAAAAGTCTTTATGTAAAAGTACTGAGAAATTCTTGATAGGAAGTAGCAGATATCTCATTGGTTTTATTAGATAATATTTTAAATTATCGCTTTTTAATTAAGAAAATGTATATTGCATTTACTTAAAGTACTGTATTGTAAAAGTCATACAAAATTAGTAAGAACTAACAGATTGGCCAGAACTGTAGTATAGTGGGTAAAGCTGCCGCCTGTAGTGCTAGCATCCCATATGGGTGCTGGTTCGAGTCCTGGCTGCTCCACTTCCTATCTAGCTCCCTGCTATGGCTTGGGAAAGCAATAGAAGATGATCCAAGTCCTTGGGCCCCTGCACTCATGTGGGAGACCGGGAAGAAGCTCCTGGCTCCTGGCTTCGGATTGTCCCAGCTCTGGCCGTTGCAGTCGTCCTGGGGAATGAATCAGCGGATGGAAGACCTCTCTCTAGATCTAGATCTAGATAGATAGATAGATAGATATGTGCCTCTGACTCTCTGTAATTCTGCTTTTCAAATAAATAAATATTTAAAAAATAAAAAAAGAACTAACAGATACAAAAATTCTTATTTGTTGATAAATGTATTTCCATTTCCATGATATGAAAATATAATCACTAAGTTACTTTATCAATAATGTATATTACTTTGTCAGTAATGTACAGTAATGGCACATTTAAAATTACATGATCACAGATGCTTACTAATTTAAAAACTATAATTATATCTTACATTACTCTTATTTTTTTTTAAAAAAGATTTATTTATTTATTTGAAAGAGTTACAGAGAGAGATGGAGAAAGGGAAGTCTTCCATGTGCTGGTTCATTCCCCAAATGGCTACATTTGCCAGGGCTGGGCCAAGCTGAAACCAGGAACTTCTTCCAGGTCTCCCACACGGATGACAGGGGCCCAAATACTTAGACCGTCTTCCAGTGCTTTTTTCAGGCCATTTGCAGGGAGCTAGATTGGAAGTGAAGCAGCTGGGACACAAACCAATGCCCATATGGGATGCCGGCATTGCAGGTGGTGGGTTTTCCTGCTACACCACAGCACCAGCCCGTACTCTGTACTTTGAATTTTTACATTTTTCTTGATTTAAGAGGCAAGACATACACACACACACACACACAGTGAGAGAGAGAGAGAGGGAGAATGAGCTCCCATCTACTGGTTTACTCTCTAGATACCCACAATAGCTAGTACTAGTACTTTGCCAGGCTGAAATTAGGAGCCAAGAATTCAACCTAGTTCTGTTCCACATGGGTGGCAAGAACCCAGTTGCTTGAGCCATCACTATTGTCTCCTAGGATTATCAGGAATTTGGAGCCAGGAGCCAGAGCCAGTTATTGACCCCAAGAACTCTGTTATGGTTTGAGGGCATCTTAACCAGTGTCTTAACTGCTAGGCTAAATGCCCACCCCTACACTTTAAATTTTAATCATGGTTTAAATAGCTGTTGTTTGATTTATCCTTTTGTCAAATTCATAAGTAAGAAAAATAATATTGTTGTTTGTAGATGGCTAAACTTAAGCACCAAAAATATAATTCCTTTTTCCTTTTTCATATTAGTGCAAGTAAAAGTGAATGAAGAAAGCCGAATATCTTGTCTTCTTTATTGTAAATGAAGTGATAGGTCTAATATTTTTAAAGATTTATTTATTTATTTGAAAGGCAGAGTGAGAGAGAGAGAGAGAGAGAGAGAGAGAGAAATCTTCTAAATCTTCTATCTGCTGGTTTACTTCCCAAATGGCTGCAATGGCCAGAGCTGGGCCAATCCAAAGCCAGGAGCCAAGAGCTTCTTCTGGGTCTCCCAGATGAGTGCAGGGGACCAAGCACTTGGACCATCTTCTGCTGCTTTTCCAGGCCATCAGCAGAGAGCTGGATCTGAAGTGAAGCAGCCAGGACTCCAACCGGCACCCATGTGGGATGCTGATGCTGCAGGCAGCAGCTTTACCCACTGTGCCACAGCAGCAGCCCAGATAGGTCTTATTTTAATTCCAAAACATTGCCGGTTTTTTTAAACTCTTAGAAGTTTTTAAATTTTTTATTAGCTACTGTACCTCAACAGAAGCTATTTTGAAAAGCTGCTCATGTTCAGACTTCATTTTTGTCTCTGAAAAGTTATTGAATCTATACTGTTACAAATTGACAGGGAACTTTCCCTGTGCCAAATACAGATTGTTCCCACAGTCCCACTTTTCTCTGCGGTGCTTCTGACTTAGCCCCCAGTATGCCATTTAGCCTCCTGGGGAAGTAGAGGATGTAGGAAGGCAACACTCTACTGAAAAATTCCTTTGGCTTTTAACTTCCACTTCCAGATTGCTTTAAGACATGAGAGTGTTTTAAATGATACTTGGAAGCCAACAGAATGTGCTTCGTGACATCCTTGCTGTCTAGGGGGAAGAAAAAGATTAATTATGCAGCAGTTTTGCTTTACAAGAGACCATGCTACTTCCTAGTATTTTTATCTTTCTTTTTTTTTTTTGACAGGCAGAGTGGACAGTGAGAGAGAGACAGAGAGAAAGGTCTTTTTTTGCCGTTGGTTCACCCTCCAATGGCCGCCACGGCCAGCGCGCTGCGGCCGGTGCACCGCGCTGATCCGAAGGCAAGAGCCAGGTGCTTCTCCTGGTCTCCCATGGGGTGCAGGGCCCAAGCACTTGGGCCATCCTCCACTGTACTCCCGGGCCATAGCAGAGAGCTGGCCTGGAAGAGGGGCAACCGGGACAGAATCCGGTGCCCCGACTGGGACTAGAACCTGGTGTGCTGGCTCCGCTAGGCAGAGGATTAGCCTGTTGAGCCACGGCGCTGGCCATAGTATTTTTATCTTAAAAATACATTCCAATGGATAGGAAATACTAATTGTTATGGCCACATTTGGCATAAATTGTGCTGTTAGATGTTCCCTCTGGGCAAATGTGAGGGAATAGCCCAGTGCCAAGTTACTACTTTTTTTTAAGATTTATTTTATTTATTTGAAAGGCAGAGAGTGAGAAAGAGAGGGAGAGAGAGATCTTCCATCTGCTAGAGAGAGAGAGAGATTTCCATCTGCTGGTTCACTCCACAAATGGTTGTACTGGCCAGGGCTGGACTAGGCCAAAACCAGGGCCA